>NC_049222.1:100468702-100806202 GCF_011100685.1 Canis lupus familiaris | reverse complement strand
TCCAATGTCACCCTCAGGGTTCAGTACACAGGGTACGGGGACTGCAGGGCAGAGGAAAGGGCACACCAACAACTCAGAGCTAGCCACAAAAGCAACTACCCAGAAAGCTGGGGAAGCAAGCAGTGCCCACAGGCCACACATGAGAAGGACAAACCATCCCCTGGAAAAGAGAGGAGGGGGATGTGGAATACAGAGTCTACTACTCCAGGTGAATGAGGACGGTGAAGGCCTTACCCAGTGAGGATATAAGTGTAAAGTTCTCCAGCATCACATGGTGGTACAGCCGTCTCTGAGCCTCATCCAGAAGTCTCCACTCCTTCCAGGAGAAGTACACGGCAATGTCCTCAAAGGTCACGCCACCCTGTCAGGAGAGCGACAGATGGAACCATGAAAATTCTCTCTCTCTCTGAAAACCCACAACCCAACCCCCCCCCCCACAGCACCCCAGTCTCCCCTGCCACCTCAGCTCCCCACTGTAAGATAAATGCCAGGTCCTGGTGCCGCTAATGCTGCACTCCTCTCACCTTCCCGTCAATCACTGTTCAGTCCTCAGTAGTAACAGACACGGGACATGTAGGTGCAATCTAAGCTCTGGGCGTGGCCTGCAAGGTCCCATCCTCCTGTCACGATATTCCCAATGCAGGCTCTCCCAGATTATGCCCTGAGACAGCCAGGTATGGGCCCTGGCTTTACCAGAGAGTCCTCAATATCAGGACCCTGAGGTCCTTGGCTCACACTTCCTATCCATGTGCACATGATTCTGTAGACTGTACCTCTCTCCTGTCTTCAGACCCCACAGATGAACGCCCACGCCTTCCTGCCCCCACACCACACGATTCTCCCACCACTCACTCTTGTACTCGTCACAGGTCATCCAAAGGATGTTTGATGGCTCCACTACCACCCCAGGACTCTCATGGATCCCAACTGAGGGAAAGCCTCAGATGCTGCTGAGAAGCCCTCCTCAACCTGCCTGTAATCCTCCCTTCAATGACAGGCACTCACAAGCACATGTCAACTTAGGATACTCACAGACCCTCTTCTACTTCTGTGCTGCCCATGCTGTCCCTCAACCATCAGAACCCAGCACTGTCCACTGAACCGTTGTGAAGACCCCAGCACTAAAGGTCTCCCTGCCAGGCACAGTGAAGCAGCAATGATCACATCTGCCCAGACCTTATCCAGCAGCAAGACTTTGAAAGACCCCAAATATGGTAAAAGCTGATCCCAAAATTCTGGTGAAGCCCTACAAAACTGGTAAGATAGTAGCCCCTGTTTCCCAAACACTCGTAGGTTCAGCATTTGACTCTTGATCTCAGAGTCCAGAGGTCAAGTCTCATTTTGGGCTCCACAAGGGCATGGGGCCGCCTTAAAACAGACAGACAAAAACAAAAACAAAAAAACTCCAAAACTCCCAGTTGTCCTCTGCTATCTCTTGTTCCATCCATCATCCCGTGGAAGGCTTGCCCATCTGACTGCCAGATCATTCTCTCTACCTTCACCTGTGTTCGCAATGCCCAGCAACTATACAAACTCACGCTGAACAACAGAACCACTCTTCAGCACAGTTTAGTAGGACCCGGTGACCTACTAATAGCACTGCCAATATTCTCTGCATTCCCTTCCTTTTTTTTAAAAAAGATTTTCTTTACTTATTCATGAGAGACACAGAGACAGAGACAGAGGCAGAGGCATAGGCAGAGGGAGAAGCAGACTCCACGCAGGGAGCCTGATGTGGGACTCCATCCCGGGACTCCAGGATCACACCCTGGGCCGAAGACAGGCGCTAAACCACTGAGCCACCCAGGCGTCCCTGCATGCCCTTCCTAAATGGGACCCAATTCTCCCCCTGCTCCGCACAACAGCCATCACTTTGGGAAGCCTCCAATCTGCAACTTCCCCCCAGTTTCCCAAAATGTCCTGTCCAGCTGCCCACTCCACACCATCACTCACACTTCCCTAAGACATCTAAGATGCTTAACCATGTCAAGACAAGTTAGGACACCCCAAGGGATAATCAACATACTGCCAACTTCCATCAGGTTCACGGGAGCTTCAATCCCTTCCGCTGCTATTCATAACGGAAAACCTCACTAAACTGGAGTCGGGAGGTTGCACTTCGGGGAGCTCTCAGGCACTACCAATGTGATCAACTGCAGGCCCAACAGAAAGCGATGGGATTGACCTTATATGGGACCCGACTTCACTACCTCAGACCCCAAAAAGACAGGCTTTCCTGATCACCGCACCCAAGACCTCAGCCAATGAGAAGCCGCAACTCCCAACTTACTCCTGTGGACTTGTAGTTTACAACAGCCTCCCCAACTTCCCCCCTTTCCCCTTAAAATAGACTACCTCTCTCTTGTTCTCCACACTGGCCCGCTATTTTGACTCAGCTGCTTTATTGGAAACCGCAGTTCTCTTTCGCTCCCACATCAATCCATTTTTGCGGGGAACTGGCACTTTTTAAGGTTCGCGTAACGAAGGCCCTGGGGTTTGCCCTGACTCCTCCCTTCCTTTTCTCACCTGCAACACCCACAATCGGCCTCGGCCCTTCTCAAGACATAGACCAGTCAACCGGTTCACCCACGTCCACTGGCCACGGAGTCCATCAACAATCCACCGACTGCTGCGAGTCCCTCCTCCTCGCTTACCCCCGCGGGGCGTGCCCTTCTCTGCGGCCAGATAAAGCCTATGTACACGCGGGTCGCCCCCCTCTCAGCACCGCCAAGACAGACGGCCCCGTCAGGCAGCGAGGGCGCAGGCTCACTGGCCGCGCGGCACCTGCTTTGACAGAAAGAATGGACCCGTGCAGCTCCCCGCTGCTGACGAACCCCCACCCCGCAGTCAGCCCCTGCCCGCCCCTCCCCTGCTGCCCGCTCCAGCAATACAGCCCGCAGGCGCTCACCCGCGGGGACCCCGCACACCGGCGCCTCCCTGTCCGGAACGCCGGGGCGGGGCCGGGGCCGTAGGGCCAGGAGCAGGCGCCCCGCGCTCGGGCCTTAGGGGTCTGGGTGCAGGGAGCGCGGGGAGGGTCCGGGGGATGAGCGACTGTGTCGGGGCCCTGGGCGCGGCCGCTGTCATTGGACTCGAGAGGCGGTCCGGGGCCCGGCCCCCATTGGGTGCGACGAAGACAGCACGTGCCTTCGGGTGTTCAGGGTTAGTCACCCCGACTCTGAACCCAAACCTTACAGGATAAACGGACTCAACCAGAGGCAAAATACCTACGCGAGATGAGGCGGGAAGTCCCGCCCCCGAGGATTGCGCCCGCGTAGTAACGCCGCGTCCTGTGCCCTCATTGGCCCCTCGTGCGCCTTCGGTGCCCAGGCTCTTCCGGGTGGTGTAGTTCCGAGAGCTCAGGCACCCTCCGGTGGGGGCGGGGGGGTCCTCTTCCGGGTAGTACTGGTGCGGAGGTCACGTGGCATCCTGAGGGCTGCAGGAAAGTGCTTCTGCTACCCAGAGGGACTAGCATCACTTCTTGTTAAAGGCGAAGGGTCATAATTTCAGACTCCTGGAAGTTCGGTCAGCTTCCAAGACACTATTATTTTAGATGCTCTCAAATCCTTTTATTTAGGTAAATTACATGTCATTTCGTACAGCACTCCAGATATATTAAATGAAAGTACATAGCTGGAAAGATGTTGCTCATCAATGCTTGTATCCCGAAACGTTATAGTCAGTTTGGAATTGGTTAGGAAGAATACAGAAGTCCGTGTTAAACAACAAAAATTAAGTCTAAGACACTGTAAGGTCTATTGGCTTCAGTCAGTGATTTGTGACTTGGGCAGCATCTCTTCCAGCAGGCAAAAGGCAGCTTCAAACAGTACAGAAAGGTATAGGTTTTTAGAGATAAGACCTAAATGTCATAAACAGAACAAAGGATTATGTCAGGTGAGGTCACCTTATTGTGGGGACAAAAGAGTCTTATTAGGAGAATATATCATATTTCTTTGGGAATTGAGATGGCCCATCCATGTGGCAGATTGCCTTTTTGGTGATGACCAGAAATTCCTGACTGAGCTTGGAACTAAATTTCTGGGGAAGTTTGAAAGTGCATTGAGCTTTAGAATTACTCCCTGGTTTGTGACATGGCCTAACAGAAGTGACTCCATTTGAGGCCTGTGGTTTACTCTTTTACACCCCTTACAGTTCTCTGATATTGAAGAAGAGCAGGAATGTTAGGCCACCCTGAATGAAGTGGTCAGTGACAGAGTCAGCCTCTGGCTCCACACTAATACTCTCTTGCCTGTATAGTGGTTGTGTCCCTTCTATTAAGGAACACTTGTATCCATATATTTCTTACTCCATAATTTCAAATGTCCTTAATTTCTTTTAGGAATCTAATATCACCCCATACATAGTGGAACTTAACTGATGCTATTTTTCAAATCAAACACATATTGCCATTTTCAGTTGCAGTGAGTGTGCAAAGGTAGTATCTGAACCCTGAAACAAAGGGTTATCTGAATTCAGTGATCTCATATCCTTACTGGGAAGTGATTCTTCTTTCCTCAGGCACTGGCAATTGTGTTGCTTTAGGATTTTTTTTTTAATTTTTTTAAATTTTTATTTATTTATGATAGTTACAGAGAGAGAGAGAGGCAGAGACACAGGCAGAGGGAGAAGCAGGCTCCATGCACCGGGAGCCCGATGTGGGACTCGATCCCGCGTCTCCAGGATCGCGCCCTGGGCCAAAGGCAGGCGCCAAACCGCTGCGCCACCCAGGGATCCCTGCTTTAGGAATTAAAGTTATCACAGAAAAACAGCCATGAAATGCACATTTCAGAAAGTAGTTCATAAGGGTTATGGAGCTATTTAAAGATAGTGGCAGAAATAGCTATGAGGAAATCCACATTCTATCTCCCTACACATCAATAAGAGCTGAAAAAAAAAACAGTTATGACCTCAGAGAATTTTATATTTTTTAAATATTTCATTTATTTATTCATGAGAGACTCGGGGAAAGAGAGATGCAGAGACAGGCAGAGAGAGAAGCAAGCTCCATTCAGGGAGCCTGATGTGGGACTCGATCCCAGGCCTCCAGGATCACACCCCGACCTGAAGACAGAAGCTGTTCATGAGCCACACACACACACACACACACACACACACACACAGAGGCAGAGACGCAGGCAGAGGGAGAAGCAGGCTCCATGCAGGGAGCCTGACATAGGACTCAATCCCAGGTCTCTAGGATCAGGCTCTGGGCTGAAGGCAGTGCTAAACCATTGAGCCACCAGGGGTGCCCCCTTAGAGAGCTTTTAGAAGAAGCCTATGATGTCTGAGAAAAGTTAGAATCAAATGGAGCATGTGACTGTGGTGGACCAATGTGCTTGGTCACTATGGTAAGGCTTTTATCTCTAAAATGTGACTTTCTCATTGTTGAAAACATTGAGCAATGCTACTGTCATCTCTATGAGTAAATAACCAGTTATTTTACTAGAAAACTGAGTTTATTCAGGACTAATAGAGGAATTTCAAATGGGGATTAGCAACCACGACAAACCACAATCAAGACTGAAGAGTTAGAAGCTAAAGTCAGATTTTATTAGGGTTTAATAAGAAAGTGGGAGGTTTGCTATCAGTAAAAGTTCATCGAAGAAAAAGTTTCCAGTTGTGACAGTTTTTCATTGGCTGCATGTCCTGGTTAGTGTGTGGTTCCTGGGGCAAGTAGAGATCATCCTTTTTTTCAAAACAGGAGATTAAATTTATAGAGAAAGCATCCTCCCTCTTCAAAATAAAAATAATAATCATTTTCCCTGCTGATTATCTATTCCTCCCTGTGTGAATCCTCCATTTCATTTAATAGATTCTATTTATTTGAAAGAGAGAGAGAGAGAAAGAGAGAGAGAATGAGTGGGGGAGGGACAGAGAGGCTCTCAAGCAAACTCCCTGCTGAGGGTAGAGCCCAATGTGGGGCTAACTTTCATAATCCTGAGATCATGACTTGAGCCAAAATCAAAAGCTGAATGCTTCAAGGACTGAGCCACCCAGGCACTCTATTAGAACTCCATTTTATTTATATATTTATTTTTAAAGATTTTATTTATTCATCAGAGACACAGAGAGAGAGAGAGAGGCAGACACATAGGCAGAAGGAGAAGCAGGCTCCATGCAGGAAGGCTGATGCGGGACTCGATCCTGGGACCCCAGGATCATGCCCTGAGCCAAAGGCAGATGCTTACTGCTGAGCCACCCAGGCATCCCTAGAGCTCCATTTTATTTATTTTATTTTATTTTAATTTTTATTTATTTATGATAGTCTCACAGAGAGAGAGAGAGAGGCAGAGACACAGGCAGAGGGAGAAGCAGGCTCCATGCAGGGAGCCCGATGTGGGATTCGATCCCGGGTCTCCAGGATCACGCCCTGGGCCAAAGGCAGGCGCCAAACCGCTGCGCCACCCAGGGATCCCCTAGAGCTCCATTTTAAATATGGTTTTCTTTACTAATTTTCACACCACTTTGGAGGGAGAGTTAAGGAAGCAATGTAAGATGCTTGGAATAAAAATGCAAGTAAAATTGAAATGTTGTTTATTCATTGTTCTAACAAATATGCATTGAGTACATATTGGTTTCTGAGAAACTGCTATTTAAATTTAAATTATTTAATATTTAAAATATTTAAAATATTTAAATATTTAAAATATTTAAATATTTAATATTTAAAATATTTAAATATTTAAAATATTTGATATTTAATATATTTAAATATTTAATATTTAAAATATTTAAAATATTTGATATTTAATATATTTAAATATTTAATATTTAAAATATTTAAAACAAAAAGAGTGAAAAGCTTCTAACCACTCTACCTGATGCAGAAAAACAATGTTTGCAGTTGGTATGCTTTTTCTTTTTGTAAAAAATATTTTATTTATTCATGAGAGACAGAGAGGCAGAGACATAGGCAGAGGGAGAAGCAGGTTCCTCAAGGGGAGCCCAATATGGGACTGATCCCGGAATCCCAGGACCACACCCTGAGTCAAAGGCCAACACTCAACCACTGAGCCACTCAGGTATCCCTAGAATTGCTTCTTCACATGGATGGGTTGCTCTGTGTGTGTGCCTCTGTGTTCAAATACCCTCCTCTGTTTCCAAAACCCAGTTCTGGCTACCTAGAACTCCCAGAAGTCAATACTAACGAGGCAGGTGTTGATTGGAACAGAACATGATCTTTATCAGGAGACTGGCCACCTAGGGAGAAGGTGGATTCTAGTAAAAATGCCAATTCTGAGGTTTCTGTCTTGCCTACAGATTGTTAATGTTAGGACAGTGAACCAGTAAAGGGACTACATTGGTCTGTGACATTTCTTGACTATATGCACACTTGGTGCTGCTAGCTATAGATGTTATCACAGTGCTGGTAGGTGGTACAAGGGGGTCTGGTTCCTTAGTGCCTAGGGGTTGTGCAAGAGGGTCTGTTTCGCTTTGTGGCATGCAGAAGTGCTCACTCTTTCTAGGAGAGAATGCATGATCTATAGATGATCAGAGAAATGTTAATCAATCATGTGGGCTAAGTGTTCTTGTTAAACCTTAGGATTACTAGGTTGGTTGAGGGCCCAAAGTGGCTTCACACATACTGTTTCTCTTAGTACCAAAAGAGGACCTTGGCTGCCCCCATTTGACCTCAAACTTTCTAGCTAGGTTCTTCTTTCCAGCTTGTCTCGACTCAGATGGAAGACCCTGATGGCAAAGCATCCTCTGATGGGAACCCAAACTACACCTTAAGCACTAAGGATTACCCTGAACATGCAAGACCCCACCCATGATTGACTCCAGGACAATGACCTATTTGACTTTTACTGCCTACCAGCAAGTCCCTACTCACCTTTGCCCCACATTTTCCTTCTACAAACCCGGAAGCGTTTTGAGCACTTTGGAGACAATTTTTGAGAGGTTATTCCACTGTCTTCCCTGCGTTGTCCTCGCTGAGGTCCTTTCTTCTTTAACCACCACACATTTCTCTGCCTTTGGATTTTGTAATTGGGGAGTGGCCAAATCTAGACTGTTTAGGAACCCCAGGTTAGGTGCTCTCACACCCCTGTGCTGGGACAGTACAACAAGGTCATAATTTCTTGATCATCTTGGGCCTGAGGCTTTTTTCCATTAAAATAATCATGGACAACATAATCCACTGAGTTTAGTCCAGATGTCTACACTCCATCACCGCCAAGAGGAGCCAGAGCAGTCATGATGATGCCTGTGGGAGGAATGGAGGACACATCTGTGGACTGTGCTGTGTCCCTGGGGAGCAAGAATGGCCAAAGCTGTGGGCAGGCACCACCTTAAGGACTGATGGGAATATCGGCTCCAGCAAAGTACGGGTACTCAACCCAGAGGGTCCTTCCAACAACTGCCAGGTGTCTCCTCTCTTCCTGTGCCACCCCTGCCGTCCTACCAGGCACCAGGCCCTTCTGCAGGCCCCTTCCTGGCTGATTTTGCGAGATGGCACCATGATCCTGCATGTCCAGGAGGGAAAAAAAGGACTCCACAGCTTCCCACATGCCTGAACTAGGGACCCTCTTCGTTCTGGTAGAGGCCCTACACCACCTGGACTCCCATCCTTCCGGTGGAGAGGGAGGCTGGCACTGACCGGATGTTTCGGGTGAAATACCACTCAGGGGAATCCCTGTCTTTTCTGATAGAGTCCCCGCTGCCCCAGGCTCCAAGTACTTCCAGGTCAAGGGGAGGCCGGATATGACTCCAGCGCCCGTCCCCTCCTGGTCCCATCCAACTTCCCCTGAGCTAGCTGTCTGGAAACAAAGCCCAGATCGGAGACACGGAATGACGATCCTTTGGGTGATCAGCAGTTAATTGTTACAGAAAGAGAAGGAATTAAATCACTTGGAGGCTGGCACTCCACGGTGAGACGTTCTTCCCATATACCGCGTAGGATGGGAGGAAGCAACTCTGCCGGGTGTGCGTGCCAACCTTGTCTTTACCAATGTGAGACCAGCCTGACTTACACTCACCCCTCAGGGTGTTCAGGGAGTCTCTCCCCTCCGGCCGGTCAGGATAAATGTCTCCTGCCTGTGAGACTCCTGCACACCTCCAGCCAGTTCTCAGCCCCCAAATCTGCTGTCTGCCTGGGCTTGTAAAATCTCCTGCAGATGCCAAAGTTTAGTTTTCCACCAAACACCCAAGTACAGCTTTTCAGTGCTTTCTCAGAGTATCCCGCAATCATAATGGGAGAATTTAACTTTGTAAAGAGGCAAACACTACATCAGGGATGGATTTTTATATTTCTGCATGCCTGCATTTATGAAAGTGCTAACATGATGGTAAGAATGCACGCTAAATTTAAACATATATAGTGTTTCTGCTAAAAAAAAAACAATATTCAACTGAGTAAATTTGAAGATCAAATTATCTCTATTGAACAATTTATAAATTGAACAGCATCCCATCTTGCAAATATTAAGGGAGCTCCAATGGGGCAGAAAGGTTTTAAAGGCAGGACAAGGACGTCATAAAAACAAAAAAGGAGGGACGCCTGGGTGGCTCAGCGGTTGAGCGCCTGCCTTCAGCCCAGGGTGTGATCCTGGAGTCCAGGGATCAAGTCCCACATCAGGCTCCCTGCATGGAGCCTGCTTCTCTCTTTCTCTCTCTGCCTATGTCTCTGCCCCTCTCTGTGTGCTTCTCGTGAATGAATAAATAAAATATTTTAAAAAAAGGATTATTTGGGCAAAGTCATCCCCATTTGGGGGGACAATGGGGACTTATTAGGTGGATTACATCACTACTGTAACCAGGAAACTTTGGGCTGATTGAGGAAAAGTTAAAACTACAACATACAACTTAAAACTAAAACTACTAATCTACAATAGGTTAGCTATTAAGCCCAGGTTTGGTGATGTAGTGGTAGCAAAGCAACTGTATTCAGGGCTTGGGGTTTTCTTTTAAACATGCCTTTGTTGCTTCAGTGTCTTATTTGTAAATGAAAAGGAAAATTGCTGTAACTCACATACAAGAAAATAGGCAACTGATGTTTTTTTGTTTTTTTTATTTATTTATTTTATTTTATTTATGATAGTCATACAGAGAGAGAGAGAGAGGCAGAGACATAGGCAGAGGGAGAAGCAGGCTCCATGCACCGGGAGCCTGACATGGGATTCGATCCTGGGTCTCCAGGATCGCGCCCTGGGCCAAAGGCAGGCGCCAAACCGCTGCGCCACCCAGGGATCCCAGGCAACTGATGTTAATGGAAAAGAAATACATAAGATTTATAATTGGCAAGTAAAACAAAAGATGCTCAAAATCATGAATCCTTCAGGAAATGCAATAAAAACTACACTAAGGGGACACCTGGGTGGTTAAGCAGTTGAAAGTCTGCCTTCAGCTCAGGGAATGATCCTGGGGTCCAGGATCAAGTCCTACATGGGGCTCCCTGCAGGGAGCCTGCTTCTCCCTCTGCCTATGTCTCTGCCTCTCTCTCTCATGAATAAATAAATAAAAATCTTTAAAAAAATAAAACTACACTGAGATTATACTTCACACTTATTACATGAGCTGAAATTAAAGAATGGTCATATCAAGTGTTGGCAGGTATGTAGAAGATACGGACTTCCATCCACTGTTGATGTGAATGCAAAAGCAAACAATCGTTTTTTTTTGTTTGTTTGTTTGTTTTTTGTTTTGGCAAACAATCATTTTGATCACAGTATAGCAGTTTCTTCAAAAGTTAGTATTCATCTACCACGTGACTCAGATATTGAACATTACTGACAAAAATAAAAACAGCATGTCTGTATGAAAGTACTGACACAAATGTTTGTTGAGTGCTTTATTTTCAATAGGCAAATCTAGAAATAACCTAAAAGCCCATAAAAAGGATGAATAAAGTAACAGCAGCATACCCAAACATAAGAATGTTAGAAAAGTGAGCTACTCATAATATCATTGATGAAAGTCAAAGTAATTATAAAACACAAAGGAAATCAGGAAAAAAAAAAGAGTAAACAGTTTGATTCCAAACACATAAATAAAAAATGTGATGGCTTCCATTGCAAAACAAAGTACAATGGTTACCAAGAGGTGGGTAGCGTAAGGAGAGATTGTAATAGGGCAGGAGGTAAATATAACATGACATATATAGTCATTATCAAGGTTATGATGGTTTTCAGAGATTCATATGCTTGTCAAAACTTATCAAATTGTACATTTTTAAACACGCAGTTTATTAGCATCTGTAAATTAAACCTTTATAGTTTTAAAAATTGGCTCAAAAATATGTTTGGCAACCCTATACTGACAGTCCCACCTGTTCCCATGTCCTCTAGGCGTCAGTCTTACCTCGGTGTCTGCAAATACCGGGAGCAGTGAAGGACATTTCCACCAGAGCCAACAGGAACAGTGCCTGGGTCTTAAGAGCCACATCAAAAAACTACAGATTCCTCCACCCCTTTTATTTTTATTTATTTATTTTTAAAGATTTTATTTATTCATGAGACACACAGAGACTGAGAGGCAAAGGGGGAAACAGGCTCCATGCAGGGAGCCCGATGTGGGGACTCGATCCTGGGTCTCCAGGATCATACCCTGAACCACTGAGTCACCCAGGCGCCCCCTCCACCCCCTTTAATATCTTGTTTTCCTCTCTGTGCAGTAATGGCTTTGAAGTGGTAAACAATGAGGGGGGTAAAGGAATCAATAGCTTTCAATTATTTTATCTGACAATGACTTCAGCTACATAAGAAAGGCACACCTGTACCTCCTAAGATTTGTGCACACACTAATCCTGCAGAGTCACTGTCACAGAAACTTGTCCGGATGCACTTTTAGAAGAGGCACACTGCATCCAGTTGGCTGCAGTCTCCTCCATTTCCTATTAAGCCAGTGTTTCTGTACCAGTTACAGTTTCCCCCTGCCCCCTGTGGTCTTAGAACCAGTGACCCTAGCCTAGTGAACTGTGGACATCAGAGCACAGAGCTGTTTGTAGACATGGGAAGATACCACCTCAATGGTGCTGACATCCCCTGTGAGATCTCTTTTGAGTACGGGGAAAAATTCATGCTGCTTGCAGAAGCATCTGAGGGTCTCACACCTGCCCCCTCCTTGGGGTCATCACTGAGGATCCTAAAATCACATGGTATCCAGGCCTCAAATGAAAACCAGAAAGCCCTGCATAGGAGGCTGTGGGGCAGCAATGCAAATTTAGTCAAAACTGGCAGGCTGCTTACTGAAACACCTGGCTGGCTCAGTCAGTAGAGCCTGTGATTCTTTTTTTTTTTTTTTTTAATATTTTATTTATTTATTCATGAGAGATCCAGAGAGAAAGAGGCAGAGACACAAGGCAGAGGGAGAAGCAGGCTCCATGCAGGGAGCCCAACGTGGGACTCGATCCCAGGACTTCAGGATCATGCCCTGGGCCAAAGGCAAGCACTAAACCGCTGAACCACCCAGGCTGCCTGAGCCTGTGATTCATGAAGTTTTGAGTTTGAGTCCCAAGTTGGACACAAAGTTTACTTAAAAAAACAAAAAACAAAGCAAAACAAACAAACAAACAAAAAAACCTGGCAAGCTGTTTTCTGCCTTCCTCCTCTCCCTCGACAGGCACAGATAATTGGAGATTCCTAAAAAGTTGAGCCTTTGATGACTGATGAGCCCACGTCTCTTTATAAATTAGCCTGTACAGTAAGTAGAACATTCAAAATCAAAAAGGACTTAAACAGTAAGGCCTTGATTACCATGTCGGCCAAATCAACGTGCAGCAGATAGTTCTCCGGTCTCTGACCTGGAAAAACTCATCACAAGTATCACATAAGACCAAGATATCCCTGAAAAACGTAGTCATTCTCTGTAAACTGCCAGCCAAACTCATGATATTCTCTGGATCATCACTGATTTAGGTCCATGCCTTGAAGGTATTCAAGGAAGAAGGAAAGCTGACCCCTAAGACCTTAGGTTACTGCTAATCTGCTGTAATTCATAAGAACAGAGGTCAGCCTGAGTACAAGGAGTACACTGGGGTGAGGACAGATGCGCACTGTGTGGACCTACCAGCTGGCAGAGGTGAAATAGTCACTGAACTGTCAGTTACATAAATTTAGAGGGATCTCTGGACAAGTTAGAAAATGCAACTTAGCCACATATACTTCCAACATAACTGAAATTGTAAGGAATATCCAACTGTAAAAGATTCAAATCAGGCAAATGCCTCCTCAGAGTTTCACCAGTGTCATTACACTGAATAAGGAAATTGCATATTCATTATACAATTATGCCTTTCTCTAGTGTGAACTTTCCAATGTTGAGAGAGGTTAGATTTTCCTCTAAACGATTTCCCACATTCACTGCACTCATAAGGCCGTTCTCCAGTGTGAACCCTGTGATGGTAACAGAGAGCAGTACGAGTGATAAAGGACTTCCCACATTCACTGCACTCATGTGGCCTTTCTCCAGTGTGAACTTTTTGATGATAATGGAAACTGGAACTATAGGTAAAGGATTTACCACATTCACTGCATTCGTAAGGCCTTTCTCTCTTATGAAGTCTCTGGTGTACTGAGAGGGAAGATGTTTGGATAAAGGACTTCCCACATTCACTGCATTCATGAGGCCTTTCTCCAGTATGAACTCTGTGATGATAATGGAGGGCAGTGCTACTGATAAAAGATTTTCCACACTCATTGCACTCATAAGGCCTTTCTCCTGTGTGAATTCTCTGATGATAATAGAAGCTGGAACTAAAAGTAAAAGATTTCCCACATTTGTCGCATTGGTAAGGGCTTCCACCATTATGAATTCTCTGATGTATTGAGAGGGAATGTTTTTGCCTAAAGGATTTCCCACATTCACTGCACTGATAAGGCCTTTCTCCTGTGTGACCTCTCTGATGATACCTGAGGGAAGACCCAGAAGTAAAAGATTTCCCACATTCACTACACTCATAAGGCCTTTCTCCTCTGTGAGATCTCTGATGATAAGTGAGGGCAGAGCTAGAGGTAAAAGATTTTCCACATTCATTGCACTCAAAAGGTTTTTCTCCAGAATGAACTCTGTTATGATACTGGAGTTCATACCTACAAATAAAAGATTTCCCACATTCATTACACTCATAAAATCTTTCACTTGAATGAACTTTGAGGTGCATATTGAGGCTATTTCTTCGGGTAAAGGACTTGCCACATTCACTGCACTCATGAGGCCTCTCTCCAGTGTGAACTCTGCGATGATATCGAAGAGCACTATGAGTGCTGAAAGATTTCCCACAGTCACTGCACTCATGAGGCCTTTCTCCAGTGTGAATTCTCTGATGATAATGGAGGGCAGTGCTACTGATAAAAGATTTTCCACACTCACTGCACTCATAAGGCCTTTCTCCTGTGTGAATTCTCTGATGATAATGGAAACTGGAACTACAAGAAAAAGATTTCCCACATTTGTTGCATTTATAAGGGCTTCCTCTACTATGAATTTTCTGGTGTATTGAGAGGGAATATTTTTGTCTAAAGGATTTCCCACATTCACTGCACTCATAAGGCCTTTCTCCCGTGTGACCTCTCTGATGGTACCTGAGGGAAGACCCAGAAGTAAAAGACTTCCCACATTCATTGCACTCATAAGGTCTTTCTCCTCTGTGAGATCTCTGATGATAACTGAGGGCAGAGCTAGAGGTAAAAGATTTTCCACATTCACTACACTCATAAGGTTTTTCTCCAGAATGACTTCTATGATGATACTGGAGTTCATACCTACAAATAAAAGATTTCCCACATTCATTACACTTATAAGGCCTTTCACCTGAGTGAACCTTTAGGTGCACATTGAGGCTATGTCTTCGGGTAAAGGACTTGCCACACTCACTGCACTCATAAGGCCTCTCTCCAGTGTGAACTCTCTGGTGATAATGGAGAGCAGTATGAGTGCTAAAAGACTTCCCACAGTCACTGCACATAAAGCACTGTCTTCCAAGGTGAACACCCTGGTCCTGAATATGTGAATGTTGGGGACCAAAGGCATTCTTGCATTCTCCCCAAGGATAATGACTTTTTCTGCTTTGTAAAGTTGCTCTGCACTGGATGATTGTGTTTGGCTTCTCCCTACTCTCAGTGGCCTCTTGCTGCAGATGCCCCGAGCCAGACAGAAAATCTTTCTGAACTTCCCCACAGGTAAAGGACTTTCCAGAATTGTGGAGTCCCCAGCTCTTCACAACAGAGACCCTGTCTACACGGTTTCTGAATGGTTTTTCAGCCACGTGCTGCTCCTGCTGCTGTTTAAACCGTATACTAAAATAAAATCGTTTCCCACATGCCCCACACCTTAACAGTTTTTGGCTGTTTTCTTTTCCTTGCTCCTCAGCCAAGTGGAAAATGTCTCTCAAGACAAGACTACACATCTCACAGGGGTGGGTCATCCGGGAAGTCAGAGCTATCCTGGGCGTCCTGGTCTGTGACACACCTCCAGAAGCACTCTGTTCAATGGGTGCCTCCACAGCCTCTGCTCCACAGCAGCAACCTGAACACAAAGAAATGCTGGTGAAATATGTGTTGACTATAGTGATGGGTAAGCCAATCACATACATGCCAGTCTTACCTGAGCATAAACGTATGGCATGGTTTTCTAGACACTGGAGATGGAATTCAGTTGAAGGAGTGACTGCTGTGTGTTACTGGGCCCTTAAGATCAAAGTATCATGGAGAGCTCACTAGAAGAATACAAAACTAAGGTATGACACCAGGAAGAGAGCCAGGGTCTACAACTTGTTCTCTGCCCACAGCTTCGTGTAGGCCCATTTTTGCTGCAGATATTTGGCTGAGTAGAAGGCTTTGGAAAATCCAATCACAAGAAATTTGCTACTGTTCAAGGTCAGTTCAGGGATTTGTTAACATCTCATGGCAAACTGGGCAAGTGTGAATGTTGGACTACACAGAAAGAGCAGTGAGAGAAAGGGGTGAGATGGAGGCCTGAGGAGCACCGATTACCCCTGCGCTGGAAGTCAAGGCATCACCAAAGAAACAGAACCCAGAAGTCCACAAACTGCCAACAGAGAAGAAAGAAAGCCAGAAATGGGGTGTGGCCATTGCCAACTACAGCAAACTCTGGTTGAACAAACAAAGGTACCCAGTATGATATGAACAGAGGCCTAATATCACCGGCTTTCCCAGCTGTGATTCGCCAGAAACAGGCCCTCTATGAGCCCACCTGGTCATGTCTGCAGCATACTCTGATACATGAAGGACTCCTCCCTGGAAGCCCTAGCTGAGGAACTACATGGTACCAGGAAGATAGAAATACTGTAGGACGGGGCCCCTGGGTGACTCAGTCAGTTGGGCATCTGATCTTTGATTGCAGCTCAGGTCTTGATCTCAGGGTCGTGAGTTTAAGCCCTGTGTTTGGCTCCATGCTGAGTGTGGAGCCTACTGAAAAGAAAAAAGAAAACAGAAAAGAAAAATACTGTAGGAGGGATCCCTGGGTGGCTCAGTGGTTTGGCGCCTGCCTTTGGCCCAAGGCCTGATCCTGGAGTCCTGGGATCGAGTCCCATATCGGCCTCCTGGCATGAAGCCTGCTTCTCCCTCTGCCTGTGTCTCTGCCTCTCTGTCTCTCTCCAATAAATAAAAAAAATAAAATCTTTTAAAAAATTAAAATTAATGCAATCCTTATCAAAATACCACCAGCATGTGTCACACAGCGAGAACAAACAATCCTAAAAATTTGTATGGAACCACAAAATTCCCTGAATAGCCAAAGCAATTCCGAAAAGAAAAAACAAAACTGGAGGGGTGCGTGGGTGGCTCAGAGGATGAGTGAGCGTTTGCCTTCAGCTCAGGGCATGATCCTGGATCCCAGGTCTGGGATTGAGCCCCACATTGGGGTGCCTGCAGGAAGTTGGCTTCTCCCTCTGCCTGTGTCTCTGCTTTTTCTCTGTGTCTCTCATAAATAAATAAATAAAATCTTTAAAAAAAAAAAAAAGAAAAAAGAAAAAACTGGAAGCATCACAATTCCGGATTTCAAGTTTTATTACAAAGCTGTAGTGATTAACATAGTATGGTACTGGCACAAAAACAGATAGATAGATCAATGGAACAGAAAAGAGAGCCCAGAAAGGGACCCTCAACTCTATAGTCAACTAATCTTCCACAAAAAAGGAAATATTATTCAAAGGGAAAAAAAGACAGTTTCTTCAACAAATGGTGCTGGGAAAACTGGATAGCAACATGGAAAAGAATGAAACTGGACCATTATTTTATACCATACATGAAAAAAAAATTAAAAAACAGATGAAAGATCTAAATGTGAAACAAGAAACCATCAAAATCCTAGAGAACATAGACAGAAACCTCTTTGACCGCAGCCATAGCAACTTATCAGACACGTTGCCAGAAATGAGGGAAGCAAAAGCAAAAATGAACTATTGAGACTTCATCCAGATAAAAGGTTCTGCATAGCAAAGGAAACAATCAACAAAACTAAAAGGCAGGCTACAGAATGGATGAAGATATTTGCAAACAACATATACGATAAAGGCTTACTATCCAAAATCTATAAAGAACTTAACAAACTCAACATCACAAAACAAATAATCCAGTTAAGAAATGGGCAGAAGACACGAATAGACATTTTTCCAAAGAAGACATCCAGATAGATGGCTAACAGATGTATGAAAAGATGCTTAACACTATTCCTATCAGGGAACTACAAATCAAAACCATGATGAGATATCATCTCACACCTGTGAGAATGGTTAAAATTAACAACACAGGAAACAAGCGTTGGTGAGGATGTGGAAAAAGGGGAACACTTTTGGACTGTTAATGAGAAATGCAAACTGGTACAGCCACTCTGGAGA
Organism: Canis lupus familiaris; assembly: GCF_011100685.1. Lineage (NCBI taxonomy): Eukaryota > Metazoa > Chordata > Mammalia > Carnivora > Canidae > Canis > Canis lupus. The sequence goes on along the minus strand of NC_049222.1, from coordinate 100,788,411 downwards.
ACATTATGGAGGTTGCTCAAAAAGTTAACAGAACTACCCTACAAACCAACAATTATATTTATCCAAAGGATACAAAAACACAGATAAGAAGGCGTATATACACCCCGATGTGTACAGCAGCATTATCGACAAGAAGAGAACCATATGTCCACTGACTAATGAATGGATAAAGAAGATGTGGTATATTTATACAATGGAGTATTACTCAGCCTTCAAAAAGAATGAAATCTTGCCATTTGTAATGACATGGATGAAACTAGAGGTTATTAGGCTAAGTGAAATAAGTCAATCAAAGAAAGACAATATCATATGATCTCACTCATATCTGCAATTTAAGAAAACAAATGAACAAATGAGAAGGGGGAGTAGAAAAAGGAGAAAGAAAAAAAAAAAAGGGACGCCTGGGTGGTTGAGTGGTTGAGCGTCTGCCTTTGGCTCACAGCGTGATCCTGGGATCCAGGATTGAGTCCTGCATTGGGCTCCCTTTGGGGAGCCTGCTACTCCCCTCTACCTGTGTCTCTGCCCACCCCCCCTCTGTGTCTCTCATGAATAAATAAATCTTAAAAAAAAAAAAAAAGAAAAGAAAAAGAAAAAGGATACAGAACAAACTAAGAGTTGATGGAGGGAAGAGGGTGGGGATGGGCCAGATAAGTGATGAATATTAAAGAGGGCACTTGTGATGAGCACTGGGAATTGCATGTAAGTGACAAATCATGGAATTCTACTCCAAAAACTATTACTATACTACATGTTAACTAAGTTTAAATTAAAAAAAAAAAAAAAAAAAAAAGCAAAAAACTACCACATGGTCCACCATTGTCATTTCTAGATATGTATGCCAAAGAAAATCAGTATCTCCACACACATACCCACTGCAGTATTATTCACAATAACCAATATGTGGAAATATCATTAACTGTGCCTGTGTGTTTAAAGTGACAAAGAACATTTAGTATACACACATACACAGGAATATTCAGTCATAAAAAAGAAAGCAAAATTTCCACTTGCCACAACATGGATGAACCTGAAAAATACTATGCTAAGTCAAATAAACCACACAGTAAAAGACAAGTATTGCACAGTATTACATATAAGGATACTCTTGAAAAAACAAACATACCCAAACTCACAAAAAAAGAAAACAGGATGCCAGAAGCTAGGACTGGTGGAAATGGGGAGATGGTGGTCAGGGATACACGCTTTCAATTAAAACATGAGTAAGTTCTAAGGACCGAATGTACAGCAGTTTGAATACAGTTCTTTTCTTTGTCTGTTTAAGATTTTATTTATTTATTCATGAGAGAGAGAGAGAGAGAGAAAGAGGCACAGAGACACAGGCAGAGGAAGAAGCAGGCCCCCTGCGGAGAGCCCAACTGTGGGACTCATCCCAGGTATCCAGGATCACGCCCTAGGCTGAAGGCGGCGCTAAACTGCTGAGCCACCAGGGCTGCCTTGAATACAGTTGTTAATACTGTATTGTACACCTGAAATTTGGTAAGTGAGTAGATATTAAGCTTTCTCAACAATACTAAAAAAGGTAAATTTTTTTTAAGATTTATTTATTTATTCATGAGAGACACACACACACACACAGAGACAGAGACACAGGCATGGGAGAAGCAGGCTCCATGCAGAGAGCCTGATGTGGGACTTGATCCCAGGTCTCCAGAATCACGCCTTTGGCTGAAGGCAGCACTAAACCACTGAACCACCCGGGCTGCCAAAAAAAGTTATATCAAGTGATCAGTGTGTTGATTGCCTTAATTTAGGTAATAGTTTCATATTCTATAATAAATCATCATATAATACACCTCATTTATTTTTAAAGATTTTATTTATTTATTCATAAGAGACACAGAGAGAGGCAGAGACACAGGCAGAGGGAGAAGCAGGCTCCCCACAGGGAGCCCAGTGCGGGACATGATCCCTGAACGGAGATCACACCCGGCAGACGCCCAACTGCTGAGCCACCCAGGCATCCCAAATCATCATATAATATACTTTCAATAATATAATTTTATTTGTCAATCATTTCTCAAAAGTTGAAGGAAGGCGACCAGATGGAAGAAGAGATGTAAACACTACAGAAAGAACCATAGAGGACGCTCTTGAGAAGTAGCCCATGGTCCACTTAAGAAGTAAACATGCCAATGCCCGCAGTTTCAGGCACAGGCAGGCACAAGGAAATGTCACCTAAAACAAGGCATCAAAAGCCGGGCCACAGAAATGGCACGGATCTGAACACATGTACCCAGCTGGGCAGAGGACAAGCCAGGTGCAATCCATCAGCCTCACTGCAGGACTACTGACCTCCAATGTCACCCTCAGGGTTCAGTACACAGGGTACGGGGACTGCAGGGCAGAGGAAAGGGCACACCAACAACTCAGAGCTAGCCACAAAAGCAACTACCCAGAAAGCTGGGGAAGCAAGCAGTGCCCACAGGCCACACATGAGAAGGACAAACCATCCCCTGGAAAAGAGAGGAGGGGGATGTGGAATACAGAGTCTACTACTCCAGGTGAATGAGGACGGTGAAGGCCTTACCCAGTGAGGATATAAGTGTAAAGTTCTCCAGCATCACATGGTGGTACAGCCGTCTCTGAGCCTCATCCAGAAGTCTCCACTCCTTCCAGGAGAAGTACACGGCAATGTCCTCAAAGGTCACGCCACCCTGTCAGGAGAGCGACAGATGGAACCATGAAAATTCTCTCTCTCTCTGAAAACCCACAACCCAACCCCCACCCCCCCACAGCACCCCAGTCTCCCCTGCCACCTCAGCTCCCCACTGTAAGATAAATGCCAGGTCCTGGTGCCGCTAATGCTGCACTCCTCTCGCCTTCCCGTCAATCACTGTTCAGTCCTCAGTAGTAACAGACACGGGACACGTAGGTGCAATCTAAGCTCTGGGCGTGGCCTGCAAGGTCCCATCCTCCTGTCACGATATTCCCAATGCAGGCTCTCCAAGATTATGCCCTGAGACAGCCAGGTATGGGCCCTGCTTTACCAGAGAGTCCTCAATATCAGGACCCTGAGGTCCTTGGCTCACACTTCCTATCCATGTGCACATGATTCTGTAGACTGTACCTCTCTCCTGTCTTCAGACCCCACAGATGAACGCCCACGCCTTCCTGCCCCCACACCACACGATTCTCCCACCACTCACTCTTGTACTCGTCACAGGTCATCCAAAGGATGTTTGATGGCTCCACTACCACCCCAGGACTCTCATGGATCCCAACTGAGGGAAAGCCTCAGATGCTGCTGAGAAGCCCTCCTCAACCTGCCTGTAATCCTCCCTTCAATGACAGGCACTCACAAGCACATGTCAACTTAGGATACTCACAGACCCTCTTCTACTTCTGTGCTGCCCATGCTGTCCCTCAACCATCAGAACCCAGCACTGTCCACTGAACCGTTGTGAAGACCCCAGCACTAAAGGTCTCCCTGCCAGGCACAGTGAAGCAGCAATGATCACATCTGCCCAGACCTTATCCAGCAGCAAGACTTTGAAAGACCCCAAATATGGTAAAAGCTGATCCCAAAATTCTGGTGAAGCCCTACAAAACTGGTAAGATAGTAGCCCCTGTTTCCCAAACACTCGTAGGTTCAGCATTTGACTCTTGATCTCAGAGTCCAGAGGTCAAGTCTCATTTTGGGCTCCACAAGGGCATGGGGCCGCCTTAAATCAGACAGACAAACACAAAAACAAAAAAAACAAAACTCCCAGTTGTCCTCTGCTATCTCTTGTTCCATCCATCATCCCGTGGAAGGCTTGCCCATCTGACTGCCAGATCATTCTCTCTACCTTCACCTGTGTTCGCAATGCCCAGCAACTATACAAACTCACGCTGAACAACAGAACCACTCTTCAGCACAGTTTAGTAGGACCCGGTGACCTACTAATAGCACTGCCAATATTCTCTGCATTCCCTTCCTTTTTTTAAAAAAAGATTTTCTTTACTTATTCATGAGAGACACAGAGACAGAGACAGAGGCAGAGGCATAGGCAGAGGGAGAAGCAGACTCCACGCAGGGAGCCTGATGTGGGACTCCATCCCGGGACTCCAGGATCACACCCTGGGCCGAAGACAGGCGCTAAACCCCTGAGCCACCCAGGCGTCCCTGCATGCCCTTCCTAAATGGGACCCAATTCTCCCCCTGCTCCGCACAACAGCCATCACTTTGGGAAGCCTCCAATCTGCAACTTTCCCCCCAGTTTCCCAAAATGTCCTGTCCAGCTGCCCACTCCACACCATCACTCACACTTCCCTAAGACATCTAAGATGTTTAACCATGTCAAGACAAGTTAGGACACCCCAAGGGATAATCAACATACTGCCAACTTCCATCAGGTTCACGGGAGCTTCAATCCCTTCCGCTGCTATTCATAACGGAAAACCTCACTAAACTGGAGTCGGGAGGTTGCACTTCGGGGAGCTCTCAGGCACTACCAATGTGATCAACTGCAGGCCCAACAGAAAGCGATGGGATTGACCTTATATGGGACCCGACTTCACTACCTCAGACCCCAAAAAGACAGGCTTTCCTGATCACCGCACCCAAGATCTCAGCCAATGAGAAGCCGCAACTCCCAACTTACTCCTGTGGACTTGTAGTTTACAACAGCCTCCCCAACTTCCCCCCTTTCCCCTTAAAATAGACTACCTCTCTCTTGTTCTCCACACTGGCCCGCTATTTTGACTCAGCTGCTTTATTGGAAACCGCAGTTCTCTTTCGCTCCCACATCAATCCATTTTTGCGGGGAACTGGCACTTTTTAAGGTTCGCGTAACGAAGGCCCTGGGGTTTGCCCTGACTCCTCCCTTCCTTTTCTCACCTGCAACACCCACAATCGGCCTCGGCCCTTCTCAAGACATAGACCAGTCAACCGGTTCACCCACGTCCACTGGCCACGGAGTCCATCAACAATCCACCGACTGCTGCGAGTCCCTCCTCCTCGCTTACCCCCGCGGGGCGTGCCCTTCTCTGCGGCCAGATAAAGCCTATGTACACGCGGGTCGCCCCCCTCTCAGCACCGCCAAGACAGACGGCCCCGTCAGGCAGCGAGGGCGCAGGCTCACTGGCCGCGCGGCACCTGCTTTGACAGAAAGAATGGACCCGTGCAGCTCCCCGCTGCTGACGAACCCCCACCCCGCAGTCAGCCCCTGCCCGCCCCTCCCCTGCTGCCCGCTCCAGCAATACAGCCCGCAGGCGCTCACCCGCGGGGACCCCGCACACCGGCGCCTCCTTGTCCGGAACGCCGGGGCGGGGCCGGGACCGCAAGGCCAGGAGCAGGCGCCCCGCGCTCGGGCCTTAGGGGTCTGGGTGCGGGGAGCGCGGGGAGGGTCCGGGGGATGAGCGTTTACCTGCGCCGGGGTCCTGGGCGCGGCCGCAGCCATTGGACTCGGAGGCGGAGTGGGCCCGGCCCTCCGTGTGCCTGGCGAGGACAGTGGGTCCCTTTGCGTCTTCACGATTAGTCACCCCGACTCTGAGCCCGACCCCTGGGGGATAAACATACCCAACCAGAGGAAAAATATTTACAGGGAGATGAGGCCGGAAGCCCCGCCCCCTAGGATGGCGCCCGCCTAGAAACCCGGCATTGTGTTCCCTCATTGGCTCCTCGCTGCACCGTGCCCAGGCTCTTCCCGGTAGTGTGGTTTCCAGAGCTCAGGCAGCCTCCCGTAGGGGGTCCTACACCCAGGAGTACTGGAGCAGAGGTCACGTGGCATCCTGGGGCCTTTGGAAAGTGCTGCTCCTACCCAGAGGCACTGTCATCACTTCCTGTTAAGGGCGGAGAAAGGGGCGGCCTGGGTGGCTCAGCGGTTTAGTCCCTCTTTCTAGTCCAGGGCCTGATCCTGGAGAACCGGAGTCCCAGGTCAGCCTCCCTGCAGGGAGCCTACTTCTTCCTCTGCCTGTGTCTCTGCGCCCGCCCCCCCCCCCCCCCCCGCCCGCGTGTTTCTCATTAATAAGTAAATAAAAACTTTAAAGATAAATAAAGGCGGAGAAAGGTCATAATTTTAGACTCCAGGAAGTTCAGTCAGCTTCCAACACACTATTATTTTAGGTGCTCTCAAATCCTTTTACTTTGGTAAATTACATGTCATTTCGTACAGCACTCCAGATATATAATGAATGTACATAGTTGAAAGATGTTGCTCATCAATGCTTGTATCCCGAAATGTTAGTCAGTTTTGGAATTGGTTAGGACGAATACAAAATTACCTGTTTTTTTTTTTTTTTTTTAAGATTTTATTTATTTATTCATGAGAAACACAGAGAGGAGAGAGAGAGAGGCAGACACACCAGGCAGAGGGAGAAGCTGGCTTCATGCAGGGAGCCCGACGTGGGACTCGATCCCGGGTCTCCAGGATCAGGCCCTGGGCTGAAGGCGGCACTAAGCCGCCAAGCCACCCGGGCTGCCCTGTTTTTGTTTTTTTAAAATATTTTATTTATTCATGCGAGACAGAGAGAGAGGCAGAGACCTAGGAGAGGGAGAAGCAGGCCCCACACATAAACCGGATATAGGACTGGATCCTGGGCTCCGGGATCATGCCCTGAGCCAAAGGCTGATGCTCAACTGCCTAGCCACCCAGGCGTTCCACAAAAGCCCCTGTTTAAAATTAAGTCTAAGACATTGTTAAGGTCTTTAGGCTTTAGTCAGTGATTTGTGACTTGGGCAGCATCTCATCTAGCAAGTAGAGGGCAGCTCCAAAGCGCTACAGAAAGGGAAAGGTTTTTAAAGATAGGACCTAAATGTCATAAACAGAACAAAGGATGATGTCAGGTAAGATCACCTTATTGTGGGGACAAAAGAGTCTTATTAGGAGAGTCCCTCATATTTCTTTGGGGAATTGAGATGGCCCATCTATGTGGCAGAGTACCTTTTTGGTACTGACCAGAAAATCCCTTACTGAGCTTGGAACTAAATTTCTGAGGGAGTTTGAAAATGCATTGAGCTTTGGAATTACTCCCTGGTTTGGTGACATGGCCTAGCAGAAGTGACTCCATTTGGGGCCTGTGGTTTCCTTTTTCACACCCCATATAGTTTTCTGATATTGAAGAAGAGCAGGAATGTTAGGCCACCCTGAATGAAGTGGTCAGTGACAGGTTCGGCTTCTGGCTCCACACTAATCCTCTCTTGCCTGTATAGTGATTGTGTCCCATCTATTGAGGAACACTTTTATCCATATATTTCTTTTTTTTTTAAATTTTATTTATGTATTTGAGAGAAAGAGAGAAATAACACCAGCAGAGGGAGAGGGAGAAGGCTTTTTGCTAAGCAGAGAGCCTGATGAGGGACTGGGTCCCAGGACCCTGAGATCATGACCTGAGCCAAAGGCCGATACCCAATCAGCCAAGCCACCCACTAGCCCCTACCCATATATTTCTTACTCTATATTCTCAGGTATCCTCAATATCTTTTACAAATCTGACATCATCTCAAACACAAAGGAGCTTAAGTGATGCTGTTTTGGGTACAGAACAGATATTGTCATTTTCATTTGGAGCATGTGTGCAGAGACAATCTGAGCCCTGAAATAAAGGGTTATCTGAACCCAGTGATCTCATCTCCTTGCTGGGAATGATCCTTCTTTCTTCAGGCCCTAGCAGTACTGTTGCTTCAGTATTTGAAATTATATTGGAAAAACAGTGGTGAAATACCCATTTCAGCTATTTAGTGGAAGAATAGCTCTTAGAAAACCCATGTTCCATCTCCCTACACATCAGTAAAGGTTAAAAAAGAATGACAGCCTCAGAGAACTTTTAGAAGAAGGCTCTAAGAGTCTGAGAAGAGAGAGAATCAAACTAATAAAAAAAAAATGTGCTGGACTAATGTGTTTGGTTATTCTGAGGCTTTTATCTTAAAAACGTGATTTTTTTTTATTCCTGAAAACACTGAGAAATACTACTGTCAATCTTAAAAATAATAGCAGTTAATTTGCTAGTAAATTAAGCTTATTCAAGAATAACAGAGGAATTTCAACCTAGATAACCACACTATGGTAAATCACAAGCAAATCTGAAGAGACAAAGGTAAAGCCAGCTTTTATTAGGTCTTAGGAGATTTGAGAGGGTGTCTTTCAATAAAAGTCATTGAAGAACAAAATTTTGAGAGTGCGGCAGTGTTTCATTTACTGCATGTCATGGTTAGTACATCATTGCTGATTTAAGGACAGAGCATCCTTTTTGTTAAAAGCAGGATATTAAATTCGTACCACAAAGTATCCTCCCTTGTCAAGATTAAAATTGTATTCCTTTTTCCTCGTGATTATATATGTCACACCAGCATCCTCTTTTAGGGTCTCTTGACTCCACATTATCTGTGGTTTCCTTTACTAATTTTCACACCACTTTGGATAGAGACTTAAAGAGGAAATTTACAGTACCTGGGGTAGTTAAAATAAGGGGGAAGTTGAAATGTCGTATTTATTCACTGTTCTACCAAATGTGAATTGAACACATACTGGGTTTTCAGGAACTTTTGGTAGGTGTATGGGAAAAATGCAGGCATAAGACAAGCAGTCCTGCATTCATGTGGCATTTCTTAGGTTCAAGGAAAACAGAGGAAACCTGAAAGCAGAACTACTAAATTATGTTGCATGTTAGAATGTGGCAGGTGCAATGGAAACAAGGAGAGGTCATGATTTTGTCATACAAGGGGACTGGATGGAATACTACACTGGGCAGTGAGAAAGCTTTCCTTAATAAGAGCAGCACTGAGGGGCGCTGCCTGGCTCAGTTGATAGACCAACTTGATCTCAGGGTTGTAAGTTCAGAACCCACGTTGGGTATAGAGATTACTTAAAAATAAAATCTTTTAGGGCGCCAAGGTAGCCCAGTTGGTTAAGTTTCTGCCAATTGGCTCAGGTCATGATCCCAGGGTCCAGAATGGAGCCTCACATCAGGCTCCCTGCTGGGCAAAGAGTCTGCTTTTTCCTCTCCCTTTGCCCTTCCCCCTCTGCTAGTGCTCTATCTATGGCCATCTCTCTCAAATAAATAAAGTCTTTAAAAAATAAACAAGTAAATAAACAAAATCTTTTTAAAAAAATAAATAAAAGCACTACTGAGCAAGGGTGAGCCTTGTGTGTGTGTTTTTTTGTTTTTTTGTTTTTGTTTTTTTAAGGTAACTCTGTTAGGGGTCCCTGGGTGGCTCAGTCAGTTAAGCATCTGCCTTTGGCTCAGGTAGTGATCCCAGGGTCCTGGGATCAAGTCCTGCACCAGGTTCCCTGCTCAGCAGAGAGCCAGTTTCTCCCTCTCCTACTTCTCCTGCTTGTGCTCTATCAAATAAATAAATAAAATCTTTAAAAACAAAAATTAGCTCTGTTAAAAGATAAAGTGAGGTAAAATCATATTTCAAACAGCATGTTTGAGTATACAGCAAATGCAATTGGGCAGCATCAAACCAAACTAGAGAGAAGTCCATTGTAGACAAAAAGGGGAAACAAAGCAAAGAAGTTATAAGATTGGCTATAGCTTAAGGAATTGCCTCATTTAGGAAAGCCTAGTTGCTTGTTTGTGATTGGGTGTTCTTAGGTTTTGATTTCTTACCCTTAAGGCATTTACAATAATTTGCTTGAAGTTTCAGTTTGCTTATGTAGGTGTCTAGGGCATTGGAACTTCCTGCATCTAATGGCCTCCTTCTTGAGTTATGGTTTCAAGCCAAAGAAGTAGGTGGCTAGGTGGCTTCAGTGTGTGGCATTCTCAGCAGTGGAGATCCTGGAATCTCAGCCCTTTAATTCTTTAGCCTCCTCCACTCACTGCAGAGACACTCAGGAAATGTCCATTAGAAACCTTTGCTCTGGGGGTCACCTGGGTGGCGCAGTCAGTTAAGCAAGAAAAATCTCAGTACACAGGGACGCCTGGGTGGCTCAGTGGTTGAGCGTCTGCCTTCCGCTCAGGGTGTGATCCGGAGTTCCAGGATCAAGTCCCACATCGGGCTTCTTGCATGGAGCTTGCTTCTCCTCCTTCTGCCTATGTCTCTGCCTCTCTCTGTGTCTCTCATGAATAATAAATAAAATCTTAAAAAAAAATCTCAGTACACAATCTAATCATACACCTAAGGGAGCTAGGAAAAGAACAACGAATGAAGCCCTGAGCCAGGAGAAGGAGGGAAATAATAAAGATTAGAACAGAAATAAATGATATAGAAACTAAAAGAACATTAGAATAGGTCCTTGAAATGAGGATCTGGTTCTTTGAAAAAATTAATAAAATTGATAAACTGCTAGCCAGACTGTTCAAAAAGAAAAAGGAAAGGACCCAGGTAAGTAAAATCACAGTGAAAGAGGAGAAATAACAACCAGCACCACGGAAATACAAACAAGTATAACAGAATATTATGAAAATCTATATGACAACACATTGGACAATGTGGGAAAAAATGGATAAATTCCTACAGATATATAAACTACCAAAACTGAAACAGGAAGAAATAAAAAACTTGAACTGACCAATAACCAGCCAGGAAATTGAATCAGTAATCAAAAATCTCCCAACAAGCAAAAGTCTAGGGACAGATGGCTTCACAGAGGAGTTCTACCAAACATTGAACAAAGGGGTGAGGGATCCCTGGGTGGCGCAGCGGTTTAGCGCCTGCCTTTGGCCCAGGGCGCGATCCTGGAGACCCGGGATCGAATCCCACGTCAGGCTCCCGGTGCATGGAGCCTGCTTCTCCCTCTGCCTCTCTCTCTCTCTCTGTGACTATCATAAATAAATAAATAAATAAAAATTAAAAAAAGGGGTGATACCATTCTTCTCATATTATTCCAAAAAATAGAAATGGAAGGAAAACTTCCAAAATCATTCTATGAGGCCAGAATTACCCTGATTCCAAAACCAGACAAAGACTTCTCTAAAAAAGACAACTACAGGCCAATATCCCTGGTGCACATGAATATAAAAAATTTCAATAAAATACTAGCTAAGCAAACAGTACATTAAATGAATTACTTACCATGATCAATTGGGATTTATCCTAGACTTAAAGGGTGATTCAAAATTTGCAAATCAACCAATGTGATACACCACATTTGTAAAAGAAAGGATGAGAACCATATGATCCTCTCAATAGATGCAGAAAAAGCATCTGACAAAGTACAACATCTATTCATGATTAAAAAAAAAAAAAAACACTCGGGACACCTGGGTGGCTCAGTTGTTGAGCGTCTGCCTTTGGCTCAGGGCATGATCCCAGGGTTCTGGGATCGAGTCCCACATCAGGCCCCCTGCACGGAGTCTGCTTCTCCCTCTGCCTGTGTCTGCCTCTCTCTCTCTCATGAATAAATAAAATCTTTAAAAAAAAAAACTCAACAAAGTAGAGATAGAGGGAACGTACCTCAACATCATAAAGGCCATATATGAAAGACCCACAGCTAATATCATCCTCACTGGGGAAAAACTGAGAGCTCTTCCTCAATAGTCAGGAACAAGACAGGGAAGTTCACTCATACCACTGTTATTTAACACAGTCCTGGAAGTCCTAGCCTCAGCAATCAGACAACAAATGAAAATGAAAGCCATCCACAACTGGCAAGGAAGAAGTCACACATTCACTATTTGCAGATGACATGATATTCTGTATAGAAAACCCGAAAGACTCCACCAAAAAATTCCTAGAACTAATACATGAATTCAGTAAAGTCACAGGATAAAAAATCAACATACAGAAATCTGTTGCATTTTTATCCACCAATCATGAAGAAGCAGAAAGAGAAAAAAAATTGATGCCATTTACAATTGCACAAATGACCATAAGATACCTAGGAATAAACCTAACCAAAAAGGTAAAAGATCTGTACTCTGAAAACCATAAAACATTGATTAAAAAAATTGAAGATAACACAAAGAAATGGAAAAACATTCCATGTTCATGGATTAGAAGAACAAACATTGTTAAAATATCTATATTACCCAAAACATTCTATACATTTAATGCAAGCCCTATCAAAACAACACCAGCATTATTCACAAGCTAGAACAAACCATCCTAAATTTTATAGGGAACCACAAAATTCCCCAAAGAGCCAAAGTAATCTTGAAAAAGAAAAGCAAAGATGGAGGCATCACAATTCTGGAATTCAAGTTCTTTTACAAAGCTGTAGTGATTAACAAACAATATGGTAATGGCACAAAAACAGACACATAGATCAATGGAACAGAATAGAAAACCCAGAAATGAGCCCACATCTATATGGTCAACTAATCTTCCACAAAGTAGGAAATAATTTTTTTTTTTAGGAAAGAATATTTAATGGAAAAAAAAAAGACAATCCCTTCAAGAAATGGTATTGGGGACACCTGGGTGGCTCAGTGGTTGAGCATCTGCCTTTGGCTCAGGTCATGATTCCAGGGTCCTGGGATCAAGTCCGGCCTCAGGTTCCCCACCAGCAGCCTGCTCCTCCCTCTGCCTGTGTCTCTGCCTGTCTGTTTCTTTCATGAATAAATAAATTATTTTTTAAGAAAAATGGTATTGGGAAAACTGGACAGCAACATGTGAAAGAATGAAACTAGATCACTTTCTTACATCATACACAAAAAATAAATTAAAAAATGGATGAAATACCTAAATGTGAGATAAGAAACCATCAAAATCCTAGAGGAGAACAGAGGCAGTAACCTGTTTGACGTGAGGTGAAGCAACTTCTCACTAGATATGTCTCCTGAAGCAAGGGAAACAAAAGCAAAAATGAAGTATCAGAATTTCGTCAAGATAAAAAACTTCTATGTAGTGAAAGAACTAGTCAACAAATTCTTCTTGGGAGAAGATATTTGCAAATGACATACCTTTTTTTTTTTTTTTTTTTTACTTGAGAGACAGAGAGAGTGAGAGGGGCAGAGGGAGAGGGAGAGAATCTCAAGCAGACTCCAAGCAGAGCCCAGGGTCTGACACAGAGCTTGATGTCACGACCCTGAGATGGTGACCTGAACTGACATCAAGAGTCAGATGCTCAACTAATTGAGCCACTCAGAAGCTCCTGCAAACGACATACTTGATAAAGGGTTTGTATCCGAAATATATACAGAATTTAGGGGGGAATCCCTGGGTGGCTCAGCGGTTTAGCACCTGCCATCTGCCCAGGGTGTGATTCTGGAGTCCTAGGATCGAATCCCATATTGGACTCCCTGCATGGAGCCTGCTTCTCCCTCTCCCCGTGTCTCTCATGGATAAATAAATAAAGTCTTAAAAAAAAACAAAAACAAAATATATACAGAATTTATAAAACTTAACACCCGAAAAGAAATGGGTGGAACACATAAATAGGCATTTTTCCAAAAAAGACATGCAGATGCCTAACAGACACATGAAAAGATGCTCAACATCTTTCATCATCAGAGAAATACAAATCAAAACTACTATGACATTTCACCTCACACTAGTCAGAATGGCGAAAATTAATAGCACAGGCAACAACAGGTGTTTGTCAGGATGCAGAGAGTGGGGAACCCTCTTACACTGTTGATAGGAATGCAAACTGGTGCAGCCACTCTGGAATACTGTATGGAGATTCCTCAAAAAGTTAAAAATAGAACTATCCTATGATCCAGCAATTGCACTTCTAGGTATTTACCCAAAGGACACAAAGATGCTGATTTGAAGAGATACATGCACCTCAATATTTATAGCAGCATTATCAACAACACCCTAATTATAGAAAGAGCTCAGAAGTCCATGTGGGGTAGGGATGCCTGGGTGGCTCAGTGGTTGAGCATCTGCCTTCGGCTCAGGGTATGATCCTGGGATCCGGGATCAAGTCCCTGTGAGGAGCCTGCTTCTCTCTCTGCCTCTCTCTCTCCGTGTCTCTCATGAATAAATAAATAAATCTTAAAAAAAAGATGTGTATTTACATATACAATAGAATATTAATCATCCATAAAAAAGAATGACATGTTCCCATTTGCAAAGATGTGGGTGGAACTAGAAAGTATTATTCTAAGTGAAATACTCAGAGAAAGACATGTACCATATGATTTCACTCACGTGGAACTTAAGAAACCAAACACAAGGGATGCCTGGGTGGCTTAGTGGTTGAGCGTCTGCCTTCAGCTTGGGGCAGGATCCAGGGGTCCTGGGATTGAGTCCCACATAGGGCTCCCTGTGGGGAGCCTGTTTCTCCCTCTGCCTGTGTCTCTACCTCTCTCTGTGTGTGTCTCATGAATAAAAAAAAGAAAGAGAAGAAAGAGAAGAAAGAAAGGAAAGAAAGGAAAGAAAGGAAGAAAGAAAGAAAAGAAAGAAAGAAAGAAAGAAAGAAAGAAAGAAAGAAAGAAAGAAAGAAAGAAAGAAAGAAAGAAAGAAAGAGGAAACACATGAACATAGTAGGGGGAAAAGAGGCAAACCAGAATACAGATTCTTTTTTAAAAAAACATTTGTTGGGGCGCCTGGGTGGCTCAGCGGTTGGATGTCCGCCTTCAGCCCAGGGTGTGATCCTGGAGACCCGGGAATGGGTCCCGCATTGGGCTTCCTGCATGGAGCCTGCTTCTCTCTCTGCCTCTGCCTATGTCTCTGCCTCTCTCTGTGTGTCTCCCATGAATAAATAAATATTTAAAAATTTTTGTTTGTTTGTTTGTTTGTTTGTGAGAGACAGAGAAAAAGGAAGAGACACAGGTAGAGAGAGAAGCCGGAGCCCCATGCGGGACTCATCCCAAACCAGGATAATGCCCTGAGCCGCGAAGGCAGACGCTCAACCACTGAGCCACCCAGGCGTCCCAACAAATTGGAATTTAAATAAAAACTAGGAAAAAAGGGGACGTCTGGGTAGCTCAGTGGTAGAGCGTCTGCCTTGGACTCAGGGCGTGATCCTGGGGTCCTGGGATTGAGTCCCGCATGGAGCTCCCTTCAGGGAGCATGATCTCCCTCTCTATGTCTTTGCCTCTCTCTGTGTGTCTCTCATGAATAAATAAATAAAATCTTTTTTTAAAATTAGGCAAAAACCAGTGACTATGTAGTGATTCAAAGGTGGTGGCAGATAAAGCTCTGGGGAAACATCAATTGATGATGAAAAAATTAATACTTTAGAGAAATTTTAGCAGTGAAGTCTGAAAGGATGTAGAATTAATCTGAGCAGTTGACTTACTAGAGTCACTAATCATTTTGCTTCCAAAGTGAAATTTTCCTCATTCTTTTTTTTAAAAAAGATTTTTATTTATTTGAGAGAGAGAGAGAGAGCGAGAGACCAAGCCTGGGTGAGGTGAGGGGCAGAGGGAAATGGAGAGGCAAACTCCCCACTGAATAAGGAGCCCAACACTGGGCTCAATCCCAGGACTCCGGGATTATGACCTGAGCCAAAGGCAGTTGCTTAACCGATTTAGCCATCCAGGGACCCAAAAATTTCTTCATTCTTTTTTTTTTTTTTTTAAAGATTTTATTTATTTATTCATGAGAGGCACAGACAGAGAGGCAGAGACACAGGCAGAGGGAGAAGCAGGTTCCATGCAGGAAGCCCGATGCGAGACTGGATCCGGGACTCCAGGATCACATCCTGGGCCGAAGGCAGGTGATAAACCGCTGAGCCACCCAGGGATCCTCAAATTTTCTTCATTCTTAAAAACACTGAGCATACCTGTGTGGAGGCAAAAAATAATGTAGACACTTGATAATGATTTTATATTATTATTGGTACAATAAAAATACTTGCTTTATGAAATAAACTTTTTACCTTTAAAAAAAATACATACCTGGGGCGCCTGGGTAGCTCAGTCAGTTAAGCATCTGACTTTTGATTTCAGCTGAAGTCGTGATCCCAGTGTTGTGAGATTTATCCCCACAGCAGTCTCTGCATGGAGCACGGAGTCTGTTTAAGATTCTTCCTCTCCCTTTGCCCCAATCCCTCCACTTGTGTGACCCCATGCCCTGTCTCTCTCTCAAAAAACAAAAACAGGGATCCCTGGGTGGCGCAGTGGTTTGGCGCCTGCCTTTGGCCCAGGGCACGATCCTGGAGACCCGGGATCGAATCCCACGTCGGGCTCCTGGTGCATGGAGCCTGCTTCTCCCTCTGCCTGTGTCTCTGCCTCTCTCTCTCTCACTGTGTGCCTATCATAAGTAAATAAAAATTAAAAAAAAAAAAAAAACAAAAACAAAAACAAAACCCTAATTGAATAAAATTGTATATTTGAGATTTGCTGTAAAATTTCCACATAAGTAAATGCTGTCTGTGTGATGTATTCACAGTCCTTGTTATTCTTCCCACTTTAATATTAATATATTTTTATATCTCTTCTAGAACCTTTCAAAAATGTATCCTTCCATCACTAATTTTGAGAGTTCTCTTTACCACAATACTTTTTCTAAGAAAAGAAGTTTAAGTATTTACTTAGCCTTTCATTTAATGGTATTATGTAAAGTCTTATTTTCTGTATTTTTAATTGTTTTTCAATATTCAAAAAATATTATTCCTCATATTGTCTAAATGAATGATGAATACCAGCCTTCCAGGGCACTGGATGAACAGCAGGAAACAACTTGGGTATCTGGATAGCTCAGTCATTTGAGAGTTCAACTCTGGATTTAGGCTCAGGTCATGATCTGGAGGTCATGGGATCGAGTTCTATATTGGGCTCTGGGCTCAGCAGAGTCTCCTTGGGATTCCCTTTTTCCCTCTCACTCTGTCCCTCCCCTCCCACTTGCTCTTTAATAAATCTCTTTAAGATAAAAATATTGCAGTGTGTTTTCAAAGTTTTAAATATTTTATTTATTTATTTATTTTTTAAAATTTTTTATTTATTTATGATAGTCACAGAGAGAGAGAGAGAGAGGCAGAGACACAGGCAGAGGGAGAAGCAGGCTCCATGCACTGGGAGCCCGACGTGGGATTCGATCCCGGGTCTCCAGGATCGCACCCTGGGCCAAAGGCAGGTGCTAAACCGCTGCGCCACCCAGGGATCCCAAATATTTTATTTATTTTTAAATTTATTTGAGGTAGTGAAAGAGAGCACAAGTGGGAAGGAGAGGGAGAAGCAGGCTCACTGCTGATCAGGGAGCCTGATCAGGGGCTCTATCCCAGGGCTCTCGGATCATAACCTGAGCCCAAAGCTGATGCCCAACCAACTGAGCCACCCAGGTCCCCATGTTTTCGAAGTTTTATAAGTAAAGTATTACTAAGCATGAACCAAACCAGATGGAACAAAACAGTTTTTGAATATTTGCATTCACTGAAATTAAAAATTAATGGAAAAAATGGACGCCTGGGTGGCTCAGTGGTTGAGTGTCTGCCTTTGGCTCAGGGCATGATCCTGGAGTCCTGGGATCCAGTCCCGCATCAGGCTCCTGGCAGGGAATCTGCTTCTCCCTCTGCCTATGTCTCTGCCTCTCTATGTCTCTCATGAGTAAATAAATCTAAAAAAATTTAATAGAAAATGAAATGAAGCTATATTATATAGAATGTAAAATATGGATGGTAATAATCTTAGCATGTTTTTAGCAGTGTTTCTGAACAAGAAATTCTTAGAGGAAAGAGATAATAAATTATGAAATGTTTTTCTCACAAACATTAGAAAAATGCCTAACTTTGGAAATGTCACTGAATTTCTCAAATATACACTTAGTCTTTGGTTGAAACATTATTTTAAGTCCATTTCCCCTTACCCAATATTGACATCATCTTTCATAAAAATAATATTCAAGCATGACTTATAATTTGGAGTTTGTTAGTGTGGCCTGCAAAGGTAAAGACGTGTGGGAAAACTATCCAGATGCCAAACATGTAAAATTTTATATATCTTTTCTAATATTGTTTTACAAGCCACATTTTACACAGTAGGGAGAAAAAGAACTTTTTTCTCCCAAATTTCCAAAATGATGATTTAATTCTGGATTAAGTCAATAATACCTGCTTTCATTTTGCAAATGAGTAAATGAAATGAAATGAAGAGTAATTAGCGTTAAAATATTGAAGAGATGCCTCACTCTTGGGAAACAAACTTCTAGACTGATAATAACCCGATTGTGGGATAGAGGAATTATGTCCCACTATCAATTTTAATTGACATCCTATAGTCACTGATTAGTAAATTCCACCAAGGGAATGGGGAGGAGAAAAAAAATTAAGATTTTATTTATTCACTCATGAGAGACAGAGAGAGAGACAGAGAGAGAGGCAGAGACAACACAGGCATGGAGAAGCTCCATGCAGGGAGCCCGATATGGGACTTGATCCTGGGACCCAAGGATCATGCCCAGGACCTAAGGCAGGCACTCAACCGCTTAGCCACCCAGGTATCCCTAAAAAAAAATTTTTTTTAAAAGATTTTATTTATTTATTCATGGGAGACACAGAGAGAGGCAGAGAAACAGGCAGAGGGAGAGAAGCAGGCTCCATGTAGGAAGCTGGAAGTGAGACTCGATCCTGGGTCTCTGGGATCACACCCTGAGCCAAAGGCTCAACTGCTGAGCCATCCAGGCATCCCCCATAAAAATTTTAATTAAAAAAAAATAGAAGGTCCTTAACTTGGGAAACCTGGCTGGCTCAGTCTGTAGAGAATGTGACTCTTGAATTTGGGGTCCTGAGTTCAAGCCCCATATTGGGCATAGAGCTTACTTAAAAGAAAAAGGACTAGGTAGATTTATATGACATCATATCCATTCCAATAACACACTATGGTTGGGGGAGGCAATAATCATACATGGTTTCTTTTTTTTTTTTTTTAAGATTTTATTTATTCATTCATGAGAGATAGAGAGAGAGAGAGGCAGAGACATAGGCAGAGGGAGAAGCAGGCTCCATGCAGGGAGCCTGATGCAGGACTCCATCCAGGGACTCCAGGATAACAACCCTAGCCGAAGGCAGACAGATGCTCAACCGCTGAGCCACCCAGGAATCCCTCATACATGGTTTCTGTCCAGAAATTCCTTTGTGGACTTTACTCTCACCTGTAAGCCTCCTATAGAATAACATTCCTGATATTTCCCTCTCAATTTTCATTTGACTTTTAAGTTGTAACAATACATAGATCATCAAGTCTAGTAATTGTATATTTTTTTTTTACTGCCCTCAAGCCATGTTACCAGTATGATTCAAAGTAGACTTGGGGTCCCTTCTGCAAGGTCATGAGACCCTGACCTTCCCATCACTTAGTCATAATCTTCTGCATTTCCTTGCCTGGTTATAATCAGAATAGGTTCTAAGAGGATTATAGAAGCCTCTTTTTTATAGTCTTAATATTTTATTTTATTTTATTAAAGATTTTATTTATTCATGAGAGACAGAGAGAGAGAGAGAGAGAGGCTGAGACACAGGCAGTGGGAGAAGCAGGCTCCATGCAGGGAGCCCAATGTAGGACTTGATCCTGGTACTCCAGGATCACATCCTGGGCCGAAGGCAGGTGCTAAACCACTGAGCCACCCAGGGATCCCCTAGTCTTAACATTTTATTTATTTATTTATTTATTTATTTATTTATTTATTTATTTATTTATTTATTTTTATTTATGATAGTTACAGAGAGAGAGAGAGGCAGAGACACAGGCAGAGGGAGAAGCAGGCTCCATGCACCGGGAGCCCGACGTGGGACTCGATCCCGGGTCTCCAGGATCGCGCCCTGGGCCAAAGGCAGGCACCAAACCGCTGCGCCACCCAGGGATCCCCAGTCTTAACATTTTAAAAGTTCATTATGACTAAGATGAATTGGGAGAATTTGTCCCAGTACTTTGAACAGATTACCAGTTTCTTACAGTGATCCATGAAAATTTTAGTAACTATTCCATCTACCTTCTCTTTTTATTATTTATTTAAAAGATTTATTTATTTATGATAGACATAGAGAGAGAGAGAGAAGTAGAGACACAGGAGAGGGAGAAGCAGGCTCCATGCTGGGAGCCCAACGTGGGACTCGATCCCAGGACTCCAGGATCATGTCCTGGGCCAAAGGCAGGCACCAAACCGCTGAGCCACCCAGGGATCCCTATCTTCTCCTTTTAAAAGATGTCACTTTTAATTAACCTCCTGAACATCTTTATCTAATTCAGTTATTCTGAGATTGCTTCCATGTCTTTTATTTATAATTACCTTTTTTCTGAAGAATCCTTCTTTCTCCCAACATTAAACCCCAAGAGAGTTGAACAAAGAGATGCATAGCATCATGCCTCACATATGTCTCCCCTTTTATTGTGGCAATCATCAGCTGGCTCAGAGGGATGGCGATAGAAGGTATGGTATCATACTGAACCATAGGTTGTAATCTACAGCTTTGAGAGCCTCTAGCTGCCTCTCTGATGCTTTTATTTTTACTAGAATAAGTGGGGGGTGGGTACAGCCAAGGAACCACACTCTTGGCTGACATCCTCTGTTTGTATTTGATTTATAATCTATTTAGCATGGACCTACAAACTCCAGTTGTCACTTAACGTTTTTCCTCCTCTTTCTGGGTGCAGCATTTCTGCATATGGAACCCAAGGATGGTCTGGAAACCAACCTGTTGACAAAAATCCTTCCTTATCAGCCTCTGTCATCTTTCTTCCTGTGCAATACATCATTTTTTAAAAAGTAGGCTCCACACTCAATGGGGGGGATGGGGGCTTGAACTCACGATCCCTGAGATCAAGAGTCACATGCTCTACCAGTGAGCCAGCCAGGCAGTCTCCTCTTAGGCATTATTATTTGAACTAGAATCAAGGGTTGTGTCAAATATCCCATCCTCATCACCAACTGCAAATGTCTCACAAGTACTGTAATTAAAATACTTGCAAGACTCCACAGAACATATTCATATGAGGTTTTCTTAAAAGCAAAGGATGTAACATAGCAAGAAAAAGAAAATGCAGGACCATATTGGAGTCAAATATCCAGGCAGTTTCCCAGATTCTTATTCACACACTCTCCCAGATTAAGCCACAAATATGTGAGTGATGAACCCTGGCTTCCAGAGAGTCAGAAGATCCCAGTAGGAGGTTTTTATGTATTTCTGGTAATACAGTCAAGCTGGACTATCTAACCATTATGCCAGTTGGAAACCATCAGCAAAACAAACTGGGACTTGGTATGGTCAGGAAATTTTTGGATATTATTATTATTATTATTTTTAAAAGATTTTATTTATTTATTCTTGAGACACACACACAGACACACAGAGAGAGAGAGAGAGAGAGAGAGAGAGAGAGAAAGGCAGAGACACAGGCAGAGGGAGAAGCAGGCTCCACGCAAGGAGCCCAATGTGGGACCCAATCCTGGGTCTCCAGAATCACGCCCCAGGCTGAAGGTGGCACTAAACCGCTGATCCACCTGGGCTGCCCAATTTTTGGATATTAAACAATACATAATAAATCCCATGGGCCGGGCACCCCCGGTGGTGCAGCGGTTTAGTGCCGCCTGCAGCCCGGGGTGTGATCCTGGAGACCCGGGATCGAGGCCGGCGTCGGGCTCCCTGCATTGAGCCCGCTTCTCCCTCTGCCTGTGTCTCTGCCTCTCAATCTCGCTCTCTGAATAAATAAATTAAAAAAAAATCTTTAAAAAAAAAAATAAATCCCACGGGCCTTATCTTAACAGAGTGTCAAAGCCAGATACTCAGAAGTCACTAGAAATAAAGCTAGATATTTTTTAGTGCAATTTTATTTTATTTTATTTTTAAGATTGTATTTATTTATTCATGACAGACACAGACAGAGAGAGAGAGGCAGACACAGGCAGAGGGAGAAGCAGGCTCCACGCAGGGAGCCAGATGTGGGACTTGATCCTGGGTCTCCAGGATCACACCCCGGGCCAAAGGTGGCGCTAAACCACTGGGCCACCAGGGCTACCCTTTTTAGTGCAATTTTAAACCAATTCTAGAAACAAAGGCACAATATATCAAAATGTGGGGAATGCTGCACATTACAGGGAATTACAGGGAAACTTACAAAATGACTATGTTAGAAGAGAGTTCTCAAATAAATAAGAGTCCTCCTTAGGAAAACAGGAAAAAGACAAATTAAATCCTATAGGCAACCCTGTTTACTCCATCATCTCTGTCCTAGCATCTTGGGAGTAGTCCTGCCTCAGTGGCAGCATAAATTGGCAACTAATGAAAGTGGTTTCTATATGAGTTACTAAGAACATTGAATAAGTCACAAAAACTACATCCCTAGAATCCCAGATCTCCTTTCTGTCACCCAGTTTCCTGCTAGCATAGAAATAGTTCTGACCTGAGGCATCTCGAGTTGAAGGGAATCCACAAAATATTTAGATTATTTGTCTGCAAGTGATCTTGACCACAGGAGACATAGCTCTGGAAGTCCTGAAAATTTCTGTGCTCTTCTCATCCTGTTCACTACAGTATGGGAATACTGTGAGCACCTGGTACCTTTCACGGTACCTTCTACTGTGCTGCAATGTCTCTAACTCTTTATTAGTCACACTTTGGTTTCTGTATCCATTACAGTTCCCACCTGGCTCCTGTAGGTTTTCCCACCAGTGACACCGGTCTACTGAATTCTGAACTCAGGCTCCCTGTCAGGTACCAGAGGCCAGTCTCCTTTTAACAGTTCTTGGTGATATGAACAGTCCAGGGGAAAAGGGACCAAACTCATTCTGCTTCTAGATGCACTGGAGATTGTCACAACCACATCTCCACATAGTTACTTATGGACCCACAAATTAAACTAGCACCCAGGCTGTCATGAAAGGCCTCACAAAGCTTCCTTTTAGGTCTTTCCTAAAAGACCTTGGGTAGCAACACAAATTAGGCCAAACCTGGAGTGAGAGCTTTTTTCTGCCATCATAGTCTCCTCTTTGAGACATGGAAAACTGAGGACTCTTACAACTTTATCCTTTCATGTAGTTAGAATACAACTGTGTTCTCAACACTACACACAATGAGCAGGACCTTCCAGATTAAAAACAGCTCAAAGAAGAAGTACTTCATTATTGTAGAAACATGAGTGATGTGAGGTTTGTGGTTCCAAGGCTAGAGGACATGAGACTGTATACATCCACAGGAGTCTCACACAAGATGAAAAAGTCCATGAAAATCAACCTTTGCAAGCTACCTGGAAAACGCATCTTGTGTGCTGATTCTTTCCATGCCTAACTCAGACAGAAGGGGGCAAATGAAAAAGTCCATGAAAAGCAACTTTTGCAAGCTACCTGGAAAACCTATCCTGTGTGCTGATTCTTTCCATGCCTAACTCGGACAGAAGGGGGCATGGGACATGGAGGCCAATCACGACTCCTTATAAAGCCTGTGGAGATAGCAAAGAAGTCTGCCTGCCTGAGCATGCCAGGGTGACTGACATGCACTCGGAGACTCCCCCAGATGGTAACAGCAGGTCAGCTCTTGCCACTGGCAAAGGGACTCAGCAGTGTACAATGTACAACACAGCTCCTGAAAGTACCAGACATAGCAGGCTCTCACAAGGAATCTCCCTAGCACAGATGTTTGTGTCTATGAGGTACTACTTTTAAATGATGGCATACTCTCAGAACTTCACTCTGGGGAGAGCTATTGGGCTGAATAAGGAGATGGCACCTTCCCTGTACCGCTACAGCCTTTCTCCAGTGTGGACTTTTCAGGGCTGAATAAGATCTGGTCTTTGGGTAAAGGCTGTCTCATGTTCTTAGCACCCATAATCACCGCTAGGAATTCTCAAGTGAACAGTAAGTTGGGGGCACTGGCTAAAGGATTTCCCATATCTGATGTAGTATTAAGGCTTTTCTCCAGTATGAATCTTCTGGTGGAGAACAAGTGTGTGTTTACGGTTGAACTCTTTTCCACATTTGCTGCACACATAAGGCCGTTCATCAGTATGAACTTTCCAGTGCCGAATAAGATTTGGCCTTTGGGTAAAGGCTTTCCCACATCTGCTGCACTCATAAGGATTTTCTCCAGAGTGAACCTTCTGGTGCTGAACAAGTTTAGAGATGCAGCTAAAGGCTTTCCCACATCTGCTGCACTCATAATCACTGCTGTGAATTCTCCAATGTACATTGAGGTGGGAACTCTGGCTGAAGGCCTTCCCACATTCACTGCACTCATAAGGCCTTTCTCCAGTGTGAGTTCTCTGGTGCAGAACAAGTGTATGTTTGCGGCTGAACTCTTTCCCACATGTGCTACATACATAAGGCCTTGCTCCTGTGTGAACTTCTTGGTGTCTAATGAGGTTAGACTTACTACTAAAGAATTTTCCACAATTACTGCACTGATAGAGTCTTTCTCCAGTGTGAACTCGCCTGTGTTCGATAAGGCCAGAGATTTGTCGAAAGAACTTCCCACATTCACTGCATTCATAAGGCCTTTCTCCAGTGTGGATGGTCTTGTGTTTAAAGAGGTCACAGCTCTGACTAAAGAACTTCCCACATTTGCTGCATGCATAAGGCCTTTCTCCAGTGTGGATTCTCTGGTGCCGAGTAAGTGTGTCCTTGCGGGTGAATAATTTCCCACATTCGATGCATCTGTGCTGCTGCTGCTGTCTAGAGTGAAGGGCTCCCCCAAGCCTGGTGCTCTTGTGGGGCTTAGGGCTCACATGGGGAACCTGGTGCAGGTGAAGGCTGGAGGTGGCTGGAAAGCCCACTCTACCCTCACCATACACAAAGGTCTTCTCTGGTACACAGAATTGGTGGCTTTTCATGGAGTCCCTGCCCTCACCTCCTCTGAAGGATTTCTCTCCAGTGTGGCGCTGATGAAGATTCGCACTGAGCCAGAAGTGTTTCCAACTTGCCCCACATGGCTGTGGTTTCAGCCGGGCTTCTCCCACCTCATGTTCAGGCAGGTGTAAGATTCCTCTCAGTCTGGAGCCAGATCCGTCACATGGGTGGGTCTTCAGACTGGCCACAGGAGTCCTGACCTGTGACATTCCCTCTAAAGAAACACTCTGCTCGTCCTCCACTGCACACCGACAACCTGAAAGCAGACAAGTACTGCTGATGTGCATGTTAGACTTCTGTGGAGGGGCAACCCTGTTGTCAATGTGTGTATGACACACCCAGGAACACATCAGAGGGACTGTTTATAGGACAAGAGAGCTAGGGATGGGTTGAGGAAGGAGATGCAATGCAGAACTGGGTCTCTGAAGGTCACTGAATGAAAGGGGCCTCTTGAAGACAGGGATATGGGGATAGAGTACAGCAAGTGGCTTCCAGTAGGTATCTGGCTGTGAAGACCAGCAAGTGCTATGCAGAAGGGCAGGTGCAGGCCCAGGAAGGTCCACTTACAGGTGTATAGCTGGTGCTCAAGGATTATTTAGGGATATGTGTGCATCTCATGACACATTAAGTGTAGGCCAATGCTGAAGAACAATGTAGACTGAGCAGGAGTGTGGCCTGGGTATAGGGCTGATGGAAGATGGCAAGCGGCTAGAAGTCAGACAGGAGATAAGCTACAATGTCAAGAATGGAGAAGGATGGGTAGAAATTTTGTGTAGCCACCAGCCTTGAAGCTGAACACTGGTGTGAAAAGTTAATATAGTTTTGAATCCAATCTTGATATCCCCTTTCCTCATATCTACTCACCAGGTCCAGGTCCCTTCTGAGCCTCTCTCTCTGTGGCTGGGTTCATATTCACCTGTTCAGGCATCTGGGGATCTTCCCTTGGGTTCAGTTGTGTGACTAAGTGAGATCGTGAGGATGCAATTCCTAAGGGAGACATAGGACAGGTGAGCATCCTATAACACTGAACACTCCCTAAGTTTAAAAAAAAAATTACAAAAAAAAAAAAAAAAACCCTTGGCGGGGGGGGTGTGTGCCAACTGGGTGGCTAGTTGGTTGAGTTTCTGCCTCTTGGTTTTGACTCAGATCATGATTCAGGGTCATGGGATCATAGGGCCCTGCATTCAGTGTGGAATCTGCTTGGTATTCTCTCTCTCCCTCTACCCCTTCTCCCTGCTCATGCTCTCTCTGTTTCTCTCTCTAAAATGAATAAAGTCTTTTAAATTTTTTTTTTTTTTAAACCTTGAAGGAAGGTTTTGGAGAAACAGCACAAAGGTCCCCTTAAGTAGTGACTATGTGAGTGCCTATAACTCCTGGTACAATTAAGTTCCAGATGGGATGCTTGAGTGGCTTAGTGGTTGAGCATCTGCCTTTGGCTCAGGGCATGATCCTGGAGTCCCAGGATCAAGTCTCACACTGGGCTCTCTGCATGGAGCCTGCTTCTCCTCCCTCTTCCTATGTCTCTGCCTCTCTGTGTCTCTCATGAATAAATAAATAAAATCTTAAAAAAAAAAATTAAGTCCCAGAAAATGTCACCTGGAGAAAGGGAGCAGAACCTTAGGCACAGAGGTACCCTAATTCTGGACAGATTCAACAGGCTTGAAAATGACCAAGACTGTGGGGTTGACTGGGCAAACCACACCTTGTAACTCCCAATTCCTTTGCTGCATGGCTTTAGGACTGGCTAGCTAAGAGGTGAGAACACTCCTGACACCCATAGCATCTACCCTGGTAGATCAGGTAAGGAAGCAGTGCCTATGATCTGACCATGGGAAGGACAGAGCAGTCTCTGGAGAAAAAAGAGAAAGCAGATGGTATTGGCATGCAGACCTTACCCAGTGAGGCTAAAAGTGCAAAGTTCTCCAGCATCACATCCTGATATAAAAGTCTCTGAGAATCATCAAGGAGCATCCATTCTTCCCAGGAGAAGTACACAAACACGTCCTCAGAGATCACACAGCCCTGCAATGACATGGCCAGCAAGGTCCAGGGAAGTTTCTTGACTGAGTATCCCCACTCTATCCACCCATAACAATGTCATGCTTACCCACTCCCTACTTGCCAGCCAATCCCCCTGGGGTACCCTAAATCATACCCCCTAGACATAAACCTGGGCTCACTATTCTCATGGAAGCCTCCAAGAATGGGGATGCAGGACCATCAGTTTACACTCCTCTCGTGCAGATCACTTCTCAGACCACACCTCCCTCATAGTTTCAGCTACCTACCGTGACTCTTCTCACTCACACCACAGACATCACACCAGTCTCCTCACATGTCACTCTGCATACAACGTGGAGAGAACGCTTGTCAATACACCCAGGATCCCATCTTGTCCCAAACCTCTAAGCCCTAATTGCCAAAGGAAAGCCTCCATTCCTGCCAGAAGGTCTCCCCATCTGGACCTTTTCTTCAATTGCAGGCACCCAGAACTACATGCATATTTCAGGTACCCTCAGCCTTCTTTCAATTCTCTGCTGCACACTACTAGTTTCCTATAGCTGCTGTAACAAATCATAACCAGCTTTGTGGCTTAAGTTAACACAAATTTATCTTCTTATACTTGTAAAGATTATAAATCCAAAATGGGCTTCACTAGGATAAAATCAAGATGTCCTCAGAATTGTGTTCTGTCTGGCAGTTCCTCAGAAGAATTTGTTTTCCTACCTTTCCCAATTTCTGAAGACCTCCTGCATTCCTTAGCTCCTTGCCCCCTTCCTCTGTCTTTAGAGTCAGCAATTATTATCACTCTGACCTGTTTACTTCCTGAAATCTTTTTTAAAAAAGATTTATTTATTTATTCATGACAGACACACAGGCAGAGGCAGAGACACAGGCAGAGGGAGAAGCAGGCTCCATGCAGGGAGCCGGATATGGGATTTGATCCGGGATCCTGGGATCATGCTGAGTGGAAGGCAGACATTCAACCACTGAGCCACCCAGGCTTCCCTACTTCCTGAAATCTTGACTCTATCCTCCTGTGACTACACTGGGCCCATTGGATGATCTCTCATGTTAATATACTTAATCACACACATAAAGTCCCTTTTGCCACATGAGTTAACATATCCAGAGGTTCAAGGGATCAGAACATCGATAGCTTTGGGAGGCTGTTATATTATTGATAACACACATGCTGTGCCCTCACAGCCTGACCCCCTCTCCTGGGCCATCACTGGCCAGGAACTGACACCTCACCATGTACAACCTTCTGGGTATTGTAGTAACCACCATTCCACAGGGCTCAGAAAGGAAGCCAGGTGGTAATAATGTAGAAGGCAAAGGAATCATTTATTGAAAGCCTAAAGTATGCTGAGCCTGCCAGTCACTCCTAAGCTACATTTTGCAGTTCAAGCCTCCTTCTCAAGTCTCCAGCAGGTGGCCCATATCCTAAGCATGAATGAACTGTATCTGGCTATTTTGGAGGTTCAGGATTTGTATATACCAGCCTCACCCCTCCTAACTGTTTTAAAATATCTATCTATCTATCTATCTATCTATCTATCTATCTATCTATGAGAGAAAGCATGAGCAGGAGGAGGGGTAGAGGGAAAGAGAGAGAATCCACAAGCTGACTCCCACTGAGCATGGAGCCCAACCCAGGGCTGGATCCCAGGACCCTGAGAACAGGACCTGAGCTGAAACCAAGAGTCACACACTTAACCCCCTGAGCCACCCAGGTGTGCTTCACTCCTCCTAATTTGGGACACAAGGGGAACAGTTTTACCTCCGTGATATAAAATGAAAAATGAACACAAAACCTCCCTGGCAGAACTCTGTGAAGATATTTAAATATTCCTCACACATAACACTGCACTCATTAAGATAGCAGGAAAAAGTAGTTCATATATCTTGATGATGTTATATATAAAGCACTAAAAATGGTGCAAGGTGCATAGCGAGGGCTGGATATGGTCCTCATCACCACAAACCTGAGCTCTTATGTACCATGTAGTGGAAAGTGAGTCCAGGTTGTCAATTTGCAGAGTTAAAGACACTATCTATCAAAATTCAAACACACATACCCCAGACCAACAAGTAGCCTTAACAGGAATGATTAAAAATTTTCAGAATGGCATAGCATGTACAATCTGTGACACTCAAAATTATCTCAGGAAAAAAAAATCAAACATACAAAATGCTGTTATACATTTGGGGTAGCCTGTTGCACTAAGGATATGTTTTTCTAAGCAAGATGACTCAAGATTTACAATTTAAGAAATATTTTTTCCTCAGGACTAAATAGCAGCTTAGGGTGGACTTCATTTCAAATTTTGTAGCACATTTCTACTGTATTTTATGTTCAAATTCACCAACATTGAGCTTGAATTATAACCAACCATATGGTGTTTGGGTTCAAACTGAAAATGGAATCTGGCAGATGGCATCTGACTTCTGGGCCTGAGCTCTAGAGGGAAGCTACCTGGGTTTACAGCAAGTAACCCCATTATTGATTCTGGTCCTTGGACAGGAAGCCTCACCTGTCTATGCCTCCATTTCCTTATTGCTGATGTGAGGGAAAATAGTAGTATCCAAAACACAGGGTGGTTGGGATTGTTGTCTGAGGAACTATATGCTATCCTCTGGTCACTCTCCCAATACCACTTCAAACCCATCACAATGGAGGAAAGAAAGCAATTGTGGATCACCCACATCCTTTTAGCCTGCACTCTCGATTCAGAGGGTTCCAAGTGGTCATCTCCTGTGGGAACTAGAAACTCACCCCCCTCCCAAACCTCTCCAACTGTCACACTAAGGTAAACTGAGCCTCAGGTAGATCTGTGTAGTCAATGGAAGCTCAGACTAAATTCCTGACTGTCACCAGATTCCGTGTCCAATAGGACAGTATTCCTTAATATTGAAGACTGAGATACTATACACTTCTAGGGAGAAACAGTTAAGCCACTGAGTTCTATGGAAAATATCATACTATTTATTTAGGACACCTTCAACTTCTCTCAGCAGAAGTGTTTGTAGGTTTCAACAATGAAGTTTTCAGTAATATTCAGACAACTTTGTGGTTTTCCAATTTTAGTATATGTGCTGCCGAAGTGAGCACAACTTTGTGGTTTTCTTTTCTTTTTTTTTAAGATTTATTTATTTATTTATTTATTTATTTATTTATTTATTTATTTATGATAGACATAGAGAGAGAGGCAGAGATACAGGAGGGAGAAGCAGGCTTCATGCAGGGAGCCTGACTCGGGACTCGATCCTGGGACTCTAGGATCACGCCCTGGGCCAAAGGCAGGCGCTAAACCGCTGAGCCACCCAGGGATCTCCAACTTTGTGGTTTTCAATAAGGTATTTGGAAATAAGTGTTAAAGGAAGAACTTATTTTTAAAAATATATTATTAAAATATTTTATTTATTTATTCATGAGAGACACAGAGAGAGAGAGGCAGAGACTTAAGCAGAGGGAGAAACAGACTCTATGCAGGAAGCCCTATGTGGGACTTGATCCCGGGACTCCAAGACCATGCCCTGAGCTGAAGGCAGACACTTAACTGCTGAGCCATCCAAGTGTCCCTAAGGGAAGAACTTAAACAGATTTCATCATATTCATTCCTAAGATTTTTACTACGTG
Organism: Canis lupus familiaris; assembly: GCF_011100685.1. Lineage (NCBI taxonomy): Eukaryota > Metazoa > Chordata > Mammalia > Carnivora > Canidae > Canis > Canis lupus. The sequence goes on along the minus strand of NC_049222.1, from coordinate 100,758,217 downwards.
ATGCTATAGAATTGATCTGTAAAAATTTCATCATTCAATTTTTGTGTTCTACATATTTTTGACATACAGACTACAGTTTATACACATCTATATCTACATCTTACATGAGTTCTTATACATGTCTTATATGTAAAGGGATAGAACCTATACATAGCACTATTACATTCATTTATGCTAGTGATTTTTCTGCACAAATTGATACGTTTTCTTCTTTAAGCAGCTCATGTTAGATAACATTGTTTCTTTTTTTTTTTTTTAATTTTTTTTTTAATTTATTTATGATAGTCACAGAGAGAGAGAGGCAGAGACACAGGCAGAGGGAGAAGCAGGCTCCATGCACCGGGAGCCCGACGTGGGATTTGATCCCGGGTCTCCAGGATCGCGCCCTGGGCCAAAGGCAGGCGCCAAACCGCTGCGCCACCCAGGGATCCCGATAACATTGTTTCTTTTCATAATATTAAAGCAACCTGGCATCACTGGAGTATCTTTCTCTTGATTATGGTATACAGTACATTTTTTTTTAATTTTTTATTTATTTATGATAGGCACACAGTGAGAGAGAGAGAGGCAGAGACACAGGCAGAGGGAGAAGCAGGCTCCATGCACCGGGAGCCTGACGTGGGATTCGATCCCGGGTCTCCAGGATCGCGCCCTGGGCCAAAGGCAGGCGCCAAACCGCTGCGCCACCCAGGGATCCCGGTATACAGTACATTTTATACGCTGCTGAACATTATTAATATTATCTCAGGGCTATTTGTATCTACATTTGTGAGTTAGTTCTAGTAAAGTTTTCAGATGAGTTCATCTTTACACTCTATTATGTGTTCTGTAAAGACAGTTGTACTTGGCATGAATTTCTAAATTTAAGTGTGCTTATCTTTTCATATGTCTAATGGCCACTTAGGTTCCCCCTTCCATTGACCACTCATGTTTTGCCCATTTAGACTAGTCTTATTTCTTGCTCTGATTAATACTATTTTTTTGTATGGACTATGTGTTGATCTTTTCACAATTTTAGACATTGGAGATATCAACCCCCCCATTCCAATATAATTGTTTCACATGGACAATATAGTGATTCAACAACTCTACACAATTCTCAGTGCTCATCATGGTAAGTGTACTCTTAATCCTCTTCAGCTTTCCCACCATCTCCCATCTGGTAACCATGTTCGTTCTCTATATTTAAGAGTCTTGTTTTCTGTTTCATTGTTTTCTTTCTTAAGATCCACATAAAAGTGAAATCATATGGTATTTGTCTTTCTCTACCAATATCACTTGGCAATATACTCTCTAGATCCATTCATATTATTGCATGTGTCATGATTTCATTCTTTTTTTATGGCTGAATAATATTCCTTTGGAGATAGATATATATATATATCACCTTGCCAGCTTGCAGTCCCACCAACAGTGCACAAGGGATCCTGTTCCTCCATATCCTCACCAACACTTGTTGTTTCTTGTGTTTTTTAATTTAGCCATTCTGACAGGTGTAAGGTGATCACTCATTGTAGTTTATTTATTTTCATTTCCCTGATGATGAATGATGTTGAGCAGCCTTTTATGGGCCCATTGGCTAGTTGGATGTCTTCTTTGGAGAAATGTCTGTTCGTGTCTTCTGCCCATTTTTTAACTAAATTATTTGGGTTTTGGTGTTGAGTTATACAAGTTCTTTATATATTTTAGATACTAACCCTTTATTGTTTACTTTGCTTCGCAGAAACATTTTGCTTGGATGTAGTCCTAGTATTTTATTTTGGTTTTTGCTTCCCTTGCATTAGGAGACATATCTAGAAAAATGTTGCTATGGCCAAAGTCAGAGAAATTACTACTGTGCTGCTCTCTTCTAGGATTTTTATTTCAGGTCTTCCATTTAGGTCTTTCATTCATTTTGAGTTTATTTTTGCATATGGTGTACGAAAGTGATCGTTGTTTTGCATATACTTGTTCAGTTTTCCTAACACCTTTTTTTTTTTTTTTTTTTTAGATTTTATTTATTTATTCATGAGAGACACACAGAGAGAGGCAGAGTCACAGGCAGAGGGAGAAGCATGCTTCCTGCAAGGAGCCCAATGCAGGACTCAATCCTGGATTCCGGGATCATGCCCTGAGCCAAAGGCAGATGCTCAACCACTGAACCACCCAGGTGTCCCAACACCATTTTTTTTCTTCAAAGATTTTATCAGGAAACCCGATGTGGGACTCGATCCTGAACCCGGAACTCCAGGATCATGCCCTGAGCCACAGGCAGACACTCAACCACTGAGCCACCCAGGCATCCCACCAACACCATTTGTTAAAAAGTCTTTCTCTTTGGATATTTTTGCTTCCTGAGTTGAAGATTAATTGACTGTACAGTAGTGGGTTTATTTCTGAGCTCTCTATTCTGTTCCATTGATCTATATGTCTATTATTCTGCCAGTACCATAATGTTTTGATTACTAGAGCTGTGTAGTATATCTTGAAATCTGTGATTGTGATACCTCCATTTTTATCCTTCTTTTCCAAGATTGCTTTGGCTACTTGGGGTCTTTTGTGGTGCCATACAAATTTTAGGATTATTTGTTCTAGTTCTGTGAAAAATGCTGTTGGGGGGGACGCCTGCGTGGCTCAGCGGTTGAGCGTCTGCCTTTGGCTCATGTCCTGATCCCAGAATCTGGGACTGAGCCCCTGATTTAATTTCTCCCTCTGCCTGTATCTCTGCCTCTCTCTGTGTGTGTTTTTCATGAATAAATAAATAAAATCTTTAAAAAAATGCTGTTGTTTTTTAATAAGAATTGCATTAAATGTGTAGATTGCTTTAGGTAATAGGAACATTTTAACAATATTTATTCTCAAAAAACAAACAAACAAACAAACAATATTTATTCTCCCAATCCATGAACATGTGGTATCTTTCCATTTGTTTCAGGGATCTTCACTTTATTTCGTCAGTATTTTACAGTTTTCATAGTATAGGTCTTTCACCTCCTTGGTTAAGAGCATCCCTAGGCATTTTATTATTTTTGGTGCAATCATAAAATGAGATTGTCTTATTTTTTCTTTATGCCACTTCATTATTAGTGCATAAAAATGCAATAGATTTGTATTCTGTGATCTTCCTGAATTCATTTGTCAATTCCAGTAGTTTTTTGGTGGAGTCTTTTGGGTTTTCTATATCAAGTATTACATCCTCTGCAAATAGTGAAAGATTTACTTCTTTCTTACCAATTTGGATGCCTTTTATTTTGCTGTCTTCATTGCTTTGGTTGGGACTTCCAGTACTATTTTGAATAAAAGTGGTTGGCAGTAGACATGCTTCTCTTGCTCCTGATCCTAGGGGAGAAAGCTCCCAGTTTTTCACCATGGAGTATGGTAACTGTGAGTTTTCTAGATATGACCTTTATCATGTTGAGGTATATTTCCTCTAAATTTACTTTGTTGAGGGTTTTTAGCATGAGTGGATGCTGTATTTTGTCAAACACTTTTTCTACATCTATTCAAATGATTGCATGGTTTTTATCTTTTCTCTTGTTGATATGATGTAGCACAATGATTTATTTGCAAATATTGAACCACCTTGTATCCCAGGAATAAATCCCACTTTATCATAGTGAATGATGTTTTAAAATGTTTGGTTGGGTTCAGTTTACTAGTATTTTCTTGAGAATTTCTGCACCTATGTTCATCAGAGATATTGGCCTATAGTTCTCTCTCTCTGTCTCTCTCTCTTGTATTGTCTTTATCTGGTTTGGTACCAGAGTAATTCTAGCCTGTACAATGAATTTGGGAGCTTTCCTTCCTCTTCTGTTTTATGGAACAGTTTGAGAAGAGTAAGCATTAACTCTGTTTTCAATGTTTAGTAGAATTCACCTGTGCAGCCATCTGGTCTTGAACTTTCCTTTGTCCAGAGATTTTTGATTACTGATTCAATTTCAAAGCTGGTAATCAGTGTGTTCAAATTTCCTATTTCTTCCTGGTTCAGTTTTGGGAGGTTATATGATTCTAGTAATTTATCTATCTCCTCTAGATTATCCAATTTGTTGGCATATAATGTTTCATAATATTCCTAAAATCCTTTGTATTTCTGAGGTTTTGGTTATTATTTCTCTTCTTTCGTTTCTGATTCTGTGTGAATCCTCTCTCCCTTTTTAATTTTTGTTCTCTAAAAAAAATTTAAAGACTTTATTTACTTGAGAGAGAGAGGGAGGGTAAGGGGGGAGAGGGGAAGGGAGAGAGGGGAGAGGGGGAAAGAGAGAGAGAGAATGGATATGATATGATTGGGGGGTGGCAGAGGGAGAGGCAGATTCCCTGCAGGGCAGGGAGCCTGATGTGGGACTCAATCCCAGGACCCTGGGATCATGACTTGAGCTGAAGGTAGATGCTTAACCAACTGAACCCAGGTGCCCCTAATTTTATTTTTGGTAAGTGTGACTAAAAGTTTATCAGTTTTGTTCATCTTTTCAAAGAAGCAAGCTCCTGGTTTCATTGATCTGTTCTATTTTTTTTATTTCTATTGTATTTCTGCTCTAATTTTTATCATTTCTTTCCTTTTACTGGTTTGGGGTTTTGTTTGTTCTTTTTCTAGCTCCCTTAGGTATAAGATTAGGTTGTTTATTTTTATTTATTTATTTTTTAAGATTTATTTATTTATTCATGATAGACAGAGAGACAGAGAGAGGCAGAGACACAGGCAGAGGAAGAAGCAGGCTCCATGCCGGGAGCCCGACGCGGGACTCGATCCTGGGACTCCAGGATCGCACCCCGGGCCAAAGGCAGGCACTAAACCACTGAGCCACCCAGGGATCCCAAGATTAGGTTGTTTATATGAGATTTTTCTTGCTGCTTGAGGTAGACCTGTATTGCTATAAAATTCCCTCTTAGGACAACTTTTGCTGCATCTCAAAAGATTTGACCATTGTGTTTTCGTTTTCATTTGTCTCTATGTATTTTGTTATTTCCTCTTTGATTTCTTGGTTGACCAATACATTGTTGAGTAGGATGTTATTTAACCTCTGTGTATTCGTTTGTATTCTTTACAGATTTTTTTCTTGTGATTTATTTTTAGTTTCAGAGCATTGCAGTCAGAAAAGATGCACGGTATGACTACACTTTTTGAATTTGTTGAGGGGCACATGGGCGGCTCAGTCGGTTAAGCACCTGCCTTTGGCTCATGTCCTGATCTCGGGGTCCTGGGATCCAGCCTTGCTTCAGGCTCTTGGCTCAGCAGTGAGTCTGCTTCTCCTTCTTTGATCTTTCTGGCTCTCACTCTCTCTCACATAAATAAAATCTTTTTTTTTTTTTTTTTTTTTAAGAATTTGTTGAGACTTGTTTTGTGGCCTAACATGATCTCTTCTGGATAATGTTCCACATACACTTGAATAGAAAATACATTGTTGTTTCAGGATGGAATGTTCTGAATATATGTTAGATACATCTAGTCCAATGTATCATTCAAAGTCACTGTTTCCTTGACTTTGTTTGATCTGTCCATCAATGTAATTAGGATATTAAAATCCTCTACTATTATTTTATTACTATCAATTATTCCCTTTATGTTTGCTATTAGCTGCTTTATGTATTTGGGTGTTCACATGTTGGGTTTATAAATAACTAAAATTATTATAGCTTCTTGTTAGATTATTCTCTTTATAATTATACAGTGCCTTGCTATGTCTTGTTACAGAATTTGTTTTAAAGCCTATTTTGTCCAACATAAGTATTGGTACCCTGGCTTTCTTTGCACTTCCATTTATGTGATGAATGCTTTTCCAGCCCTTCCCTTTCAATCTGTACGTATTTTGAAGTAAAAAATGAGTCTCTTATAGGCAGTATACAGTTTGAGCCTTGCTTTTGTTTTTGTACCCAATCCATCATCCTAAGTCTTCTGATTGAAGCATTTGATCCATTTACATTCAACATAATTGCTGATAGGTATGTACTTCTTGCCATTTTGTTACTTGTTTTGTGATTATTTTTGTAGTTCTTCTCTGTTCCTTTCTTCCCTTGCTCTCTGCTCTCATTATTTTCTGGCTTTTTTAGTTATACGCTCAGATTTCTCCCCTCTTCCTCCTCCCCATTTTTGCATATCTATTACAGGTTTTTCATTTTTGGTTTCCATTAGGTTTATATATAATATCTTATGCATATAACAGTCCATATTAAGCTGAGAGTCACAAGTTTGAACTCATTCTTTAATCCTCTTCCCTCCACTCCACATTTTAAGTCTATGGAATCATACTTTATATCCTTTTATTTTCTGAATCCCTTTACTGATTTTTATAGATATACTTAACTTTACTGCTTTTGATCTTCCTACTTTTCCTAGTCCCGTTTACAGTTTTTCCTTTCCACTTAAAAGAGTTCCCTTTAACATTTCTTCTAGGGCTGGTTTAATGGTGATGTATTCCTTATGAAGAGGTCCTGTCATGCCCTGCAGTGCAATGTCACCTATTCACCAGACCATGATGCCTCAGCAGTGTCCCCTACGTGTGCTATGTGCACCCTACTGTTGTGGCTGGCTGAGCCATTTTTGCCTTCAGTTCAGTAAATCTGCAAATGTTCTCTGACTATTGTGAGCAGAATTTGGTCCCTTTATTGTTAATGGAGCAGTCTGGGGCCACCTTGGCTTAAGTTGAGTCAGACCAGGCATTTGCCAGAGCTGCAGTCACAATGAATAGTGGGACACTGTTTCGTCCAGAGAGGCCGTCAGTGGTGGGTGTGGCCTAAAATAAGCCCAAATGTCTGCCCCAACCCAGTGCTGGGGCCACAGTCAAGCTGGTATGTGTGGTTATCTTTCCTTCTCCCCAGGACAGAAGTCACTTTGTAGTGGTGCTGGCCCCTGTCCAGACTGCCTGTACCCTGCCACGCTTGTGGCACCACCTTTGATGGAATCCTGCAGAAGGAGTGTTGGAGGGGTGGGTCGGCTGGAGAATGCAGGCATGTTAGCAAGGTTTGTGTTGTTCTGCTTGTGGGAGAGCAACTGAAGTCACTTTGGAGAACTCCTGTAGAGCAGGTCCACAGACAGCATGACACACATTGTGCTAACAGGGTTTGTACTGGTCTGCTATTGCAGGGAACCTATAGCCACTTTGGAGGGACTCCAGTGAGGCTGGACTGGAGAGAGTGGGGTGTGCCAATGGCAAGCTACGTGGAGAGGGTTCATACTGTGGTGGTTCCTGCAGGTGTTTGTGTAACTAGCTTGGGGGTGCAGCAGAGGAAAACGGTACCTGACAACTCTTAAAATCCTTGGAGCAGTCTCCTGAAAATTCTGCACCTCCAGGGATCCCTGGGTGGCACAGCGGTTTAATGCCTGCCTTTGGCCCAGGGCGCGATCCTGGAGACCCGGGATCAAATCCCACGTCGGGCTCCCAGTGCATGGAGCCTGCTTCTCCCTCTGCCTAGGTCTCTGCCTCTCTCTCTCTGTGTGACTATCATAAAAAATAAAAAAAAAATCTGCACCTCCAGCACATATTCTGAAACCAGCAAATAAATCTCCTTTCAGTACATATCAGGCATTTTTAAAACTGCTGCTTCTATGCTGTATCTCAATGGGGTTGTTTTTATGCTGTCTCTTTAAGGTCAGGGACTCTGTTTTCTATTGCCCTCCAAGGTCACTGATTTATTTTTAAAGTTCCAGTTGTTAACCATCCCTGATTTCAAGAACTCAGGAAGTTAAGCCCTTCTGGTTCTCGAAGCCAAATATGGGTATTAGTTTTCCCATTGTGGGTTCCTGGTGTCTGGGGTGCCTGGTGTGAAGTCTGCTCCTCTCCCTTCTCTGCCTACAGTGTCCCTCCCTCCCATAGTCTTGTGGGTTGGTTTGGTTCCTTACCGTGTCTCTGTCCTTCCTACCCCTTTCAACGTGGCCTCTTCTCTATATTTACCCGTGGAGAGTCTGTTCTATCAGTCTTTGGGTCATTTTCTGTTTGTTTGTTTGTTTTGTTTTTTTACACTGAAGTGTATATTATCTAGGAGTATCCATAGGGCAAGATGAGCTTAGGATCTTCCTACTTTGCCATCTTCCCCAGAAGACAAACCTCTCTCAATCTTTCTTAATTCTAAATTTTGGCTGCCATGAGGTATATGAAATAGAAGTCTTCAAGTTTAATTAGAATATGTTTATCCATTTTCATGTATTGCATTTTATAGTGCTATATTTAAATCACCCTCACCTATTTTACAAAACTATGCTCCCAGTTTATCCTTTATTGGTTTTCCTCATGTCTTCTCTTACTTTTTGATAATTTAAGTGTCCTGTAAAATTTAAATGTCTGTGGTTTTGTAGGGTAGCTTAAAATTTATGATTTAGAAATTAGAGACTATTTTCTGTATAATTCAATTTTTAAATAAGTGAAATTAATTTTATGTCCCAGCATTTAGTTTATTATCTTGAATATTCCATGTGTAGGTGAAAATAATGTGCATTCTGCTGTAATCCAGAGCAATGTTTTATGCATATCTATTGAATCAAGTTAGCTGATGATGTTCGTGGTGTCTTCTATACCCTTACCGTTTTTGTATCTAGTCTATTAATTACTAAAATAATTTGGGGGGGGGCTCCCAGCTGGCTCAGGTGATAGAACATGCAATGTTTGATCTCGGGATTTTGAGTTCAAGCCCCATATTGGGTGTGGAGATTACTTTAAAAAGTAATAAAATTAAGGAGTTTCTGGGTGGCACAGTCAGTTAAGTTTCTGACTCTTGGTTTCCACTCAGGTCATGATCTTGGGGTCAGGGGATAGAGCCCTACATCAGGCTCTGTGTTCAGCACAGAGTCTGCTTGAGATTCTCTCTCCCTCTCCCTTTGCCACTCCTACTTGGGTGCACTTTCTCTTTCTCCTTTCTCTCAAATAAATAAATGAGTCTTTAAGGAAAAAATAAAATAAAAAAATAATATTTAAAAATAATTTTTGAAGGCTTATTCTTATGAACAAATACATTTAGCATTCTTACATTTTCTTGATTAAATTACTTATCTAATATTTTAAATGCTCCTATGTTATCTTTGGTCACATTACTTTCTCAGAAATGTAAATGTAGGGCAGCCCCGGTGGCGCAGTGGTTTAGCACCGCCTGCAGCCCAGGGCGTGATCTTGGAGACCCGGGATCGAGTCCCACGTCGGGCTCCTTGCATGGAGCCTGCTTCTCCCTCTGCTGTGTCTTTGCCTCTCTCTCTAGCTATGTCTCTATGAATAAATAAATAAAAAATCTTAAAAAAAAAAAAAAAAGAAATGTAAATGTAATATGACCATTTCTTATATTAATATAACTACTCCAACCCTTTTATTAGTATTTGTGTCTTATTTCATTCCATTCTTTTTAGCTTATCTCTATTTTTGTAATGAAGGATCATTTATCACAGACTGTATGGAGTTTGCCCATGCATTTTATATAGTCTGGCAATCCCTCCTTATAATTCAAATATATAAAATATTAAAACTGAATATAAATTTAAATATAAAAAACTGAAAAGAATTGTCGGTACAAATGTATAAATTACTCTTGCCTATCCTCTCATAAATCGAAAAATAAGCATATAGATGATATTAAGAATATAGAATCGGGGAGCTTGAGTGACTCAGTGGTTGAGTGTCTGCTTTTTAATATCAATAAAAGAATGTAACATTCACAAGATACATAATCATCTTCGTTTTACATCACAACATTTAAACACTTAAATTCACTAAGGCATAAATAAAGTCGCAACACAGATCATAAGTTCTCTGAATTTTCTATGAACATAGGTATATTATTTACTAGGTCAAAGTGATACTGTGATTCACAAGAAATATATATTTGATCTTTATTCCTGTGCCCTGCACAGAGCTCCTAAAACCATTGGTATTTCCTAAGTGATGAGAGAAAAGATGTCTTTTCTTTTGTTAATGAGGTGACTTTTTGAAGGCATCTAAGGGTGGGGGTTGGTTGCCAGGAAAACCAACCATGTGATTAGAGGGTTGGCACTTTTACTTCTATATCCTGGCCTCTGGAGAGAGCTGACTGACTGGAGACTGAGTTCAATCAATCATGCCCATTTAATGAAGACTCCACAAAACCCAAAAGGACAGGATTCAGAGAACTTCCAGGTTTGGTGAACTAGTGGAGATTCAGGAAGAGCAGTTCATCAGGAGAGGGCATGGAACCTCTGTGCCCTTGCCCTATGCATTTCTTCCACAGGGCTGTTTTGGGATTATACATTAATCTATTAAGTAAAATGTTTCCCTGAGTTCTGCGAGCCATTGTAATAAATTAATCAAACCAAAGGAGGGGGTCGTTGGAATCTCCTATCTATAGCCAGTTGGTTAGAAACACAAGCGACGACATGCTTGTGTGACTGGTGTCTGAAGGGGTATGGATAGACAGTCTTAGAGGACTAAACCCCTTTTATTTCTTTTTAAGTATTTATTTATTTATTCATGAGAGATAGAGATAAGCAGAGACACAAGCAGATGGAGAAGCAGGCTCCCTGTGGGGAACCCGATGTGGGACTCCATCCCAGGACTCAGGGATTACTACCTGAGCCAAAGGCAGGCCCTAAACCACTGAGCCACCCAGGTGTCCCTAGAGGACTAAACCCTTAACCTGTGAGATCTGATGCTATTTCCTGGTGAATAGTGTCAGATTTGAATTGAACTGTAGGATACCAGGTGGTGTCAGAGAATTGAGACTTGGTGTGAGTAAACCTACCCCTTTAAGCTGGAGTTGGTGTGGTCATAATCTTAAGCAGACTTTCTCAAATAGGGTTCCATAAGAGAACTGGTTCCTACATAAAATAATTTCAGTGAATATTGTCTTAAAAACCCCATGGAAGGGATCAATCTAAATGCAGGGAAGAAAAAATCAACTCATTACCTACAATGGATTCTTCAAGACATTAATGCTAAATTCTCTCATGAAATCAATTAGATAGACGTTACAAAGTTAGAATAATCTAGGAATTTAGGTAATTCAAATTTTTTTCCCTGGCTCTTTTCTAGTTCAAGAAGGAAACCAGAATATATTATCCCAAAATATGTATCTTTGACATAAAAAATTATTTTGAGCTAAAGGCAATTAAAAAACAGCAAACATAAAAATCTCCTTTTTCTCCCTAAAAGTAGGATATAAATTCTCCATTAACTGGAGACAGATCCTTACCAGCCCAGAGACTGGCACGAAAAGAATCTGCAAACTAGTTTCCTCCCATGTGTTTACCTTACTAGTCTGGTGCCCTTGGAAGTCTAATACTAATTTTCTTCCTGCCATTTCCCTACAAACTTATTGCTCTTTATTGAAAATGCCATATAAACTGGAATTCTGAACCATTTTCAGTTACTTTTGATTTAGGTTTCTCCCATCTTTGTTGCACACATCAACTATTTTTCTCTCATTAATCTGTTTCTTGGGTAGCCCGGGTGGCTCAGCAGTGTAGCGCCGCCTTCAGCTGAGGGTGTGATCCTGGGGACCCAGGATCAAGTCCTGCATCGGGCTCCCTGCGTGGAGCCTGCTTCTCCCTCTGCCTGTGTCTCTGCCTCTCTGTGTGTCTCTCATGAATAAATAAATAAAATCTTAAAAAAAAAATCTGTTTCTTGGTTAAAAAGTCCAAGCCAATAATGTATGAACTTGTCTTGTACACTGAAACTAACATAATTTTGTGTGTCAATTCTACTTCAATTAAAAAAAAAAAAAAGAGTCCAAGCTAAGATGGTTACAGGTAGAGTTTTGCCTCCACTACACTCAAAAAAGTCACGTATAGGGCATGTGAGCAGAAACATCCCCTGTGTCAGAACAACTTATATTAGAGAAATGCTTTGGTAGGAACTTCTTGTAAGGCAAGATGCTCCCAGTGAGTTTGTCCGTGGAAAATTTTAGTCAAAAACCTAAGAAGGCTGGAATAATCTATCATATGGTATTTGTGGTATTTTAAGTCTTTGGCAAGATTGAGTGAAGTGGAATCACTCCTAGCACTGGAAGAGTTTTTCAATGTGTGCTTCTCTTAGGACAGGCTGTTCAAAAGTGAAGGTGAGGTCATCCATCAGTAGCGATTTTACAGCACTCCAGCCTTGGTGGGTCACCATCCCAGGCCAAGATCCTCATGCCCTACAACATTTTCTTCATGCAGACACTGAGCAGAACCCTTTCAAATGTCAAGTCTCCTTTCTGGAGGGAAATGTCAAGAATGCCTACACTTTTTCCCCTACTACCTCTGCCAGTAAGCAACAGTCCTCCCCTTTCACACCAGGGACCATTTAAAATAACATACTTAAGAGGCACCTGGCTGGCTCAATCAGTGGAGCACAGGACTCTTGATTTCAGGGTTCTAAGTTGGAGCCCTATGTTGGGTGTAGAGATTACTTAAAAAATCTTTAAAATACAATAAAATAGGGATCCCTGGGTGGCGCAGCGGTTTGGCGCCTGCCTTTGGCCCAGGGCGTGATCCTGGAGACCCCGGATCGAATCCCACGTCGGGCTCCCGGTGCATGGATCCTGCTTCTCCCTCTGCCTATGTCTCTGCCTCTCTCTCTCTCTCTCTCTGTGACTATCATAAATAAATAAAAATTAAAAAATAAAATAAAATAAAATAACATACCTATGACGGCTAATCTAAATCTGATCAGGCCTTGACCTAGCCCAGATGGCTATTCTCACCCTGTAGGAATCTAATCGAGCCAATTCTCCTAGAACCCTAGACCTTCCATCCCAGATACCCATTTGACACCTCTACCCTGAGACATCTCAGAATCAAACACGTCCAAAACTCGACTTCTGAGCCCTCTGAAATCTTCCTACTTTGACTTCCCGATTTTCTTCCCGTTCATGAAAAACACGAGAATAGCAAAAATTAAAAACCTGGGTTTTCACTCCTTAAGCTCAATCACAGCCACATATGATGCAGCAGTAACTACTCTTGGTTTTATCTTTAAAATCTATCCAGGGGACCCCTGGGTGGCTCAGTGGTTGAGCTTCTGCCTTCAGCTCAGGTTGTGATCCCGGGGTCCTGGGTTGAGTCTCACATCAGGCTCCCCATAGGGAGCCTGCTTCTCCCTCTGCCTATGTCTCTGCCTCTCGGGGTATCTCATGAATAAATAAATAAAATCTTTTAAAAGAACTCCAGAATCTGACCAAGAGCAGATTCTTCTCTCTCTTCTGGCACTACTGTGGTTCACCCATCATCAAAACATTCCTGGGAGTCCACTGCACTAGCCTACCTACCGGTCTCTAAGAATCCACATTCATATTCCACGTCCCAACTTGATCTGTTTTGCTCCGGCAAAAATGCAGCTACTTTGTTAATCATTCACATCAAGACCTTCTATTCAAAACCCCTATGGCTCCCAGAGTCCCCACAATGACAGTATAACTTCTCCTGAAAGGGGAGCCGAGCCGCTGCCTCACGCTCTCTGAACAGAAGAGTCCTCCCGCCTCTGCCCCAGCCCGCCCCTCGCCTGCAGTCCGCTCCCGCACGCCGGCGCGCCGGCGCAAACACACGGGGCCCCCGGCCACCGGCGCCTCCCGGTCCCGGACTCCCGAGCCTGGGCCACAGGACGCGAACAAGCGCCGGGTGCTCAGGCCTTGAGGGTCTTGGGGGTGGGGGTGGGAAGGAAGGCGAGAGCCCGGGGGACGAGAGTTTACCTGCGTCGGGACGCTTGGCGCGGCCGCCGCCGCCATCAGACTCGGGGGCGGAGCGAGGCCCGGAGCGTCCCGGGTCTAGGTCGGGAACTCAAACACCGCAGTCCCAAGTCTAGCCCCACGGCGGGGCCACGGTGGGCGTCGCCAGCGCCGAGCCTCCGAGTAGTCTCTGTGAAACGGGGACAACTCCTTCACCTCCGGCCTAACCAAGCATTCAAAAGCCTAGGGTTGGGTAGATCCTAGCAAAAAGCGACAGGTTCATTGCTAGGAGGATGCCGGAAGTACCGCCCAAAAGCCTGTCGCACTCACGGAAACGCCCCTATCCCGGGCTTTCATTGGACTGCGGCGCTTGGGCTTTTGGGTAATGTAGTTCTCTAGGAACCATAGATCCAGGAAAGTGGCTCTGGGCTGACGTTCCTGGGAAAAGGGACCACCGCGAAGGGCGTGGTCAATGGTATCCCTACCCCTCAAGCATGTGGTGTGACTTCTCTCCTCGTCGCCGGCGGCATCCAGATTCTGCGAAGTGTACTCTGTACCATCACAGAAATGTTTGTAGACCTATTACTTCGTATATTCACCAAAGCTGCAAAAACAAATGGACACACACCACCACAAAGTCTCTCTCCGCCCACTCGTATCTTGGAGCTAATAACTATTACTTTGCTGCTTTTTAAATAAACGTATAGAATGAAGCTTTAGAATCAGTTTTGCAAACTTCAGTTCTGGTTAGGGACAAGAGGGAAGAGACTCCAGACAGGGCCATGGAGTGAAAAAAAAAAAGGGGGGATGTTTAACATCCATGAAGTTAGTGGACAAATTAACTCAGAAAACTTTACTCCTGCTTGTATAATCAGTGATTGTATCAACCCAGCGAGGGACACAGTTTATTCCAGATAATATTTCTTTTTTTTTCTAGGGGGTATAGCTCAGTGGTAGAGCATTTGACTGCAGATAATATTTCTTACTCCATATCCTAAGATACATAGAATTGCTTTTAAGATCTGAGATCGGTCTGAAAGAGCACAACCATTTGAATGTCACCTCCTCCCTGGACAGTGTCTGTCATTGTTGAATGTACCATTTCACGTGTTATTTTATTTATTTTTATTTTTTATTAAAGACTTATTTATTTGACAGAGAGAATGTAGAGAGGGAGAGAGCAAGAGAGCACGAGAGCAAGAGCAGCAGACTCCATTCCAGGACCCAGAAATCATGACCCAGGCCAAAGACACACACTTAACCAACTGAGCCACCCAGGTGCCCCTCACATGTTACTTTAAGTAGGTTTCAGCACAGGGAGTTGAGATTATCACTGAAAAAAATTCTGAGTACATAAGTATGAAAAATGAAAAAAATGAAGTTGAGCACATAGCTGTATTGGAATCTTGACCACAATCAAAGCTTTGTCTAGTTTTTTTTTTTTTTTCCTGGAAACATGGAGCAATTGGAATGAGATAAAAGGGTATTTAGGAAAGATCAGAATGGTAAAAATCAATAGCAAAACTATGTTGTCATGGTAACTCATTCTCACATATATGTTCGAGAAACTACTAGGTTTTAGGCACTACCTTAATTGGATGAGGCACATCATGAGTAGGGTTGCCAGGAGTTCTCTCTAATACATGTCTTACCTTCAGTGATTTTTGTTCTGCATTCTTCATTGACAATGTCAGGATGCCTAAAGTGTTTTTATATTTTGCTTTTCAATAAAATACCAAAATTTAGCAATTAGGTTTATTTTCTCACCACAGTAATTGACACTAAACTCATTTAAATGACACTAGTTGAAAATCATATCTCTACAAATAAAGATCAAGACAATTGCTGGAGCACCTGACTGGCTCAGTCAGTAGAGCATGTAAATCTTGATGTCAAGATCGTGAATTCAAGCCCCACATTGGGTTTAGAGCTTAGATACAATTCCTTATGATTTGTCCTGCAAGATAGGTTAAGGGAAGAGCAACAGATAGCATTTAGAATTTAAAATTCTTTTTTAAAAGGGCATCTGGGTGGCTCAGCAGTTGAGCATCTGCCTTTGGCTCAGGTCGTGATCCCAGGATGTTGGGAGCATGTCCCGCATCAGACTCCCTGCAGAGAGCCTGCTTTTCCCTCTGCCTAGGTCTCTGCCTCTTTCTCCCTCTCTCTGTGTCTTTCATGAATAAATAAATAAAATCTTTGAAAAAAATAAAGTTCTTTTTTTAAAAAGGTTTTATTTATTTGAGAGAGAGAGTGAGCAAGCACACAAGAGGTGGGGAGGGGGGAGAGGGAGAAGCAGACTCCTCACTGAGCATGGAGCTCCACATGGGGTTCAATCCCTGGAAATTCTTATTTTTCAAATTCAAGAAAGAAAAAGACTGGGGCACCTGAGTGGCTCAGTCAGTTAAGTGTCTGTCTGGCTCAGGTCATGATCTCATGGGTACTGGGATGGAGTCCCATGTCTGGATCCTCGCTCAGCGGGAAGTCTGCTTTTCCCTCTCTCTGCCCCTCCCACATTTCATGCTCTCTCACATGTGCTCTCTCTCTTATAAAATCTTTTTTTTTTTTTGAAAGATTTTATTCATGAGAGATGCAGAGAAAGAGAGAGGCAGATACATAGGCAAAGAGAGAAGCAGGCTTCCTGCAGGAAGCCTGATGTGGGACCCGATCCCAGGACTCCAGGATCACGCCCTGGGCTGAAGGCAGGCACTCAACCACTGAGCCACCCAGGCATCCCAATAAAAAAATCTTTCTTTAAAAAACAAAGGAAAATGGGCAGCCCGGGTGGCTCAGCGGTTTAGCGCTACCTTTGGTCCAGGGTGATCCCGGAGACCAGGGATCAAGTCCCAAGTTGGGCTCCCTGCATGGAGCCTGCTTCTCCCTCTGCCTGTGTCTCTGTCTCTCTTTCTGTGTGCCTCTCATGAATAAATAAATAAAATATTAAAAAAAATAAAAATAAAAAACAAAGGACAAGACTATCCTTTTTTTTAAGTTGTTTAATTTTTTTTTTTTTTTTTTTATGATAGTCACACAGAGAGAGAGAGAGAGAGAGGCAGAGACATAGGCAGAGGGATGGGATCCCTGGGTGGCGCAGCGGTCTGGCGCCTGCCTTTGGCCCAGGGCGCGATCCTGGAGACCCGGGATCGAATCCCACGTCGGGCTCCCGGTGCATGGAGCCTGCTTCTCCTCTGCCTGTGTCTCTGCCTCATTCTCTCTCTCTCTGTGACTATCACAAATAAATAAAAATTAAAAAAAAATTAAAAAAAAAAAAAAAAAAGAGACATAGGCAGAGGGAGAAGCAGGCTGCATGCACCGGGAGCCCGACGTGGGATTCGATCCCGGGTCTCCAGGATCGCGCCCTGGGCCAAAGGCAGGCGCTAAACCGCTGCGCCACCCGGGGATCCCAAGACTATCCTTTTAACAACTACTCACAGCTCATTTGAGATAACTGTGCATCAATATATATGGCTCAGAAAATCAGCCCATTGGAATCAACCTTGTTCCAATACTACACTTCTGAAAGCTAGACAATCAGTATCATTACTAAACATCTGAAAATCAATCAGTTATAAATCCTAGTCCAGGAAGACAGCCAACCAGGGACAGTCCCAGGCTCCTAACCAACAACCAATCAGCCAAGTGCCTCATTCCAGGGGCCATGTTTCTGACAGGAAGCTTCTGGACACCAGAGGTACTCCAGTGCCTGTGATAACAGAGAAAAAATTCTGTCCGACTCTAAACACTCCCATTTCTGAAAGTCCAGTATGCACTAAATACCAAACTTCCTAATATCCTATATAAGACTAGCTCCATCATGGGGCACCTGGGTGGCTCAGTCAGTTGAGCATCTGACTTCAGCTCAGGTCATGATCTCGGCATGGGATTGAGCCCTGTGTCAGGCTCCCCACTCAGTGCAGAGTTGGCTTGTCCCTCTCCCTCTGCCCCCCACCTCCCAGCTCATGCACTGTCTCTTTCAAACAAATACATAAAATCTTAAAAACAAAAACAAAAACAAAAAAAAACCCCAAAGCACTAGCCCCATCATTGTTCGTGGAGACTATGTCTTATAGATATAGCTTCCTGTTGCAGGCAAATAAGAAGTTTACCCTTTTTTGTCTTAGATATTTCCTATTGCTACCATAAAAAGTTTAGTGGCTTAAAACAACGGAGATTTGGGGATCCCTGGGTGGCTCAGTGGTTTGGCGCCTGCCTTTGGTCCAGGGCGTGATCCTGGAGACCAGAGATTGAGTCCCATGTCAGGCTCCCTGCATGGAGCCTGCTTCTCCCTCTGCCTGTGTTTCTGCCTCTCTGTGTGTATATCTCTCATGAATAAATAAACAAAAACAACAAAAAACAACACCTTAAAAAAAACAGAGATTTATTCTCTTGCAGTTTTGGAAGCCAGGAGTCTGAAATGATTCTTATGAGGCTAAAGTCAAGGTGTGGGCAGAGTGGTTTCTGAGGAAATTTCCTTTGCCTTTTCCAGCTTCTTGTGGCTGTCCATATTCCTTGCAGTAGAATAATCTGCCTTATCACATTGCCTTCTCCTCTTCTATAGTCAAATCTCCCTCTGTCCCCAATTTTGTGATTATGCTTAGAGCTCATCTAGGTTAATCCATCCCAGATAATCATTCCATCCCAAAACTCTTATCTTAATCACGTCTGAAAAAAAATCACATCTGCAAAATTTCTTTTGCCCTATAAAGGAGCCTTTTTCAACTGACCACAGATACCAAGTTAAATTCACTATTAGTTGAAATTGTCTAAAACTTGCAAAGGCTCAAATTCTGTTTATTCTTCGGGCTACAGTTGTCCTAATAGTGGCTGTTAATTATATTGTCTGTGCAACGGGGAAACCCAACTGGTCAAATACCAATTTAGACTTCCACTTCAAAACACACAAAAATATTAATTATAGGTGGATAAGGCTTTTACGAGAATTGCAGCTCGTAAAAGACCATGGAAATGGAGCACCGGGTGGCTCAGTCAGTTAAGCATGGAACTCTTGATTTTGGCTTAGGTCATGATCTTAGGATCATGAGATACAGCCCCACACCAGCCTCCAAACTGGGCCTGAAGCCTGCTTAAAATTCTCTCTGTTCTTCTCCCTCTCCACCATTTGCACTTTCTCTTTCTCTATAAAAAAGAAAAAGGAAAAGAAAGGTCATGGGAAAAAATTCCCTTTGTTAAATATACAGAGCAGATTTTGTCAAAGCAGATATAAAAAGCATCATGATAGATGCCCCTGCTGAGGCCGGGATAGGGACGTGGTCGAGGGTGTTCGCCCCGCCCCCCAAGTCCGATGCCGGCTGCCTCGCCCAGGGTCCCAGCTCAGGTAAACGCTGGTTCCGTTCCGCAGGCCCATCCTGCCCTCCGCCCACCCAGATCCTCAAGGCCGGAGCGCGGGGCGCCTGCTCGCGTCCCTGCGGCCCCGGCCCGGTGTCCGGGACAGGGAAACGCCGGGGTGCGGGAACGGGCTGCAGGGGAGGGGCGGGCTGGTACAGAGTCTGTGGGGGGCCTGAGGCAGGAGGACTCTGACGTGGGGGAACAGGGAGGTGAGGTGGGGTCACGTAGGGACCGTGGCCCGCGGTGCGGTAACTTCAGGTGAGGACTGTAGTAAACACCAGGGGGAGTTTTGGCCAAAGGAGGGACAGAATCTCCCTGAGGGTTTTAAAACTCCCCCGAGGAGTTCAAAGAAAAGAGCAGATGGGAGGAGGGTGATGAGTTCACTGAGGTCACTGCTGGCAAGAGGTAACAGTGAGCACGTAGGCCCAGGAGTGAGACAGCTAGCCTTTGGACCCCTGGTTCTGGGACTAGAGAAGAGTGCAAGGAAGCATGAGCTCCTCCAACACCACCCTGAACCTATTTCTCTAAAGCCCACATATTTGCACAAGTTGCCATGACTGCAGAAGCTGTTATGGAATCCACAGTTCATTGGAGGGCCCAACCTCCTACCCCCATTTTCTCTGGATTGTGGTGTTGGAGGACTCTTAGTGCTGTTCCTCCTCCAGTCTTTAAGTTGGAACCTGTTGAAATCCCAAGCCCTAAGGCATGTCAGTGTCCAGTTTATGTACAGATATGCTCATTACTGGCAATCAGTATAAATGGGTGTGTAGGGTTCTTCCAGGAACTGGATCCAAGATTTCCAAATGCTTACAGGTAAAAGTAAGTTGGTGGTCAAGAAACCACAGGTCTCCTCTCTTTTAGATAAGATCAAAAAGCAGAGGACAATAGGATAAAAATGGTTGGAAAAGATGTTTATCTGTCTCCCGGTGGTGGGAGGTTTGGATCAGAGGGAGAGGCCATTTTATGAAGGTCTTAACAGGTTGTTGAGTGGAGAACACACTGGGGTTGAGAGAGGAAAGGAAGATCAGAGTAGAGGCTATTGTCATAGTCCAAGGGATGGTTAATGGATGAGAGTGGTGGTTTAGGAAAAGGGGTTGGATTCTGGCCATAAAGAGAGGATGTGTTGGGGAGAGGATAGTATGGCAGATGACCAAGGCTTCCAAGTGAAAAATGGACATGGGAGGCCTAGGATTGAGGCAAGAGGACCATCAGGTTGGAGCTGGTGCTCATTTGCCGCTCTGTGGACTCTCTAGTAGGATTTTTTTTTTAAAGATGTTATTTATTCATGAGACAGAGAGAGAGAGAGAGAGAGAGGCAGAGACAGAGGGAAAAGGAGGCTTCATGCAGGGAGCCCAATGCGGGACTTGATCCCAGGACCACAGGATCATGCCCTGGGCCAAATGCAGGTGCTAAACTCCTGAGCCACCCAGGGATCCCCTCTAGTAGGATTTTTTTGGCGACTTTGGTGTGCTCTTTCATGTTTCATTCAACCTAGAGGATGAGATTGGGGGCAAATGTTGTCATCTATTAGAGTTGGTAGGCCTCAAATGGGCCAACTTGAATGAGGGTCAAGTAGAGGAAGAGGAAGGTCTATTGGTAAGGGAGCAGCAAGTGCATATAGAAGTGGAAGAAGGCCATAGGTATCTGAAAGCAATACATGATTCTTCTTGCCAACACTGAGGCAAGAAATGGAGCCACGCAGGGAGGCCTGCAATGAAGACTTTGGCACTTGGTGCCACTAACGAGCCATGGGAAATCTAGGTTACAACTGGATCCTGTATGAATTTGCCAAGCATACTCTGGGTGAGGTTTGCTAAATGTGGTATAAGGTCTGAAATTAAGTCTCAGTATTATATGTTGCCTTAACATGTATTGAAACCAGGACAACCTCAAATGGCCTAAGCACCAGTTCCCCACTTCACTCTGCTCCTGCAGATAAGGTCTTCAAAAAAAAAAAAAAAAACTTTTTAAAAGTAGAGTCCAAGCCCAGCATGGAGCCCAGCGTGGCACTTGAACTCATGATCATGAGATCAAGACCTGAGCTGAGCTCAAGAGTCGGACACTCTCCCAGGTGCCCCTCAGATAAGATCTTTTGACTGTACCCTTTTAATAAAAAGGACCAGAAATAGTTCCTGCTTATCTCTTTGCAGTGGGTTTCACTTCCTTGTCTGCTCTTTGTTGTTATTCAGAAAAGGGAATTGTATCCTCCTGTAGGAACCAGGGGCACCTACCCTACACCTACAAAACTTGATCCCACAGCTGCTGGTTGTTCATTGTTTCACATAGTGTAACCCCATGTAGCCCTATGTGGTATGTAATGGTCTATCCCAGGCTGTGAAAATGTATGGTTAATAAGATGCTGCTAATCTTTGTCCAATATTCGTGTGCATCTATACAATTCCCACAACTCTGAGTAGGAATCCCACCCTCACCAGCGAAGTGAAAAGGAGGTGATCAAAATACTTTAATATGTGTGGAGGCCAGGGAGATTCTTAAATAGGAGGACAGGGAGATGATGGTGGATATGGGCAGAGGTGTGGTACAGGAGATGTGAGGGATGTGCAGTCCAGAGTGACATATATATGGAGAGGCAGTATGTCTGAGGACCCCAGGGTCCTGGTATTGGGGCTTACATGATCGTATCCATACCAGGGAAATTGGCAGGGGGTGTTGAATGCCTCTATGCCAGGTTCACAGTTTAGATATCTATTTGTCCACCTGCTTCTTATTGCTGATGGCTGGGCCTGGTAATTAATGGCCCCCATAAGAGACAACAGCACCAATAGCACCAGAGGTGTAGTTTCCACTCTGAGTTGGGGAACTGGAAGAAGGATGGGCATAGGATAGACATATGTGAGAATGGACTACAGGTCTTCAGAAAAGTGGCTATTTGTGGTTTCATTTCTCCCAATCATGGCAGGTCTGTGTGATCTTTGAGGGTGTGGCTGTGTACTTCTTCTAGGAAGAATAGGGTCTCCTTGCTGAAGCTCAGAGACACCTGTACCATGGTATGATGCTGGAGAATTTGCCACTTGTGGTCTCACTGGGTGAGGCCCTAAAATGTACCCCTGTGCCACAAGCTAGTCTCTGCTCTTCCCCTTTATCCATTGGCATGTCAGCCCTTTTCACATTAGCACCTTGGGCACTGCTTCCTTCCCCAGTTCCCTGAATACGTGCTGTGGTTGGTAGGGCTGGGGTCTGAACACTGTCCTCTCCTTCCTTGAGTAGGCCTGACACCTGTTACTCCTAGCTGGAAAGGATAGATCCAGAATCAGAAGACGTGCACTTGTGGATTCCATCTTGCTTGCCTTCTCCATCACCAGGTGAATTTTCCAGGCCCAGGCCACCCAAGGTTCTACTTCGTTCCTCTCACTAATATTTCTTCATTCTTCCTTGTACCAGAAATTGCCATCACTGACTTGGTATTTATGTGGACCATGGGTTATTCTTGTAATATTTAGTTTCCCTTCCCATGGTCTATCATGTGCTGAGTTATATTTGAACAGTCAGAGCTGTATCTGTCCTGTCTTTACCTTATTTATTTATTTATTTTTTTATTTATTTATGATAGTCACAGAGAGAGAGAGAGAGAGAGGCAGAGACATAGGCAGAGGGAGAAGCAGGCTCCATGCACCGGGAGCCTGATGTGGGATTCGATCCTGGGTCTCCAGGATCACGCCCTGGGCCAAAGGCAGGCGCCAAACCGCTGCGCCACCCAGGGATCCCCTGTCTTTACCTTAGTATTTGAATCATCCAGGTTCTGTGTAGTTGCTTATCAAGGTGTGTGGGAGAGGTTCACAGGATGGAAAGGAATCCAGCTGAAGCAAGACAAACTCAAACGTAGCCTTGTGATAAGCCGCAGCAGCTGGGGGAGGTCATGACCCTAGGGCTGAGTGCAAATTATGCCAGAGATCCATTTGCTTGTCTTTTGGTTCCACAGTGGCACCCACACCTCATTTTTGCCTTTCTTTACCCATTCTTCACGCTTATCCACCTTGTCAACTCTACTACTTGTCACTTCTGCTCTTACTTTAGCTCAAGGATAATCCTCACCTCTCTCAACTCTACATCTCAAAGCTTTTTCATACTGCAGTGTTGGATGCTTTTTCCATCTGCAGTGTTGTATGACATTGACCTATACATTTGTGTCATGAAGTATGCACATTCTCAATCTCTGAACAACAGCAACTCTTGCAGTTAGATTTTCAAGGGCTGGACATAACATTCTATCTAGCACTCATGTGTCACCAATTGCTGCTGAAAGGCCGAAAGTTGTTTGCGGAGGAATGAGGTGTAGATCCTGCTTGTGATCTTTGTGTCACATCTCATGATTTTGCCATTCATCTTGTGAGGACTGCCCCATTCTCTCAACATCAATTGGCCAGTACTGCTAAGCACCCTCATCCTCAACCTGAACCCAACCACTCTGTCCTACAGATAATCCCATGGACTCAGCCTTGGGTTTGTCAGACATCTGTAATAGCACTGTTTCCCTACACAAAGTCAATAAGTAATTCACCAGCATTTCTCTGCTTTCAGGTTGTTGGTATGGAGCAGAGGATAAGGAAGCACTTACTGAGCAGCATATTTCAGTTTAAGAGGGATCACAGATCAGGATTATCAAGGCAGGTCTATCTTCCCAGAAGGCCAACCCCCATGAAATGCTTGATCTTGAGTGACATTTTTCATTTGGCTGAGTACCAGGGAACACATCACAGGCAGAAATTATGCATGTATGGGACATTTGAGAAACTATTTTCAGAGCAAACCTTTATCCATACTAAAAACAGAACACTGGAGAGAAACTACTGAGAAGCGATGTATTTGTAAACAACTGCAAATCCTGTCAGGGAAGCCCTTTACCCTTGGGGAGGTTGAGAGGTCCTCCTGTACAACTCAGGATTTCGTCATCAACAGGCCACACACACCAGGGAGAAGTCAAATAGTGGAATGAAGTGTGAGGATACCTTTCAAATACACATTTGTTCAGTGCCAGACCATCCTCCCTGGAGAAAGATGTTTTACGTGCAGTGAATGTGGGAAATCCTTTAGCCAAAGCTCCCACCTCATTAAACATCAGAGAATTCACACTGGAAAAAGGCCTTATAAGTGCAGTGAATATGGGAAATCTTTTAGCCAAAACTCTAATGTCACTCAAATCAGATAACTCACACTGAAGTAAGGCCTTATGAGTGCACTCAATACGGGAAATCTGGGATCCGTGGGTGGCGCAGCGGTTTGGCGCCTGCCTTTGGCCCAGGGCGTGATCCTGGAGACCCGGGATCGAATCCCATGTCGGGCTCCTGGTGCTTGGAGCCTGCTTCTCCCTCTGCCTATGTCTCTGCCTCTCTCTCTCTCTCTGTGACTATCATAAAAAATTAAAAAAAAAATACGGGAAATCTTTTCACCAAAACTCTGCACTACTTCAATGTAAGAGAGTTCACACTGCAGAAAGGCTTATGAATGTAGTAAATGTGGGAAATCCATGATACATGCCAACCTCATTACAAATCAGGGAGTTCACACTGGAGAAAGGCCTTATGAATGCAGTGAACGTGGGAAATAATTAAGAAAAGCTCTTCATTCCTTTACCATCAGAGAGTACACAGTGTAAAAAGGCCTTATGAATGCAGTGAATGTGGGAAATCATTTCGTCAAAATTTTTGTGCTCCTTCAACATCAGAGAACTCACACTGGAGAAAAGCCTTATCAGTACAGTGAATGTGAGAAATCATTTTGATATATGTCTAACCTCATTACACATTAGAGTTCACACTGGAGAAAAGCCTTATGAGTGTGGGGAATGTGGGAAATCCTTTAGCCAAACCTCTACCCTCACTACACATCAGAAAATTCACACTGGAAAATGACTTTATAATTTTAGGAATGTGTGCAGTTCTAGAACTACAGCTTCAGGCTCTTAAAATACCAAAATGCTTACTTTAAAGAAAAGCTTTATGTGTGCAGCGTACATGGGAAATCCCCTACTAAAAACTCCAGCCTCAAGACACACAGAAAAGTTCATACTGCATCAAGGTCTTATGAAGCAATGAATGTGAGAACACCAGAACCCCAAAGCCTTCACTCTTTGAATATAAATTTCACATGGGTAGCAACATCTCTCATGTGTAGGGGTGTACAATGTTCCATACGTTGGAGCTTAGGGAGATCCCTAATGATGTTGCAGTCTATCTGAACTGAACCACATCCAAACATATACAAATTCCAAATACATGGGAGTTGCATTGCACTTTCTAACCTGCTCATGGCCTGTCCAGATTTATGCCATGGGAGGTTTCTGCAGAAGAAGCCACTTAACCTCTACTACCTAGCAGGTGCCTGTAGTCTCCATTGTTCATCCAGTGCAGTGAGTTCAGGGCAACTTGGGTGTTTTCCATTCATAACAGAGATTACTGAGAAGTCCGAGTACTCCTTTCTTTTTTCTCTTTGATATGTTGTGCCTTGTACCTGACCCATGTTTGGCCCAGTGGGCTATACTCTTGACTCGACAACATGGACTTTTTCTAGGGGTATTGGTTTCATGTGACTCCTGTGATGGAATTTCCCAGCCATCAAGTCACCAACTCAGGAGAAACTTGCCTCCCTATACTCTGGTTTGTATAATAGAGGCTTTATTGGTTATGCCCCCTTTAATTTTGGGGTACTGTTCACGCTATGGGATGATCTGAAAAACAGTTGGGTTCTACAAACCTAAAGGAATGGCACTTTTGTTGGGATACCAAACCTTGTGTGCCTCAGAGGTTGACAGTATCACAGCGGAGAGTAGTTCTCCACTTTTGCCCTTGTTTGCATTGCTGCCCAGAGCTTCTAGTGAAAGACTACAGGCTTTCTGGTCCTATTTTGTAGTTTAAATGCCATAATAGTTTCTGGGTTTCAAGGTCAACCTGAGAAGGAAGCAATTCTCATGACACCTTTGGTGCTTCTGAGAGCACCATGAAATTCTTATTCACAAGGGATCTTGCCTTGTACTCAGCAGTGGTGAGGAAAACCTCCTAGGTCCTGCAATGGAGCTATGGGCCCTCATGTCCAAAATTCTGTAGGGTAGCATCACTGGTTGTAAAAATGTAGGGGAAATTATAATTGCTACAGAAGCACTAGATTAGGGGCACCTAGCTGGCTCAGTCACAAAAGCGTGTGACTCTTGATCTCAGTGTCATGAGTTTGAGACCCGTATTGAATGTGGAGATTACCAAAGAAACAAAACAATAACAATTAAACACTAGATTAACAGCAGGAGGCAGGGACTAACCAATTGCTCAGAATGTGCCTCTAAAGAGATATCCACAAGGTTCCAATCATTGTGGCTGTGAAGTGTTAAGAGATACAGAAATTCTTAGACCTAAACTATGAATCATACAGCATTAGGTACAACGAAATAAAATAACCTGAAAGTTTTGTGGATTCCTGTAGCCTCTGTGAACTGTCCTCAAGGTCATTTCTGTGAAGAGAAAAAAATGACACAGAGAAGGGATATCTCTTCTTCAAGTTATGGGAACTTTAGGACCCAGCCAGCATTCCTATTGAATCTGGTGGAAAGTCTTCACTGTTCACTTAATTTTTGACCACTGAGGCAAGGAGCCTTTGCAGAGCATAAGAAGAGAGATGGTAAAATCAATGTAGGGTATTTCCTAAAAATAGGAAATTAAAAAATTTTACATCGAATTATATTTTTAAAATTTAGTAAGGTATAAATGGTAAAGGATATATATATTTAACATACAATTTGATAAGTTATGACATTTATATAAATACTTGAAGCCATCATCATGTTTGCTTGTTATTTATTTTTGAGAAAAAGAAAGCAAAGGCAGGGGAAGGGAAAGAATTTTTTTTTTAAGATTTTATTTATTTGGGATCCCTGGGTGGCGCAGCGGTTTAGCGCCTGCCTTTGGCCCAGGGCGCGATCCCGGAGACCCGGGATCGAGTCCCACGTCGGGCTCCGGGTGCATGGAGCCTGCTTCTCCCTCTGCTTATGTCTCTGCCTCTCTCTCTCTCTCTCTCTCTCTCTCTCTGTGTGCCTATCATAAATAAATAAAATAAAAATAAAAATAAAAGATTTTATTTATTCATGAGAGACACAGAGAGAAAGAGAGAGGCAGAGACACAGGCGGAGGGAGAAACAGGCTCCATGCACGAAGCCTGAGGCAGGACTCGATCCCAGGTCTCCAGGATCATGCCCTGGGCTGAAGGCGGCGCTAAACCGCTGAGCCACCCGGGGTGCCAGAAGGGAAAGAATTTTAAGCAGGCGTCACACTCATTGTGGAGCCCAGCGCACGGCTCAATCTCAGAATTCTAAGATCATGATCTGAGCCAAAATCCAAGGTCAGACTCTTAATTGACTGAGCCACCCAGGTACCTCCAACATTGTGTTTATAATGAACTTATCTATCACTCCCATGTTTACCTCACATCCTTTAATGATAGCACTGTGCCCTGTAGCTAAAAACTGATTTATCTTTCATTACTTTAGTTTGCATTGTCTGGAACTTAATATAATTAAAGTCATTAAGTATTTACTTTCTCCCCTTGGGAGAAAAGCATACAGCAGCATACGTTTTGGGATTCATCAATGATGCTTATATTAGTAGTTCATTCTTTTTATATTGCTGAGTATTCATATTTTGTAGATGTACAACTATTTGTTTACTCATTCATCTGTATGAATATGGGTTATTTTCAGTTTTTCACTGTTGCAAGTAAAAAGATTTAAATCAATTTTTCATATGGATATATTTCATTTCCCTCTGCTACTACTTTGGAGTGAAATGTCTGAGGTTAATGGATATAGAATTTTAACGAACTATGATCTAAAATAGTTGTTTCTTTTTGTATTCCTAACAGCAGTATTTGGGACCTCCAATTCTGCCATATCTTTGGCAGTAAGTGGGTATAATCTTTTTAAACCTTTAACCCTTTTAAAAAACCCTTCCAATAATTGTACAGCAGTATCTCACCGTGATCTTAAATTGCATTTCTGTTGACTATTTTTTCATTTATTTGCCAGCTGTATGTCTTTTTTTGGTAAAAATGTCTTTTCAAACTTCTGCCAAGTTTTTAAGATGAATTTGCTTTGACAAATAAGATAATGAAACGACAAAGACTTATTCAGAACTTTATTCATTCTTTAGTGATGTGGCTTTTTTGTAGTAAGAAATAATCATTTTTGAATAGCAAAGGAATATTTCCTAAATCTTCTTGTGCAGTGGCCACATACAGCATATATAGTTTAACCTGCATTAATGTATTCTCCATCACTTAAGTCTAGATATCCAACAATAAAATAAATAAATAAATAAATAAATAAAATAAAATAAAATAAAATAAAATAAAATAAATCAAGCCATGATTTGTAGGGTTTGCAATTTCCCCAGTATACATATTCCCACTACGGCCAACTTAAAACTGCCAGTGTGATATCACTGAACATCAAGCTCAGAGTTGCCAGTACTACACCAATATATTTTATTTCCACCATAGCAATTCAGTAGCCACAAATAACCTCAAGAACATAGAAAAAAAAAATATAGTGGAGACTAGAAAGGTAGAAGTTTTTATATATTTTTAAGCAGCTTCATTTCAGTACGACTGAATAAAATAAGCTGGACATATTGCAAACATATATTCTCATGTTTGCTACATGCTTACACCTGAAACAAAAAGTTTCCTATTATGCCACTCTTTTTTCCCGTTATCCTTTTTAACTTTTCTTTTTTTTTTTTTTTAAGATTTATTTTATTTATTTATTTATGATAGAGAGAGAGAGAGAGAGAGAGGCAGAGACACAGGTAGAGGAAGAAGCAGGCTCCACGCCGGGAGCCTGACGTGGGACTCTATCCCGGGACTCCAGGATCACACTCTGGGCCAAAGGCAGGTGCTAAACCGCTGAGCCACCCAGGGATCCCCTTTAACTTCTTTTCAACATATAAAATTACTGATACAATAACATATCTTTTGTTATGGCTATTTTTCAGTCTATAGACAAATGGAAAAGACTTTGTCATGAAGCCAGATGTACCCTTCTCCAATCTTCCACCATTACTTATCACTTCATGGCCACTCTTCTTTTACCTATACACATGTAGACTAGTGAGTATACTTTTTATTTTTGCTAAGTTAAGCTTTACGCCCTTTGTGGGCTTGAACTCATGACCTCAAGGTTATTAGTTGCATGCTCTACCAACTGAGCCAGCCAGGTGCCCCTAGTGGGTGTACTTTTTTTTTTTTAATATTTTATTTATTTATTCATGAGAGACACAGAGAGAGAGGCAGAGACACAGGTAGAGGGAGAAGCAGGCTCCCTGCTGGGAGCCCAATGTGGGGCTCAATCCCAGGATCCCAGGATCATGACCTAAGCTAAAGGTAGAGGCTCAACCACTGAGCCACACAGGTGCCCCTACTTTTACATTTTTAATCTCAGACATACCATTTAATTCAGTCTCTTCAGGCTGGATATTTATTTATTTATTTATTTATTTTTAAGATTTATTCATTTATGGTAGACATGGAGAGAGAGAGAGAGAGAGAGAGAGAGAGAGAGAGAGAAAGGCAGAGACACAGAAGGAGAGAGAAGCAGGCTCCATACCGGGAGCCCGACGTGGGACTTGATCCCGGGACTCCAGGATTGCGCCCTGGGCCAAAGGCAGGCGCCAAACCACTGAGCCACCCTGGGATCCCCAGGCTGGATTTTTAAAATTTGAGGGCCTCTTCATAACCCAAGTAACTATCATACAAAATAAAAACACCTTAAAGTATGGCAAATACATTATCAAAGCTCAGTATTTTCAAAATGTGCCCTCAGCAAGTACAACTTTCATCTATCCATCCAGTCCTCATGCCAGGCCAGTCCCAATGACAGCCCCCCCAGGACTAATGGTTCTCACAGATGACCACATTTGCTCCTCATCACATACCAGGCTGAATGAAAACACCCCAGGCTCCACCAGAGTCAAAACAAACTCTTTGGCCCAGGGCATGATCCTGGAGTCCCGGGATCGAGTCCTGGGTCAGGCTCCCAGCATGGAGCCTGCTTCTTCCTCTGCCTGTGTCTCTGCCTCTCTCTCTATGTCTATCATAAATAAAATGAAATGAAATGAAATAAAATAAAATAAAAAATAACTCTTGGTGAATCCATAAGGATGGTAAATAAGAACCTGTTCCAGTCTGAGTATAATTTTTTTTAGATTTATTTATTTATTTATTCATGACAGACAGAGAGAGGCAAAGGCAGGCACTAAACCGCTGAGCCACCCAGGGATACCCAGTCTGAGTATAATTTGCCTCAATTACTGTTTGCCTCTGGATCCATCTCTTGTCCACTTTTCCCTTGGAAGCTTTGACCATCTGTCAGACTATCTTGTCTGATACACTCTACCTTCCTGGTCACTTATCTCCCCTCCCCTGTAGATATGAAACCCGACACCATCACCCTGGTATGCAAGCAAAAGACCCAGTTCTTGGACCTCTAGTCTCCCCTGCCTTGCCACCATAACCTGAATTTTGCCTCTTTTATTTATTTATTTTTTTAATTTGCCTCTTTTAAATGTGACCAGAGCTTACTCAACTTGTTCTTCACAATATCTACTACATTTTAAATATATCCAATCTGAATTCCTTCCCAGATTTCTCAACTGTGTGTCCAGGTGCCCATTTTAGGGCTCCATTTCCTGGTCTCTGAGATACCTTAGACTCTTAACATGGTCAAAACAAAGCTACCAAGTATCTCATCTCAAATGATGCAACTTTCATCCCTATAGTTGCTAAAATCAAACACCCTAAGGTCATCACTTATTAGTTTAATTCACTCATCCTCCACATTACAAAATTGACTTACCCTTTACAACAGGCATCCAGATTCCAACCACAACTTCTAAGTTACAAGTCTGTCCATTAATTCTCACCTGGGCTATCATTAGTAGCCTTCATTCCGATCTTCCTTCTACTCTCTCAAGTCCAGACTGTTCACTCTGCATCCAAATGAAGTCTGTTAAGATCTCAATATCACTTACTCATTCTGATCACTTTTACCTCTAAGCATATGCACATCCTGGTAGTGGCTCCTAGGTTAACTTTCCACATCTGTTCACATCATTCCCAGTAATGGGAATACCCCTATATACACCCTGCAGTGGACTTAGGAGTCTGGGCCTACGGCTTCTCTAGTGTCCCAGACACAAGGTCTGGAGAAATAGCACTGAGAGTCCAACAACATCACAATCCAGACAACATGGGAATAGGGGGCTAGGACCCTCAAGGTCCTGGGACGCCGTCCACTGATCTGTGTGGGTTCCAAAAGAGTTTCTGTAGTCATGGGAACCTGTGCGAAGAGGCAGGTCTCTGAGAAATGGGTCCATGCCTCTGTGTTCCCTTTCCTAGACCCGAAGCCAGGTGACCTAAGGCTAGCTGTCTCACTTCTAGGCCTCTTACCAGCAGTGACCTCAGTGAACTCATCACCCTCCCAATCTGCTTTCGTTGAATTCCTGGGGGAGTTTTGAAACCCTCAGGGAGATCCTGCTCCTTCTTTGGCCAAAACTCCCCCTGGCATTTACTAGTCTTCACCTGAAGTTATCGCACCGTGGGCCACCAGTCCGACGCGACCCCGCCTCACGTTAGAGGTTCCCCAACGTCAAAGTCGTCCCGCCTCAGGAACCCCCGCAGCCTTGCCCCAGCCCGCCCCTCCCCTGCAACCCGCTCCCGCAAGCCAGCGCGCTGGCGCCTCCCCGTCCCGGACACCGGGCCGGGGCCGCAGGGACACGAGCAGACGCCCCGCGCTCGGGCCTTGAGGGTTTGGGTGGGGGAAGGGCGGGGAGGGCCCGGGGGACGAGTGTTTACCTGCGTCGGGGCCCTGGGCGCCGCCGCCGCCATGGGACTCTGTGGACAGAGCGGACACCCGGACCCAGGTGTGTGCGGCGTGGACAGCGCGTCCCCTCGCGTCTTCTCGGTTAGTCACCTCAGTGCCCAGCCCGCGCTCTGTAGGGCCTCACTATGAACGCCCACTCCCAGAGCAGTCAAAACGACTCCCAAGTGGAGAACACAGGAAGTTCCGCCCCTACGAGCTGTGCCTCCCACGGAACCACTTATTTTCTAAGACTGTATTGGTCACCCGCACTTGCCGCTTCACGCTGAGCATTCTGGGTAATCTAGTTGCCGGGATCCATGGGCCCTGGAGTGAGTCGTTTCTTAACTGAATTCTGATCCAGGGGAGGAAGTTATCAGGAGTTTGGAGAGGCTGACTACTGGTCCAATAGCAGAGGAGTGGCTTCGTACCTTACTAAAGGGGCTCTATCATATTTCTAGGGAGTACTGTCTACAACTAACCAACCAAGTGTTTGGAGACATGAGTTTTTTGTTTTTTTGTTTTTTTTTTTAAGATTTTATTTATTCGTAAGAGAAAAAGAGAAAGAGGCAGAGACAAAGGCAGAGGGAGAAGCCGACTCCAAGCAGGGAGCCGGATGTGGGACCTGATCCCGGGTCTCCAGGATCACGCCCTGGGCTGAAGGAGGCGCTAAACCGCTGAGCCACCCTGGCTGCTCGGAGACATGATTTCTGATTCCCAGAAGCTCAGCAAGTTCGTAATGGCTAAAATATTTCTAGATGCTCTAAAAGGTCACAAATCCAAATGCATATATTATTCCATAGCGTCATTCAGAAACAAAATGTGTTCACTGGAAACTGAATCTAATGTTATAATAATCTAACTGCAGCAAAGCGATGTCACTTATGCAAAGCCCCATGTCTGCAAACCAAAATATAACTAAGTTTGTTTAACTTTCCAGACAGGGAAGGCTTAGGTCAACTGATTAGCACTTGACTGTCCTGCACAAGTTACTTGGCCCCGCACCAAGGCTTTTCTTTGCTCCATTTAAGGAATGTAACCTTGCCTTATCAGTGCAGAGATGTTGGGATGCACAGCTATTGGTCAAGAAAGAATTCTTGAACATCTTCAGTGCAAAAAAGTGGTTTTATTAAAGTACAGGGACAGGACCCAAGGGCAGAAGGAGCTGAACTAGGGTTATGAGGGGTAGCCGATTATATACTTTCAGGTTGGGAGGGTGTTATGGATAGCACAAACCTCCAAGATATCTTGGAAACAAAGTTTCTAGGACCCTGAGGGGCTGGCTATTGGTAGGAAAGGTCATTTATTATTGTTTGGTAAAAACAAATCATGAGACCCTTCAGATGTATGTCACTGGGCCATATGTTTGGAGTATGGCTGCTAACATACAATCTTGGAGGGTAAGGAAAAAGGAAGTTTCCAAAGGAATTTCTATATTTTTAAAGTAGACTCTCAGGATCCTAGAGAGTCAGGTTAAGATTGCCTTCTGCTCTTAGCAAAGAGTCATTATCAAGGCAGCTGAACTCCCCAAAGAAGGTCATCTGCCTGTTTCAAGGAACTTGTTCCTGGGCTGTATGTGGTGAGTAAATCTAATTTTTCTTCTGCCATTGTTTCCTATATCAATCACCAAATGCCTGGTATGATCTGTCTGTTCCTGTTCCCTTTTGCGTATACAAATTGTTAATTTTTTACAGCTCTCAGAGCTCTTTACTATCTGCTAGATTGGTTGTTGCCCAACTCATGAATTGCCAAGTAAAGGCAATAATTTACTAGTATCGGGACAAGGATAGAGGAGGGATGCTGGGCCACCCGGAAGCAGAAGTACAAAACTGGACTTCTGGGATGCCTGTGTGGCTCAGCGGTTGAGCCTCTGCCTTTGGCTCAGAGCGTGATCCCGGGGCCTGGAATAAAGTCCCGCATTGGGCTCCTTGCAAGGAGCCTGCTTCTCCCTCTCTCTACCTATGCCCCTCTCTCTGTGTGTCTCTCATGAATAAATAAATCTTTTTAAAAAAAACTGGATTTCTGCAGTTCCCACAGGAAACATCTCTCCTGCCTTTAGAGTTAATCACATATGATTCACTTGTGAATCAATACATATGAGCAACACTTGTATATGTTGAATATCTCTATCTTATTATCATTATTAAATAAATTCTACTTCCCCAATACAAGACTCAAACACATGACCTCAAGATAAAGACTCACAGACTCTACTGACTAAACCAGCCAGGCACCCCATCTCACTTTATATTCTGATATGTGTTTAATTCCTTTAGGAATCTGGTATGTGTCAAAAATGCCATGCTGTTTGGTACAGAGCAATGGCTGCAGTTTTCAAAAATGGAAGACATATGTAAAGGTTGCTCCAAACACTGAGATATTGGGAATATCTTAAATCCATGATTTCATTTCTTTGCTAGGAAATTATTATCATTTCTCTTGTGACTGCAGTGACTGATATCCATGGGAATTGATATTAACTCAGAAAAAAGTCATAAAATGCAAATTACAAAGACCTAATATATCTATGGATGATTCAAAAGTAGTGGCAGAAACTGCTTGGATGAAACAACATGGATAGTGATAAAAGGTAAGACCTCAGAGAAGTTCTGGCAAAAATGTCTGAGAACAGACAGAATTAAATGAGCACAGGACTAAAATGGTCATTCTGAAGGTTTCATCTCCAAAATGTCAACTTTTTTCATTCTTTTTTTTTTTTTTTTAACTTTTTTCATTCTTGAGAATGTAATGCAATACCAGCATGTAGGGAAAGCTAAGAAGAACATTTAGAGCAGCCAGACTTACTTAAAAAAATAAACAGAAGCTGAGGTTTGGGTGATAATGATATGTCAATGTCAGTTCATTAATTGTAACAATGTGGAATTCTCGGGGATCCCTGGGTGGCTCAGCGGTTTAGCGCCTGCCTTTGGCCCAGGGCGCGATCCTGGAGTCCCAGGATCGAGTCCCGCATCCGGCTCCCGGCATGGAGCCTGCTTCTCCCTCTTCCTGTGTCTCTGCCTCTCTCTCTCTCTCTATGTCTATCAAAAAATAAATAAATAGATAAATAAACCTTAAAAAAGAAACAATGTGGAATTCTCATGGTGAATATTGACAATGGGGGAGACTTCATGTGTAGATGAAGGGGTATAGGGGAAAATCTCAGCATATTCTGCTCAATTTTGTGTGAATCTAAACTGCAAAAAAAAGTATCTAAAAATGCAGAGGAATTTAAACATATATATATATTTTTATAAACAAAGTAGGAAATAAGTTATTATTATTTATTTTTTTAGGAAATAAGTTATTGACATATTTTCGTATAGGGGCAGACACTGATCATGGTGAAGCTACAATTATCTGAATTAATATTGTAATTGCTTTGACATTTCACAAATGTAAACATTTTACCTAATCATAAAACAGTATTTAATTCAAAACATTAAAACAAAAGCAGTATTTTAAAAAAGATTTCCTATGAAAGAGTCAATATTTTTAAAAACATTTCCTATGAAGAGAGATTATATTTAAAAATACAAACTATTGACTCTACATCACTAGTTGATTATAACTTAAAGAAAAAAATACCTGAAAATATTCAAACTGTTTTCCATTATATTTCTAGTAAACTAATGGCATTGTTATTTTCAAATATCAGTGCTATTAAGAACCAAAGTTTTCATCATGTGAAAAAAAAGTGAATATAAGATCAAATCATTAAACCCAAGTAATCCGGGCAGCCCTGGTGGCCTAGCAGTTTAGCGCTGCCTTCTGCCTGGAGCGTGATCCTGGGGGCCGGGGATCTAGTCCCATGTCAGGCTCCCTGCATGGGGCCTGCTTCTCCCACTGCCTGTGTCTCTGCCTCTCTCTCTCTTTCTCTGTGCCTCTCATTAATAAATAAAGTAAAATCTTTAAAACAATAAATAAATAAAACCAGGTAATCCTAAATCCATTTAGAAAAGTCATGATTATGGGGATTCCTGGGTGGCTCAGTGGTTCAGCGCCTGCCTTCCGCCCAGGGCGTGATCCGGAATCCCAGGATCGAGTCCTGCACTGGGCTCCCTGGATGGAGCCTGCTTCCCATCTGCCTCTCTCTCTCTCTCTCTCTCTGCTTATCATCAATAAATAAATAAATATTATTTTTTAAAAGTCATGATTACTATTCATAATGAGATTAATTGAAATGAGAACGCTCTTTGTTTTTTGAAACAGTTCTTGTTTACATTAAATCAATTTTTAAAAAGTAAAACACATTAAATTTGGGGGAAGAAGAATGACTCTTAATTAATCAAAGATTTAACCATGGAAGTGAGAATCAGGTGTATGGAATAACATCCTAATAGCACTGGTCATTTTGCATCACACGATCATAAATCAGATTCATTTAAACAGGGTTTGAAGAGAATGAATTCAGCAGTTAAGATACATAGAAAAAGAGCATAAGGAAATTTCACAGTACATCTGAGACAAAATATTTCTGTAGAAATCTACCAATTAATAAGTGTGTTCTCAGCCTCAATTATACAGCAGGTGAAAGAAAATATGCTGAACAATGTACATGTATGGACTAGTTAAAATAAGGAGAGAGGGGGAGGGAGAGAGAGAAGAAAAGACAGGAGAGAGTAAGTTCGCTAGGATCTCTTATAATGACATTAATCCCATCATGAGGACTTTACACTCTCAACCTCATTTAACTCTATTTCCCAAAGGTTCCATTTTCAAATACCATCACACTGAAGAATAGGGCTTCAACAGATGAATTTGGAGTGGGGAACATAATTCAGTCTATGACAATGATGAATGCAGAAACAAAGCTCAGGTTTTCCCTGCACCCTCCCCCGCCAGCTGGCTGTGTAAAACATCAAGAATAGTCATTGGACAGAATTATCACTACTGTGGTGGGGTCTCAACTACCTGCTTATGCAGCCCACTTGTGTTCTCCAATTCTGATCCAGCTAAATCTTGGTTATAACCAGGATGTATACAGTATAATGTATCTTATATTATAATTCTATCTTATAATCAAATACAGCAAGGCTGTTCTGGATGTAGGGAAATTTGATGCCTCACATTTAACCATTCTGTTTTTTTTTTTTTTAAGATTTTATTTATTTATTCATGAGAGACACACAGAGAGAGAGAGAGAGAGGCAGAGACACAGGCAGAGGGAGAAGCAGGCTCCATGCAGGGAACCCAACATGGGA
This sequence comes from Canis lupus familiaris, assembly GCF_011100685.1. Classification (NCBI taxonomy): domain Eukaryota; kingdom Metazoa; phylum Chordata; class Mammalia; order Carnivora; family Canidae; genus Canis; species Canis lupus. The sequence goes on along the minus strand of NC_049222.1, from coordinate 100,721,251 downwards.
CTCGATCCCAGGTCTCCAGGATCACGCCCTGGGCTGAAGGCAGCGCTAAACCGCTGAGCCACCCGGGCTGCCCTCGACCATTCTGTTTTTCTGGGCATAGTGACACAACAGGAGTTGTTTCAAATGATGTAGAAATCTGGACTGCAGATGGTATGGGCATCCTCCAGAGAGCCAGGGGCATTCATTGTGATTCTCTGGCTATGGGTTGCTAGGAACCAAACACTGGACATTTTCTCACCAGCACGATCTTCAATTCCAAGGAGTCTGTTCGATCATGTGTCCTGAATGGCAGGACTACTTGCACACAACCGAGGCCATCTGAAGAGTCCTTTCCTACTGTAGGAGGAGAGAACTTCCTACTCTCAGTGCAGGCCATGGCCATCTTCCAAGCCTCTGGTTATATTAGTTCTATTTCTAATTGAGGAAAAGTTTATCTTAAAGCCAAAGAAGGCTACAAGGCACGGTGCTTCCTTTCCCCCCACCAAAGGGATTCAAGAAACAAAAATGATGAAAATTAAAAGGACTGATTAAACCAATTATTGGTGAGAATCTAGAAACTGAAATTCTCAAGCACCACTGGGACTGTAGGACTGTAAAATTGTTTAGCCACCTTAAAAACACAGTTTGGTAGTTCCTTAACAATAGATACACTCACTGAGTCATTATACTCTCAGGTCTTAAGGAGATGAAACAAATTGCCATAAAAAGACTTAATATAAATGTCTGTGGCAACATTATCAGCCAAAAATACAGAAATAACTACATGTTAATTAACAGATGAATGTAAAAACAGATTGTGTTCTATACATACAATAAAATATCACTCAGGGGGGCAGCCCCGGTGGCCCAGTGGTTTAGGGCCACCTTCAGCCCAAGATGTGATCCTGGAGACCGGGGATCGAGTCCCACATCAGGCTCCCTGCATGGAGCCTGCTTCTCCCTCTGCCTGTGTCTCTGCCTCTTTCTCTCTCTGTCTGTCATGAATAAATAAATAAAATATTTAAAAAAATATATCACTCAGGGGAGGGGAGCCTGGGTAGCTCAGTGGATTGATCCTCTGACTCTTGATTTCCACTCAGGTCATGATCTCAGGGTCATGAGATTGAGCTCTACATTGAGCTCCACACTCAGTAAGGAGTCTGCTTGTCCCTCTCCCTCAGCCCCACTCCCCCACCCCATTTCACCCCTCCAAACCCTCACCTCGTGCATGCTCTGCATGCTCACTCTCTAGATGAAGTCTTTTAAAAAAAAGATCTCTCCCTCTCCCCTATTCCTCCCCTGCCCTGACTTGCACTCTCTCTCTACAAAATAAACAAATAAATAAAATTTAGGAATATTACTTGGTAGAAGAAAAACACATAAAAACAAGCAAAAAAAAAAACCTAAACTATTTATACATCATATGCATACAGAATATCTCAAGATAATTATGTGGCAGGAAAGAAACTGCATCACAAAAAATAAAAATTCAACTGTTATAAAATTGTAGAAAAGGCAAACTATACTGAAATAAACAAATGGTTGTCTAGGAAAGGAAAGTCATGCAAGACAGTGAGAGGGATTATCCAGGGGAAGGAGGTTACATTTGGAAGGGTAGATAGGTTCATCATTTGGTTCATGATAATGATTTCACCAGCATTTGTTCTCACTTCCATCAGCATATCATCAAACCTGCAGGGATGATAGGGAAGGTTGTTATCTCCAAGCCACACTGTTTCTGCCTTGTCACGTGCAATCCATGGATGGATACTGTGTGACTATATGACTGTATGTGTATCTCAGATATTAATTTGGGCAAATCTTTATCACATGCTTATCTCACGTTTGTATGTAGTACATGTGTGTTCTTATGGCCATATCTGCTGTAGTGTCAGTACCTCCTTTTTCACCATGGGACCCTGGTGTTTTGCAAATGCAGGTTGTGTCTCATATCTGTCACACTTGTTTTCTGTGGACAGGGTGATATATGTGTAAGTGGATCCAAGCTGTGTTGAGGAGTGTCAGAATGCCATACCTGTCCTCAGACTCTAAGGGACATCCACAGGTTTGTCAGTTCCACATACCTATCACAGAGAAATGCTGGGATGTATGTTTCTCTAGGCTGTGCTACAGTGTAAGCAGCCCACATTTGTCATATACCTGGGGCATATGGTATCTGAAATGTTTGGGTTTCCAGACTGAGATGAGATATTCTAGCAAAAACAGACACTGTGAGTTTCCAGGTGTTTCACCAACATACTTACCTGGGATCACAGGTCTATGATCTATCTCATTAATACCTAGTATACAGAAAATATAGGGGAAGGGTAACTAAATTGCATCAGATATGCAAAAAGAGACAAATCCAGAATGTGAGAAATGCTCATGAACAAATGATTTAGGAACTCCAAGGAATAAATAAGAATAAAAAAGATGAAAGCATTAGCTGTAGGTTGAAAGAGAATTATGAGACAGAACTACTAAAGTAATAAATACACTTTGGAACCTGATGGCAATGAATTTCCCATAAAGAACAAATACATTTTTAGACAAGAGAAAAACTGGGCATTGAGAATGTTTTATTATGGTTCAAATATTTTTGTTTGAGCAAGTTGTTGAGGTTATCAAAGAGCTGTCTGAACTTGAAAATGTGTTCCGCAGATTGTGCAATAAGAGACGAGATGTCAAGATTAGAAGCAACACAACATAGCAATGTGCATAGCAACAGAGGAAATAAGAATGACTATGAAATTGGGCACCTGGGTGGCTCAGTGGTTGAGCATCTGCCTTTGACTCAGGTTGTGATCCCAGGGTCCCAGGATCAAGTCCTGCATCAGGCTCCCCATTAGGAGTCTGCTTCTCCCTCTGCCTATGTCTCTGCCTCTCTGTCTCTCATGAATGAATAAATAAAATCTTTAAAAAAAAGAATGACTATGAAATGGTAAAAGTTTAAGAACAGATTAAGAAGGCCAAGAAGGAAGTTTTATAATGAGTTTAAGAATGTATCAAAGCACAAACATAAACTGAATGCTTTAAATATACATAATTTATGACAAGATACCTATGTAGTCAATGCTCATTTTTCATGGATTTTGTATTTATAAATTTGCCTATCTTCTAAAAATTGAAACCATAAAATCAGCCCACATTTTTGCATTCACTCATAGACACACACAGGGCCACAAAAACTGAGTCACCCAATGTGCATGAGGTCTACAAGGCCACACTCTGCCTTCTCATTTCATACTGAAAACAAGTGTTCTTCTCCTGATCTAATTATTGCCATGCTTGTGGTTTTTGTTCATGATCTTGTGTTGCACATGGCCCCTACGCCTAGTGCTTAAGTCCTGTTTAGTGTTCTTAAGCACAAGGAAAATGCCTGAAAGAAACTACATGTCAGGCTTAAGGATGGGCCAGGCACAAGTTACAGTGCTATTGGCCATGAGTTCAATAATATTCAATCAACAATATACAGCAAGTGAGTTGCGTTTAAACAGAAACACATGTAAAACAATGTTATGTATTTTTTTATTTTTTTTCAATGTTATGTATTGACTGATGAAAGTGTGACTAGAGGCTCTTGGGAACCTAATCCCTGATTTTCCCAGGAACAGTGGTTCTGTATTCACTAATTCAGTGTTCACAGTGACTTTCTAAAACATAACTATCATGAATAACAGGAATTGATTATACTTCAATAAAGCTGTTAAAAAAGCAAAGTAAGGGATCCCTGGGTGGTGCAGTGGTTTAGTGCCTGCCTTTGGCCCAGGGCACGATCCTGGAGACCCGGGATCGAATCCCACGTCGGGCTCCCGGTGCATGGAGCCTGCTTCTCCCTCTGCCTATGTCTCTGCCTCTCTCTCTCTCTCTCTGTGTGACTATCATAAATAAATAAAAATAAAAAAATTTTAAAAAAAGCAAAGTAATTCTAAAATTTGTGACTTCTTAATTATTTTATCTTGTTTTATATGTTCTGGGGGTTATTCATGGTTACCTATCAGTGCAGTGAACACACAATATAATGTGGTACTTTGTATCTTTGTCCCCTCTCAGGCTGCCATAACAAAATACCAGACTACTTGGCTTAAACAACAGAAATTTACTTTCTTACACTTCTAGAGGTTAGAACTCCAAGACCATCAGAATTGGTCTGTAGTGAGGTCACCCTTCCTTGCTTACAGACAACTGTCTTATTAAATAGTCTGTCTTCTGTTCTTGGGGAGACAGACAAAGAGAAAGTGTGCAAGAGTACACCTTCTAATACCTTTTCTTCTTATAAGGACGACAGTCACACTGAATTAGGCCCCCATCTTTATTACCTCTTTTATCTTAGTAAAAGCCACACCTAAAAATATTTACATTGGGGAGTAGGACTTGAACATATGAATTTTGAGGGGGCACAATGCAGTCTTTTACAGACTTAGCTGTATTATGGAAAGGATTTTATTCTTTGTGGACATTTTGATGTTTTAGGAGATTAGAGTTGAAGGTAAATGATTTCCCACATTCACTGCACCCATAAATTCTCTAGTGTGAACTCACTGATGATTAATGAGGTTGGAGCTCTGGCTAAAGGATTTCCCACATTCACGGCATTCATAAGGCCTTTCTCCAGTATGAACTATTCGGTGTTTAATGAGGCTAGAGCTGCTGATAAAGGATTTCTGACACTCACTACATTCATAAGGCCTTTCTACAGTGTGACTTCTCTTGTGTCTGATAAGGCTAGATCTATGGCTAAAGGATTTCCCACATTCACTACACTCATAAGGCCTTTCCCTAGTGTGAACTCTCCGGTGTTGAAGGAGCATGGAGCTATGGTTAATGATTTCCCACATTCTCCACAATCATAAGGCCTTGCTCCAGTGTGAATTCTCCAGTGTGTAATGAGGTAGGATTTGCAGCTAAAAGACTTCCCACATTCATTACACTCAAATGGTCTATCTCCAATGTGAACTCTCTGGTGTTTAATGAGGTTGGACAGGTTGGTAAATAATTTTCCACACTCATCACATTTGTGAGGTCTTACACAAGTGTGAACTCTTTGATGTTGAAAGAAACAGTACCTAGAGATAAAGAATTTTCCACATTCTCTGCACTCATAAGATCTTTCTTCAGCATGAACTCCCCAGTGTTTAATTAGGTGAGAGCTCTGGCTAAAGGATTTTTCCACACTTCTCACACTCATAAGGCCTTTCTCCAGTGTGAATTCTCTGGTGTTTAAATGAGACTAGAGCTGTGGCTAAATGATTTCCCACATTCACTGCACTCATAAGGTCTTATTCCAGTATGAATTCTCTGGTGAGTAATGAGGTAAGATTTGTAGCTATAAAATTTCCCACATTCACTGCAATCATATGGCTTTTCACCAGTGTGAGCTTTCTGATGCATAATGAGGTTGTACTTCTTGCTAAATAATTTTCCACATTTATCACATTCATGAGGACTTAGTCCAGTGTGAACTCTCTGGTGTTGAATGAGGCCAGAATTTGCCTAAAGGATTTCCCACATTCCCCAAACTTATAAGGCTTTTCTCTAGTATGAACTCTCTCTTTTTTTTGTAAAGATTTTATTTATTTATTCATGAGAGACACAGGGAGAGAGGCAGAGACACAGGCAGAGGGAGAAACAGGCTTCCTCCACAGAGCCTGATGTGGGACTCGATCCCAAATCCCAGAATCATGCCCTGGGCCAAAGGCAGACACTCAACTGCTGAGCCACCCAGGCGTCCCTCTAGTATGAACTCTCAAATAGTTATGGAGACTACAGCTTTTGCTAAAGGATTTCCCACACTCACCACACCTGTAACATTTTTCCCTCATGAGGACTTGCTGGTGCTGAATAAAGGTGTTTGGGGGGCTAAAAGTTTTCAGGATGTCTTCCCTGTTATAATGATATTTTACACTGTGGAAGGCCACCACACACTCAGTTCCACTGTTTGACTTCTCTCTAGTATGAGTGACCTTTTGCTGGAGAAAGCCCAGGCTGACCAGGAAATCCTTCCTAATTTCTTCACAAGTAAAGGGCTTCGCTAACACATGGAATTTGCAGTTCTCCAAAAGCGAGGCTCTACTCATGTTGCTCCTGAACTATTTATCTCTGATCTGCTGCTTATGGTGCTGATGAAGGTTTGTAGTGACAGGAAATCATCCACATGCCCCATGTGCAGTTTCTGCTCCGGATGTGTTTCCTGGTGCTCAACCAAGGGCAAAATGTCTCTCAAGATGGGTCCACATATCTCACAGAGGTACATCTGGGGAGACATACCTGCTTGGGAAGTCCTGCCTGGTGACAATACTCTTGCAGAAATGCACTGCTGAGAAGATGCAGCCTTATCCTCCACTCCACACCAGCAACCTGAAGAAAAGAAACACTAGTGAAGTACACACTGACTGGTGAGAAAGGGAAACCTCTGGAAAATTACCTGACAAACCCAGGAATGAATCAGTGGGATTGTTTTGAGGACCAAAGAGTTGGGTACAGATTGCAGATGGGTTACTTAGCAGAACTGGGCCTCTAAACATCACAGGAGTGGGAGGCCCCACAAGGTAAAAGATACTCCATAGGGTGCAATATAGGAAGAAGAACCATGGCCTCTACTTTTTCCTCTACAAACAACATTCAGTAGATCTTATCTTCTGCTGCCATGGGTGTGTTATGTAGAAGAGTGTGTTCAGGCCCAAGAACACATGACTGCAACAGAGCAGCTGGTATTCAATGGTTGCCTCAGAATATGCACATATATCATGACACAGCACGTGGAGGCTGATGTAAGGAGAGCATGAGATGTGGAGTTCACCAACACAGGGAATAACCCCGAGCTGGAAAAGTAGAAGTGACAAGCAGCAGAGATGACAAGTTGTCAGTGTCAAGAATGGGAAAGGCACTAATGAGATTTGGCCACCATTGTCTTTAGCACCACCAATACCAAACAGAATAGGTTTCTGATAGGATTTGAATACAGCTCTGACATTGTGTCTCTCCCAGGGCCAGGTTCCCATTGAGCACATCGTGCTGTGACTGTATTCATGCCATGGACTCAATGTTTGTGTCCCTACAAAATTCTCATGTTGAAATCTTAGCCCTTGATGTGATGGTATTAGGAGCTGGGAGCCCTTAGTGGGTAATTAGATCATGAAAGCGAAGTCATCATGAAAGAGATTAGTGTCTTTGTAGAAGTGACCCCATAGAGCTCTCTCACTGTCTCTGGTTCGGGCAGGTCAGGAGGTCCCTATGGGGTCCTCAGATATGGGGACCCTGCTGAGAGCCACAGTGTGCTCAGCAGAGTGAGAGGGGCAATATTCAGAGCAGTAGGGCCTGGACTCAACACTGGTAGAGTCACTAGCTCATGATTCCAGCTTGGGAAAAGCTGTAGCCATAAGAACCCAATCTAGGACCTCATCAGAGGCAGGACTGCTGCCTAGGAGAGCCTTGGAGGTGGGGCTGCTGCTCGTTGGCCTGGATGGCATACCACTGAACCATAGAGGATTATTCTTGAGGCTTAAGATTTAATGAAATTTGCCTGCATGTTTGGATTTACTTGGTACCTGTCACTCCTTCTTCCCTCCAATTTCTCCTTTTGACATGAAAATGTAGACATTTTCCACCACTGCATTTTAGAAACACGTAACTTATTTGGTTATATGTGTTCACAGCTGGAAAAGAATGTATTGCAGGGTAAATCATACCTCAAGTTTCACCCACATCTGATTTAGATAAGACTTTAGAATTTAGATTTGATGCTAGAACGAATTAAGGTTTGGGGGCTGTTAGAATGGGATGAATGTATTTTGCATGTGAGAAGGATATCAACTTTAGGAGCTAGAGGTGGAAAGTCTGTGCCCCCCGCCCCACAAATTCTTGTTGAATTCTAACCCTCAATGTGATGGCATTAGGTGGTGGGGCCTCTGGGAAGAGATTAGGTCATGATGGTAGAGCCCTCATGAATGAGATTAGTGCCCCTATAAATGAGACCCCAGAGAGCTCCCTAGCCCCTTTCACTACGTAAGGAAACAGAGAGAACATAGCAGCTATGAACCAGAACAGGGCCCTCACCAGAACTACACCATGTTGGTGCCTTGATCTGGACTTCCTAGCCTCCAGAAGTATGAGAAATAAATATATGTTTAACCACCCAACCATGTTGGTTCGTTATAGCAGAATGAACGAAGATAATTCATTTCCACTCTAAAAGCATCAGGGGCTCTCTAACCTACCCCCAACATAAGCAACTGAATGGGATTTGGGTGATACAAGTATTCAGTTAAAGACAAGACAGAAGGGCACACATGACTGTTCCAAAACAACTAAGTATATGATATCCTGCAGGAAAGAAAACTATTACAAAGAGAACTTCAGAGGAGAGTCTTGAAAGCATTCTGATCCATATAAGTAGCGACTATTTCAGTAATGGCAATACCTGGCACAGATAGACATGAATAAATGTCCGCTAGATGAAGGAAGTAGGCCTGTGGCACATAGGGGCCTTGGATCCAGATAAACCTGTCCAATGGGAGGGCAAGCAACGTAGGAGTTATGAGGATGACTGTGAGACTCCTGACCCTGTACCCTTCCCTGAAAATCTGCAGAGAAGCAGGTGCTGGGGCTGCTCAAGAACACGAGGGCAGTGCCCACATCTCTGCTCAACCAGCCACAGCACCTACCCAGGACACTAAAGAAGGAAGCAATGCCCATGGTCCTGACGTAAGAACACAGATGTCCTTCAGGAAAGAGGAAGGGCAAAAAGTATTTCAGGACACAGGGGTAGGTTTGAGGGCCTTACCCAGGAAGGTTATAAGTGCCAAGTTCTCCAGCATCACATTGTGGTGCAAGCATCTCTGAGCCATATCAAGGAGACTCCATTCCTCCCAGGAAAAGTACACAGCCACGTCCTCAAAGTCACAGTCCCCTGTCAGGATGGTGACAGATGAACCACAAACAGTCCACTTCTGAGGAGCCCAATCCCTTCCCCCCACATCTACCCCAAGCCCACCCTCCCTCCAAGCTCCCCAACTCAGAGGAGAAACTATGTCCTGGCACCACCAGTACCATTGTGTCTTCATGGGTTCATTAATCATGGGGTCCAGACAATAGTAACAAGAGGCAGGTGGACAAATATGTATCTAAGCAGTAGGCCTGGCACAGAGGGATCCAGATGCTCATACTACCCTGTTATGGCCAAGGTCTCAATACCAGGTCCTAGAGCCATCAGGTATACTCTCTCTCCAAATACATATCATTCTTTAGAGGGTACATCTCTGGATACCACAGCCACATGTCCATGGCCACCACTACCTCACTCCCCACTCCATGGGACCAGGCCATGTCCCTGGACTCTCCACATATTATTTGTGTTTTATTCAGCATCTCTTCATCCCACTGGTGAGGGTGGAATTTCCATCCTACAGTTATAGAGATGACCAAACATCTGATATCTGACACTGACCAGATGAGATCGATAGCAATTCATTAAGCACACTTATTCACAGCATGGGAGAGGAAGACATGCTATGCTACACACGGCCACATGGAGGTTGTACTCCAGAAAAGAAGCTTTGATGTAAGCTTTGTAGTATCAAGAAATGTTTAACTTGGTTCCTATAGGAAGATATGATTGGCTTGTTACATAATCCACAGATTGGCAGGGAACTGAAACCCTCTACAAAGGGATAAACTGGAACCGCTCTGGTCTCCTTGATAAAAAGGTGGTGTTTGAGAGGGGGAAAAAAAGGTGGTGTTAGGAGAGGTTACCTGCAGGAGCAGAGTGGGGAGGGGAACTTGCACTCATGTCAAAGCAGCCATCCCATTTTCACCACACATTAAGGGCACCCATAATGGGCCTTAGTTTTAGGCCTATGCTAGCTACAACTTGGTAGATGGCATCCATATTATGTTTGACATATTCAAAAAGATCCAGTATTATCTCTGACACCCCATGGCTTCCACTAGTGGTCACAGCACCAAAACCTATGAAGATCTCTCTGCCTGGTTCCATTCCTTGGCTCAGACTCATGCCACACAGAACCACATGCGGCTCTCACAAACCATGGCCCTCTTCTACTTCTGTGCTCTACTTGCTGTCCCCTCAAAAGTCATAGCCTTTGTCCACCTAACCCTCTTTCAAAGCCTAGCCCACTGGGGGCCCACTCCAGGTCTAGTGACTCTTCCAGATGACCACATGTGCTCCTGACTTAACTGTTCAAGATGAATGGAACACCACAAGTCCCACCAAAGTCCCACCAAAACCCTGGTGTATATATGGAGTGGTGAATAAGCACCTATTCTAACTGGAGATCTTACCTCATTATTCTCTGTCTCTGTATCCAGCTCATGTCTACTCTTCTCCTGGAAGCCTTGGCCCCCTGCCAGACAACACTATCTCTAAGGCCCCTCCACCTCTTTCCCATCCTTTTACCCCCACTGATAACCACTTGTCTCCTTCACCTGTGTTTTTTTTTTTCCTTTTTTTTTTTTTTCACCTGTGTTTGTAAAACTTGATACCATCAGCCAGGTATCCATGCCAGAGACCCAGGCCTTTGCCTTCACCCTCCCCCCTTCATGGCCCCTTAATGTCTTTACCACCATAACGTGAAGATCATCTCTTCTAAATGTGACCCACATTCATTCACTGTGTCCACACAATAGCCACTACATTTTGTGTTCATCCTGAACCACACGCCACATTTCATACCTATGGTTTTAGCTGCAAACTGAAATACGTCCACTTATTGCTATCTAAAATATTTCTGACTCTTAGCAGGGTCAAAACACAGCTCCTGGTGAATACTACTCCTATAGTTCCTCATGGTAGACAATGTTTTCATTCCTACTTCTAAAACCAAAAACTATCTCTGAATCTTGTTTCACACCCTCAGCCTTCACATCAGAAAATCTAGTTGCCCCATTAATAACACAAGTACAGAATCCAACCACATCTAAGCTATGACTCTGGTTTATTAACATTCAGCTGGACTTTGGCAGCAGCCTCCACCCTGATCTTCCTTCTTCCTCCTCAAGCCCAGTTTTTGCCTACTTTGCACCCAGATAGAGCTTGTTACGACCTTGGTAAGATCCCTCCCTCTTCTGATACAAATTTCCCATTACCTCCAGAGTAGACACTCAAATTTTCAGGCAGCCATTGCAGTCCTGACTCCTAACCCCCTACTCCTTGTTACCACCTGAAAGACAGACTTGTAGTTTCCTGAACATTCTGAACATTACATTATTACCTCAAAGAATTTCCACATCCTGGTATCAATTCTAGGGATAACCTTCCACCCCTGTTTACAGTGACTGCCAGAAACCCCTGGCATAGACTTAGAACCCTACGTTTGGGATCCCTAGACCCAAGGATTGAATGAATAGCACTAAGCCCCACCGCACCACAATCCATATAACTTGTGGTTCGAGGTGAGGGACTGAGAAACCCTCCACTTCCCTGTGGGCGTACAGCTGCTTTTGCAGGTAGGAGATGTGGAAAGAGGACAGCCTTAGAGGAATTAGTCCGTGGCAGGGCTTGACGGACTCCGGTCTCCCTATACCCCTGCCTGGCCCTGATATGGAGACAGGTGACTTCAGGCTAGCTGCTCAACCTCAGGGGACAGAACCGCCCCTAACCAAGCTCCCCTCCCCTGCAGCCCGCTCCCGCCCACCAGCGCCTCCCTCTCCGGGGCACCCGGGCAAGAGCCGCAGGGGCTGCAGAGACGCCCCGCGCTTGGGCCTTGAGGGTCTGGGAGGGGGACGGCGGGGAGGGGAGGGGGGACGGCGGGGAGGGGAGGGGGGACGGCGAGGAGGGGAGGGCGGACGGCGGGGAGGGGAGGGCGGACGGCGGGGAGGGGAAGGTGGACGGCGGCGCGGGGAGGGCCCGGGGGACCAGCGTTTACCTGCGCGGGGGTCCTGGGAGCGGCCACCGCTATCGGACTTGTTGGGCAGAGCGGACACCCGGGCTGGGGGGTCCCTGTCCCGGCCCCCGTGAGGCGCAGCCCGGGCGGCGTCGCCAAGCCGTGGACCCCTGTCTGTGCGACGGGGACAGCGCCTCCCCTCGCACCTTCTCAGTGTCGTCACCTTGGTCCCCACCCAGCGTTCCGGATCCCCGACTAGGCTGACAGCACTTCAGTGAAGCCAAAATGATTGACTACTAGAAACACACCGGAAGTCCAGCGCTGGCGTTTTACCTCTAACAGAAAAGCCGATTTGGGGAGAGTCCCGCCCCTCGTCGCAGAGCTTTCTGGACAATGTAGTTCTGACAGAGCCACAGAGCTATACGTCAGGGCGCTCGTACCTCACCTCCAATCCAAAAGCCCCAGCTCCGCCGCGAGGGCTCTGGGGCTCAGAACTGAGGATGGACTCAGCTCCTTCTTAAAGGGGACGCATACTCAGATTTCTGGGGTGTCTGGTTGCAACCGAGCACCTGTTTGGAGACTTGTTAAAGTCCATGAAGCACAGCATGCTCTAGGAAGCTAAACATTCTCTCAGATGCTCCCAAAGGATACAGATTCAAATGCACAAAATTTTCCAGTTAGTCACAAAATGTGTCCACTGGTAGAGGAAACGAATAAAAATTACCGTACTATAATTCATATTGCATGTGCTCTGAAGAATTAGAGCCAATTTTAGGAAATGAACTGTTCAGAGACAAGAGAAAAAATACCCCAGATAGGGCATGACAGGGAAGATGGAGGAGGATGCACCACCCTGAAGCAAGAGTACAAATATGGATCTGTAAAATCTATGGTGTCCGATTTGGTGAACCTTTGTGCACTTTTATGCACATCTCTTACTCGATGTCTTCGCATTCACTTCCCATAAGATCTGACATCGATCTCAAAAAAAGAACAATGAAAAAAAATGCTATTTTGATACAGGACAATGTCTGCAGTGTTCACAAGTGGACCATGCATGCAAAGGGTACTCTGAAACCCAAAATGTAGGAGTATCTTAAATCCATGATCTCATCTCATTATTGGAAAGCGGTTATCATTTCCCCTGTGATTACGGGGAGTATTCTGCATGAGGAATTGATATTATCTCAGAAAAACAGTTGTAGGGGATCCCTGGGTGGCTCAGCGGTTTAGCGCCTGCCTTCGGCCCAGGTCGTAATCCTGGAGTTCAGAGATGGAGTCCCGGGATCCAGCCCTAGGATCGAGTCCCACATCAGGCTCCCTGCATGGAGCCTGCTTCTCCCTCTCTGTGTCTCTGCCTCTCTCTGTGTGTCTCTCATGAATAAATAAATAAAATCGTAAAAAAATAAAAACAGTTGTAAAATGGAAATTATAGAAAGCTAATAATTTTTGTGACTCTGTAGGGTGATGGATAGTAGAGTTATTGTAGTCATTCACAATATATACAAATATGGGATCATTATGCTGTACACCTGAAACTAATATAATCTTATATGTCAATTATAACTCAATTGTAAAAAATTAAAGACAATTATTAATTATGACTATGTAGTGATGCAAAGATGGTGGCAGAAGTGTCTCTAGATATTTGGATGGTGAAAAAAGCGAAGATCTTGGAGAAATTTCAATAGTGATATCGATGTGCACCATGGATAATTTGGGGATTCATGAATTAGAAAGTTTTTAGACCTGATCATTTTGTTTTGCCATTAAAAGATTCCACATTCCCAAGCAATAGAGTACTATTCAATGGAGACAATTTCATTATTAAAACTTTGAGCCGCTGAAGAATATTAACATGTCTAATTAAAAGACTTTAAAAAGACCAGCAAAAAAAAAAAAAAAAAAAAAAAAAAGACCAGCAAATCCTAGTTAAGTTGGGCGTAAGACTCTCCCTGAAAAGAAATAGCTTTTTCGTGTAGAAATAGCATTGTCACTGACTTTATTAAAGGTAAGAATTTTTTTTTAGAAATGATTGTTATTCATAGCATCCACATCACCTAGACATATTGTTTTAAAATGCAAGTCAGGGGCACCTGGGTGCTTCAGTCAGTTAAGCATCTAACTTGATTTTGGCTCAGATCATGATCTCAGGACCCTGGGATAGAGCCCTGCCTGGGGCTCATTGCTCAGCACAAAGTCAGCTAGTCCCTCTCCTTCTGCTCCTCCCCGCCCTTTCTCAAATAAATACATAAATAAATAAAATGCTATTTAGATAATTCCATTACATGTTTTATGTTTAAATATATTTGACTATTTTTACACTGCTAATTTTCACTTAAAAAATCAAAAAGTAACTTCCAACTGTAAATCTTAAAAGTAACAACTACCAGTTATTTTTCCTGCAAAAGATGGTTAGTTTGGGACTAAAAGAGAATTGCCATTTAGGACAAACTTCAACAAAGAAGTAAACTGGAAGCTCTAAGTAGAATGGCTTCTCATTGGCTGAGCTGTTGGGGAATGAGGAAACTTAACTTTTTTTTTTTTTTTTTTTTTTTTTTGAGGAAACTTTTCTTTCTCAGGCTTGGAGAGTAAAATAGTATCCCCTGCAAGGTCAAGTCAGGGTAGAGTCAAATCTGTCTCTTCCTGTTGGATCTGCAACTGACTACAAGTGTTAGGTTTTTCCCAAATGAATGGCGGAGAAATTTTTAAAAAACGGCAGAACCAGGCAGTAGGTTCAAGAGTGCTTTAATGGGGAGTGCTCCCGGGCGAGGTTCCATGACGACTTGGGAGAGGCTTGAGTCAGGGAAGTCTCGCCCAGGCAAACCGCAGGGGGATCTATAAAGAGTTTTCAGTGCGAAGTTGGGGGCAGGGTGGCATTCCAATTAGGGCAAGGGTTACAGGTCTTTGTAAGCTAAGTTAGGGTAGGGAGGTAAGGTGGTGTTGGCAGGAAGATGGGGGTAGGGCTGCATTCCAGTTAGGGCAAGAGTTACAGGTCTTTGTGTGCTAAGTTAGGGTAGGGCGGCAATAAGGCGGCCTTATTGGGAGGCTGCTGGCGTGGGGTCGCTGTTTTGAGGTCCCCAGTCTCGCCAGCCCAACATTCTGATCCTTTTGTTATGTTATAACGGGGCGACGATTCAGATCTGGCTGCTTCCTGCTGATATAGGGGCATCGTGGGGCATGTCGGAGGTGGGCAGGCAAGCATAGGGGTGTAAAATAAGTTGACTGACTGATACCTGAGATATTTCGCGGATTCGTTCCTTGATGAATCAGAGAAGGCAAGGGGCCACCATTAATAGTATGCCAATGATTAGGAGCGGGCTTAGGAGGTGGAGGAGCCATGTGGTTAGTGTGGTCTGCCACCATTGGGTTGTATTTGGGTCGACAGGGTGATACTGTTTTTGGAGAGACTCACGAACTTTGGCGAGGGTGTGGAGATTGGTTTCAACTACACCTGTTTCGTTGATGTAGTAGCAGCAATCTTCATTGAGAAACATACAAGTTCCTCCTTTCTCGGCTGTGAGGTGGTCCAAGGCACGTTGGTTCTGAAGAGCTACCTGGGCCACCGAGGTTATTTGGCGTTGTAGGGAAACCAAAGACTCTGCTGAAGCCTTGATAGCCATTTGAAGCTTCTCAGATAGGTCCCTGGAGGAATCTATAAAATGGATCAAGGCCCCCGTACCCAACCCTGTGGCCACCAGGGTTGAGGCCAGGGAGACCCTGACAACCAGTGGGAGAAAGATCACTTGTTTCTGCTTTTCCAGGGGGCTGGTGAGGAGAGCTACTTCTGCCTGACTATAGATAGTTCATCACGGAACCAGGGAGACAGGCAGACAGAGGAGGGAGGCAGAGGTATTGAGAGATTTAGATAGGGTGCCATTGCACCAAAAGAAACCACCGATAGGAGCATAATGAGAGGTGGCGTTTGACTGGGTGACGTTGCAAAGGGATAGGTTAGGGGTGGAATAACAGAAAGGGAATTGGTGGTTGAGAGGGTCAGTAAATAGGGGAACATCAGGGAAAGAAAGATGAGGCGCTGGGGACGTGGGTGCGGGGCTAATGAGGCTGAATGCATTAGGGAAGGGAATGGCCACAAAGGGAGTTTGGGGGGACACAAATGAAACAATGGGACAGATTGCCCATGCCAGAAAGGTTGGCAAGAGAAGTGCCTTGTTGGATAAGCTTTACCCAGGAGAAGGGATCCTGGTCCTGAGTTGGGTTAGTCTGTAAATGGGTTTGGAGAAGTTGTTCCTGTGTGCATATGGTGTCAGCTTGATCTTTTAGGGTGGATTGGTTCTGTAAGACTCTTATGTATGATCTATAGATTTGGAGGGAGGCAGTAGGATAGGAGGAATAACCCCATTGGTAAAGTTTTGCTGTTACCCCCATTGCCCAGCGGGGGTCCCAGGGGTCTGAGACAGTTAGGCCATATTTACCGGACTGTTGGTAGAAATGACAAGGTTGACGATGGGCCGTAGAAGGACTGGTGAAAGGGCCTTGGCAAAGGTGATGGATATTGCAGTAAGAATAAGGACAGCCTCCATTAGTTTGGACCCAATAATTTTGACAGTTAGGATGAGTCTGATCATAGGTGAAACAGATTATGGGATCAGAGCTAGGATTAGGGCCAGGTGGAGGGAGAGAGTAAAATCTATCAAAGGTAAAGTTGATGCTAGTTTGGCAACCTAAAGGTTGACAATCAGTGGTAGAAATGAGGCTGGACCAGTTTCGGTTTCCCTGGCTCCAGGATTCTGTGATATAAAACCTCCATCTAAACCCAGATTCAGGGATCCCTGGGTGGCGCAGCGGTTTGGCGCCTGCCTTTGGCCCAGGGCGCGATCCTGGAGACCCGGGATGGAGTCCCATGTCGGGCTCCCGGTGCATGGAGCCTGCTTCTCCCTCTGCCTGTGTCTCTGCCTCTCTCTCTCTCTCTCTCTCTCTCTCTCTGACTATCATAAATAAATAAAAATTAAAAAAAAAAATAAAAATAAACCCAGATTCAGGGATCCCTGGGTGGCGCAGCGGTTTGGCGCCTACCTTTGGCCCAGGGCACGATCCTGGAGACCTGGGATCGAATCCCACGTCGGGCTCCCGGTGCATGGAGCCTGCTTCTCCCTCTGCCTGTGTCTCTGCCTCTCTCTCTCTCTCTCTCTCTGTGTGACTATCATAAATAAATAAAAATTAAAAAAATTAAAAAAAAATAAACCCAGGGGCAGCCCCGGTGGCGCAGCGGTTTAGCGCCGCCTGCAGCCTCGGGTGTGATCCTGGAGACCCAGGATCGAGTCCCACATCGGGCTTCCTGCATGGAGCCTGCTTCTCCCTCTGCTTGTGTCTCTGCCTCTCTCTTCCCTCTCTCTGAATGAATAAATAAATAAATCTTTAAAAAAAATAAATAAAATAAATAAAATAAACCCAGATTCAGAAGTGAGGTGGCTGGGAGGTAGGGTCAGGAGGAGGAGGATGGCGTGAAAGCCGCATCTTGGTAGGCCCCAGAGGTTGGGCTGTCCACTCAGTTGAGAGAGGGCCTGTTTTAGTTTAGACAGGGGAACCCAGGAGGGGTATCCTAAAAGTTTGCTACAGTTGGAGTAGTCAGGATTACTGTATAGGGGCCTATCCACCTGGGTTTTAGGGTCTTAGGGTGTAATTCTTTTAGTAAAACACTATCTCTGGGGGACAGATCTCACAATGTGTCAGGAGTCGGTGCCCCTGGGGCAGGAATGACTGAATTGGCATGGGCCCGGAGAAGGGCTCTCAAGAGAGTCAGGTAAGGTAGATAGGAGAGGAGAGGGGGTAGTGATGAAGGAAGGTTATGAGTAAGTAGAAAGGGTTGCCTGCACAGTAATTCAAAAGGTCTAAGTCCTGAGGGTCCCCTCGGGGTTGCCCTAAGCCTGGTTAGGGCAAGGGGGAGGAGGGAAGGCCATGACAAGCGTGTCTCAAGGGTTAATTTGGTAAGCTGTTCCTTGAGAAGGCTGTTGGCCCTCTCTACCTTACCCGAGGACTGGGGATGGTAGGGTACATGCAGTTTCCAGGCGATGTTGAGACTTTCAGAGACCTTCTGGGTGATGCTGGATGTGAAAGCCGGCCCATTATCTGACTGTAAGGTTCGAGGGAGGCCGAATCTGGGAATGGATATGTTCAATAAGTATTTCGGCAACAACGTCAGCAGTCTCTTGGGCGGTGGGGAAAGCTTCGATCCAACCTGTAAAGGTATCCACTAAAGTTAAGATATATCGGAAGGCTTTATGACAGGGCATATGAGTGAAGTCAAGTTGCCAGTCCTTGCCCAGTTGGTGTCCCCTCAGTTGGTGGTTGGGCCCCGGTCAACGGATCCCTCCTTGTGAGTTAACAGAGGAGCATGTTTTACAGGCATGGTGGACAGTCTCGATAGCCCTACGGAGATGAGGGTGATAAAAAAAGGGGTGACAGGAAGTGATATAAAGCCTTAGGTCCTATGTGTAGAGACTGATGGATTTCACTAAGTAGGGTGTGGAGAAGTTTGTTTGAGAGGGCAATTTTTTCCTGGAGAAAGATCCATCCCTATCTCCAGGTTTGCCCCCCATTTGTTTGAGGGTGTTAAGTTCCTCATCTGTATATGAAGGGGTGTAGGGTGTATTCAGGAACAGGAGAGGGGCTGGGGAAGTTTCTTTAGCCATTTGTTTGGCCACATTGTCGGCTTTATTGTTCCCCCGAGAGACGAGGTCCTGGGATGTCTGATTTCCTCGGCAATGTATAATGGCCACTTTGGTAGGGAAGTCAAGGGCCTCCAACAATTTGGAGATAAGGGGTCCATTAACTATGGGCGTGCCCTTGGTGGTCAGGAACCCTGTTCCTGCCAAAGTACGGAATGTGTGTGTGTGATTAGGTAGGTGTATTTAGAATCTGTATAGATGTTAACCCGTAAGTTCTTGGAGAGATGGAGTGCCCTGATGAGGGCAACTAACTCAGCCTTCTGGGAGGTAGTTCCCAGAGGAAGGGGAGCTGCCTCAACAGTGGTCTCCAGAGTGACCACTGCATATCCAATATGCCGCTGGCCATGTGGAGCCATGACAGAACTCTCATCTACAAACAGTACTCGATCGGGATGGGGAAGAGGCTGATCAGAGAGACCTGGATGAAGGGGTAAGATCGTCCAGGAGTTGTGGGCAAGAGTGGGTTGGTTCAGAAACAAGAGAAGGTGTGGGTAGAAGAGTAGCAGGGTTGAGACGTGGAGAAGTAGATAAGGAGACTTGAGGGTTTTCAATAAACAGTAGATGATATAGTTGGAGGTGTGAGGGGGTCAAATGGGCCAGGGATCTGTGGCCAACCAGGTCTATTAATTGGTGTGGGAAAAAACAGTGAGGGGCTGCCCCAAGTGAGTTTTACAGCCTCCTTAGTGAGGGAGGCAGCTGCCGCCAGGGCTCTGAGACAGGGTTGCCAGCCTTTAGTTGTGAGGTCCAGCTGTTTGGATAGAAAGGCTACTACCTGGTACGTTGGCCCAGCCGGTTGGGCAAGGAGGCTGGTAGCAGGCAGATCGTTCGTCGGTAAAAAGGTGAAACGGTCTAGAAGGGTCTGGGAGGGTTAAAGTGAGTCCTGAGATTAGTCAGTACCTGAGTTTGGAAAACAGGTTTTGGACTGCAGTGTGGTCAGTCAGGGGGCCATGGGGGGTTTCCTTGGCCGCTTGATATAGGGGTCGAGACAGAAGGGCAAAGTTAGGTATCCAATGTCGGAAAAAAAACACTAATCCCAGGAAGGAAAGGATTTCGGCAGCGCTTTGAGGGGGTTGGAGGTCCCAGAGCAGCTGGATGCGGTCCTCTGTCAAGGACTTGGAGGTAGGAGTTAGGGAGATACCCAAGTAGATGACAGTTGGGGTGCAGAGCTGAGCCTTAGCTGGTGTGACCCTGTATCCCTTGGACCCCAAAAAGTTCAGTAGAGTGGTGGTATCTTCCTCTGAAGAAGAGAGGGAAGGGCTGCAGAGAAGGAGGTCGTCTACAAACTGAAGGAGGGTACTAGTTTTCAGAAAACATTGTTGGAGGGCCTCGGCCAGGGCCTGCCCAAAGAGGTGGGGGCTATCTCGAAAACCTTGAGGGAGGACCGTCCATGTAAGCTGCCCTGAGATGCGTGTGTCTGGGTTCTCCCAGATAAAGGCAAAGAGAAAGTAGGAATCGGGGTGTAAGGGGACAGTGAAGAAGGCATCCTTGAGGTCTAGGATGGAAAAATGAGTGGTGTTGGGTGGGATGTTGGAAAGAAGAGTGTACGGGTTGGGCACTACCGGATGAAGGGGTATAACGGCCTCATTGATGAGTCTTAGGTCCTGAACGAGGCGATATGCCCCAGTGGGTTTCCTTACAGGGAGGATAGGGGTATTACAGGGCGAGCTGATAGGTATGAGGACCCCTGTTGTTTGAGGCGGTCCATGATGGGCTTTAATCCTTGTCGGTGTATCAGGGAAATGGGGAACTGAGGATGGGCTGGATAGGTAGATTGTCTTTGAGTCTGATTTTTATAGGTTGGTGGTGTGATGCCACAACTGGCTTGGAGGTATCCCAGACCTGGGGATCGACAAACAGAAGGCGAGAAGAGGGTGCAGAGGGTTCAGATGCTAGAAGGGGAAGAATAAGGTGGCTAGAGGTAGTGGGAGAGGGGGAGAGCCGTATAGTGGCCCTTAGTTTATGGAGAATGTCCCTTCCAAGAAGGGGTACCTGGCAAGAGGGAATGAAAAGGAAAGAGTGAGCAAAAGGGAACCCGTCCAAGCTACAAGTGAGGAGTGGGGTTAACCTAGGACTGGAGGAGGTGTCATCAATTCCTATCACCATCACTGGGGAGGGCTGACTAGGTCCCGAGTAGGAGAGCAGGACAGAATAGGTAGCCCCTGTGTCCAGCAAGAAGGATATGGACTTACCCGCTACCTGGAGCATACCCCTGGGCTCGGCGTGGGTGAGTGGGGTGTGCGAGTCTGGGTGCCGTCAGTCGTCCTCCATACCCAGTAGTTGGAAAGCCGGACTCACCGTTTCAGTGTCTCCTCCACGTGGAGGCGCAGAGGACAGTCGGACTTCCAGTGGCCCATCATCTTACATTGAGGGCATGGCCGGGTGGGTTCCTTTGGATTAGGACAGTGACGGGCCCAGTGCCGCATTTGAAACAGGCTCCCGGAGGGCGGGAGGGGCGCGACTGTTTCCTCCTTTTTTTCTGATCTCCAGAGTTTGCCGGCCTCAGGGCAGCAACCAAGGTTTGGGTTTGTAATTGGACTTTCTGCTGGAGTCTGGCTTGCCGTTTCTGTTCGGCAGCCTCCTCCCGGGTGTTAAAAACTTTAAAGGCCATTTTCACCAGGTCTGAGATGGGAGTTTGAGGACCCTCCTCCGCCTTTTTAAGTTTTTTCCGAATGTCTGGCGCCGACTGGGAAATACAATGGGTGGCCAGCACAGTCGCTCCCGCTGGGGAAGCCGGGTCTAAACGAGTACACTGAGTTAAGGCTTCCGTAAGCCTATTTAAGAACATGGCAGGGTTCTCATCGGGGTTCTGAACAATTTCTTGCAGTTTGTCATAATTGACCGCCTTGTTTGAGGCCGCCTTCATACCCGCCGGGAGGCATTGCTCCAAGCGGTTGTGGCGTCGGCGGCCATCTTGGCTGTCCTGATAATCCCACCCGGGATCCGCCGCCGGGACCGCGTGGGCGCCCACCCGCCTCGCGGCGGCCGTGGACCTGGTCCGCGTGTCCCCGCGCGCTGCCTGAATGCGCTCTCTCTCTTCAGGAGTGAGAGTCATGGTCTGCACCACATGGAGGTCGTGCCATGTGAAGTCATAGGCCTGAGATAAATATTGAAATTCTTTAATATAGTTATCTGGGTTGGCAGAAAAAGAGCCGTTTTCCAATCAGAGAGAGAGAGCTTGTAAAGAGAAAGGATCGTGAACGCGGACCACTCCCTCGACCCCTGCCACCTCCTGCAAGGGACAGACAAGGTCCAAAGGTGTCTGCTGAGACCGAGTCCGGGCAGCGATCGGAAGGGAAGTCGGAGGAGATGGGGGAGCCGGAGAGGAGGGAGTAGGAGGGACGGGGTTAGGTTCAGGGTAAGGGGGGTGTAGAGGAGCCGCTGGTCCCGAGCGGGTGGGAGGATGTGTGAGGTTTTCGGTTTCGGAAAGGGGAGAAGGGGAGTAAGAGTAGAGGTCCTTGGAATTGGTAGGAGGTATGTTAGGAGGTGCGGTACAGGCAAGCAGGACTTGGGTAGTCGAACATTGAGAGCAGAGGGAGGGACGAGAGCGCAGATCCCAAAAAGCTTGTATATAAGGAACCTCGAGCCACTTGCCTTGGCGTCTGCAAAGATTACGAAGAGCCATAAGAATTTGGTAATCGAAAGTACCCTCTGGAGGCCACTGAGACTGATTGTCTAAGTGGTATTGAGGACAGGCTACAGTACAATAATGGATAAGATGTTGTCTCCTCAGGTCATGGGAATATCCCAAGACTTTAAAGTTAGCTACTAAGCAGCCCAATGGGGTTTTGGGGTCGAATTTGGATTGGGCACTTCCCATGATTCCTGCCTGGTAACCCAGAGACTGAAAACAGGCGTCCCCGTTTGCAGCTCTCAGGGTCACGGACAGAAACAGAGGTCACCGTGAGGATGAGGACGTCTCCTGATCCCCAGGGACCTGCGGAGAGCCACCCGGTGGCTCGGCAGAGGTGCCCTGGCGCGGCCGTGGCTTCAGGCAGGACCACTCGGAGGGAAGCACGGAATCAGGGGAACTTACCGGGCGTTTCCAGGCGCTGGGTTCAGTTAAGGTCCTGGTGGCGAGAGGAGAGAGGCTCCCCACCAACGTGGGGCCTTGATCTCCCCCCGGGTTTCGGCACCAAATGTTAGTTTTTTCCCAAATGAACGGCGGAGAAATTAAAAAAAACAAAACAAAACGGCAGAGCCAGGCAGTAGGTTCAAGAGTGCTTTAATGGGGAGTGCTCCCGGGAGAGGTTCCATGAAGACTTGGAGGGGCTTGAATAGGGAAGTCGCGCCCAGGCAAACCGCAGGGGGTTCTATAAAGATATTTCGGCGGGAAGATGGGGGCAGGGTGGCATTCCAATTAGGGCAAGGGTTACAGGTCTTTGTAAGCTAAGTTAGGGTAAGGAGGTAAGGGTGTTGGCAGGAAGATGGAGGTAGGGCTTCATTCCAGTTAGGGCCAGGGTTACAGGTCTTTGTGTGCTAAGTTAGGGTAGGGCGGATAGGGCGGCAAGGCAGCCTTATTGGGAGGCTGCTGGCCTGGGGTCGCTGTTTTGAGGTCCCCAGTCTCGCCAGCCCAACAAATGATAGGGTGTGAGAGCCTCACACCTGCTGAAGCTTCATCACTACATTTTAGTGAGGTTTCCTGTTACTATTACTAATTTTCACACAATTGAATTTTTATTAAATCAGTCGTGACAAAAAGGAAGCATTTTCTATTAAGTGATAAACTTTTTTTTAAAGATTTTATTTATTTATTCATGAGAGAGAGAGAGGCAGAGACACAGAGGGAGAAACGGGCTCCATGCAGGAAGCCCAACGCAGAACTCAATCCTGGGTCTCCAGGACCGCACCCTGGGCTGCAGGCGGCGCTAAACCACTGAATCACCCGGGCTGCCCAGTGATCGACTTTTTTACCTGGAAAGAATATGTTATTAAAATTAGTGATAATAAAAGCAAATGATTTATTGCATTTGAGAGATAAGGAGAATAAACACATTGGACTCTTCAAAGCGCCAATGGCTAACAATAAGTTCTGAAAGTGAATTTCATTTTATGGAGAATAATTTACAAAAGCTGCCTATTAAATACTGTATTGCATTACATTTAGGCACTGATTTTTTTGTACATTCTTTTATTGGATTTCGATTTGCCAACATATAGTATAACACCCAGTGCTCTCATCCTGTCAAGTGCCCCCCTCAGAAGGCACTGATTTTTTTTTAAAGATTTTATTTATTTATTTATTTATTTATTTATTTGACAGCACAAGAAGGGGGAGCGGGAGAAGGAGAAGCAGGCTCCTCGCTGAGCAGGGAGCCTGATGTGGGGCTTGATTCCAGGACCCTGGGATCATGACTTGAGCCAAAGGCAGATGCTTAACTGACTCAACCACCTAGGCATCGTGCTTTTTTTTAAAGGCATCATACTTTTAAGCACTAATTAAAACAAAAAACTTTAGCAAAATAAACTTATTTCAATTTAATTCTTAGCACTTTTATCATAAGTAATGCTATTCTTACAATCTGTATGATGGGAGAAATGGTAAGAAAAGAAGCAAGGGGAAAGGGAATGGTTCTGGCAAGTACAGAAAGTGCCCAACAACTAGAACTATCAGGATTTTCTGAAGGCAAGGTAATGGGTTCGTCGGGGTTTAATCATGTCAAATAAATACACCAGAGTCAGACTATCATATCAATAACAACATTAAAAAAAGACTAAAATAACTCATTGCTCAACATATAGTTGATGCTAGACTATAGCCACGTAAAGAAGACTAAAGTAAATTATATAATTAGTAAATTATATAAGTTAGTAAATTAGTATATTAGTAAATTATTTTTCTTTCCTAAAATTAAGCCTAGCTAGATGAAAATCTGGGAGGGAATTTTTTTTGGGGGGAGGGAATATTAAAGTAAAAATGAAACTCAAGCCATTAGAATTTTTCAAAAACAAGAAAAATAAAAATCACAAAATATCAATTTCATTGTTATCTAAATCAGAAAAAGTAAGTTTCAAGTACTGACTAAAGAGGGGCACCTGGGTGGCTCAGTGGTTGAGCATCTGCCTTCGGCTCAGGCCATGATCCTGGGGTCCCGGGATCGAGTCCCACATTGGGCTCCCTGCAAGGAGCCTGCTTCTCCCTCTGCCTGTGTCTCTGCCTCTTTCTCTGTGTGTCTCTCATGAATAAATAAAATCTTTGAAAAAAAAAAGGATTTTATCTCAGAGGAGCGAGGAGTGCGTCTTGTGCAAGGATATGAGGTTGCAGTGAAGGACACTGAAGGCCCATCTAGGCCTAGGGGCTGTGAGTTGGTGTAGCTCCTCAGGCTGCTGCCCCTGGGTCTCCAATGCCCTGTGGAACTCTACCCCCGGAGCACCATCCAGGCAGGTGGTGCAAACTGCTGGCTGAAAGATTCTTTGGACTTTGGGATTTTTGTTGTTATTATAATTTTCTTAATTTAGGAAAGATGGAAACTGAAAGGAAGAGTCAGGAAGCCCAAGTCTGCCTTCAGTTCACCCTCAGACAAAAAAAAAAAAAAATTAACAGTTCATTTGAGATCTATTTCACATACCCACAAAATTTACTCTTTTAAAAAGAATATAATCCTGTATTTTTATTTTAGTATATTCACCAACTTGTACAACCATCACAATTATTTAATTTTTGAATATTTTCATTACCCCAAAAAGAAACCCCACAACCATCAGCAGTCCTTCCCTTTTTTCCCCTCACCCAGTTCCTGGAACCACTTATCTATTTTCTGCCTCTGTGGATGTGATTGTTTAGGGCATTTTGTATAAATGCAATTGGAAAATATGTGACTAAAAATTTGAGTCTAACTTATTTCAGTTGGCATAATGTTTTCAAGGTTTTTCTATGTTGTAGATGTATCAGTATTTCTTGCTTTCTTATGGCTGAAAAATATTGCGTTGTATGGCTATCCCCTTATTTTATTTATCTTTTTGTCAGTTGATGGACGTTTGGATTGTTTCCACCGTGTTGCTCTTATGAGTAGTGCTGCTATGACCATTTGTGCACAGATTTTTCTGTGTAGGTGTCTTTTTTGTGTGTGTGTGTGTGTGTGTGTGTGTAGGTGTCTTTTCAGTTCTCTTGGACACAACCCAAGGAGTGGAATTGCTGGGTCACATAGTGACTCTGTGTTTAACATTATGAGGAATCATCAAACCATTTTCCAAAGCACTGACCCATTTGGATTCAGTCTTGACTCCTGTATTTCCACAGTTTATAGCATCCACTACAACTGGCCATGCTTTACAGCTCCTTGCCTGAAGACCCTTTTTCCTCACTAGATACCAGCTCCTTAAAAACAGGGATGAAGGGATCCCTGGGTGGCTCAGCGGTTTAGCGCCTGCCTTTGACCCAGGGCATGATCCTGGAGACCTGGGATTGAGTCCCACATTGAGTCCCACATCGGCCTCCCTGCATGGAGCCTGCTTCTCCCTCTGCCTGTGTCTCTGCCTCTCTCTCTCTTTGTGTGTCTCTCATGAATAAATAAATAAAATATTTAAAAAATAAACAGGGATGATTGCAACTTAATCCACTGCCATAACTATTTTGATATTCTCTGTCTCCATGTGAGTAAAATGGCAACAATTTACTGGAATTGATAGATAATATCCCTGGAAAAGTTTTGTATCATGAGAGTGATTTCTTAGTTTGGTCTGCCAGATGGCCCAAATAAATTATTTGTGCTTTTGGTTAGGGAGCAAGAAAAGAATATCCTAAAAACATTAATAGGGACACCTAGGTGGCTCAGTGGTTGAGCATCTGCCTTTGGCTAAGGTCGTGATCCCAGGGTTCTGGGATCGAGTCCTGCATCGGGCTACCCACAGGAACCTGCTTCTCCCTCTCCCTAGATCTCTGCCTCTCTCTGTGTGTCTCTCATGAATAAATAAATAAAATCTTAAAAAAAAAAAGGAGAAGAAAATCCTGGCAGTTTCTCTTTCATACTGATGAAGTTGGATTTCTCTCCTTTCCAATTAAGTTATAGTTATAAAATGAACTATGAGAGTGAAAAAGCAAGAATTTTTGTACATATGGATTTATTTTCTGTTATATACTTCCAGTTTTCTTCTTTAGAGTGCTCTGAACAGAGCTCTCCAGGAGTAAGTCATTCTCAGGTCCCCAGTTGTGGGTTGTCCCTGTGACTGTTGGCTCCACACTGGCTACCACGTTCTGCATTTCTTTCATTTGCTCTCATAGATTCTCTGAGAATACACTGTGCAGAGAATTGTTCAGTTTTGTATCCTGTATGAACATTTGTTCATTCTTCAATCTCTTGTTTTCCATACGCTTTCTTCTTTTGGATCTAATAACTAAAATGTAGACATAATGTTATTGAGATACTTAGGAATAGAGACAAAAGATATGAGGGGAAAACTTGGAAAAAATAAGGTATAAATAGAATTTTCAAGATATAATGAATGTTATTTGTCTGAAAAGGATGGTGGAAATTGAATTTTAAAATTATTTTCCCTCAAAAAAATGAAATTATTTTCTCACTTCTTATATACAGGCTTTATAAACACACCAGTTAAAAAAAAATGTCAGCTGATGAATGGATAAAGATGTGGTATATATAAACAATAGAATATTACTCAGCCATAAAAGGAAATGAAATCTTGCCATTTGCAATGTCATGGATGGAGCTAGAGAGTATTATGCTAAGTGAAGTAAGTCAGTCAGAGAAAGGCAAATATCATGATTTTACTTGTGTGTAATTTTTAAAAAGATTTTATTTATTTATTCATGAGAGACACACAGAGAGAGGCAGAGACATACACAGAGACATACGCAGAGAGAGAAGCACACTCCTCACAGGGAACCCAATGCAGGACTCGATCCCTGGACCAGGATCATGCTCTGGGCCAAAGGCAGACACTCAACTGCTGAGCCACCCAAGCATCCCACTTGTGTGTAATTTAAGAAACAAAATAAATGAGCAAAGGTGGGAAAAAGAGAGTGAGGCAATCCAAGAAACAGACTCTTAACCATAGAGAACAAACTGTTGATTATCAGACGGGAGGGGGTGGGAGGACCAGGAAATAGCTGATGGGGATGAAGGAGTGCACTTGTGATGAGCATCAGGTGTTGTATGGAAGTGCTGAATCACTATATTATACAATTTAAACTAATATTACACTGTATGTTAACTCACTGGAAAATAAAAAGTTTTTTTTTTAAATGCAGAAAAGTTATACTTCAATGTAAAGAAAAGACATTGAAAAAATATTTCCTAATGGTAAACTAGGGGCTTGCATCAGTAAGCACTGCTGATCACTGTGTTCCTGGCCTCTAGCCTTTCTCTGACCATCTGTGTCTGGGGATGTCAGAGAGGAGATCCATACCAGGAATGCCTCCATGGTTGAATCAGACACCACACTCTACATATTTTTGCTGTAGAATTTTTTAAATTGAGAATCCAAGAATCTCAGAACTTCTATAAAATCAGGTGTATATGAACACACATCCTGCCTTCTCCTCACAAAAACTTGCAGGCGTGGTGAGCATCTCTCACACAAGGGTCTGTTTTCTGGGCCTGGATCCTGTTTCCACATCAGAGGGAGGCCAACTGTGACAGAGAGACACCTGTCTGTGTTCTAGACTCAGGAATAACACCACACTGTAAAGTGTGTTAAAGGGAAATGTGTAGTCTGGGGAAAGTTTTGTCCCCTGAACTCTGCTTCTGGTCCTTGGAATTACCTCACAAAAGGGACCAAGCAACTCGTGGCTGTTTGCTCTCTGTGTAATGTGATGAAAACAGTTCATTTCTGTAGGTCTGACTGTAAACATTTGCTTTTATTACCTCAAACTCCATTAAGTCTCTCCTAGCTTTGTCTTTGAAAAACAAACCATCAA
Source organism: Canis lupus familiaris (assembly GCF_011100685.1). Classification (NCBI taxonomy): domain Eukaryota; kingdom Metazoa; phylum Chordata; class Mammalia; order Carnivora; family Canidae; genus Canis; species Canis lupus. The sequence continues at coordinate 100,692,869 of NC_049222.1, read as the reverse complement.
ATCCAGCTCAGTTTTCATGTGACTCTGCATCTGACATGATAAACTGGTGGGTTAATTACCTGAGTGAATGAACTTTTCCAGCTCTTTCTCATTCTCTGGAAGTAGGTAGGTGGACTCATCCTGGCTCTCATCCTCAGAGACCTCGTCCTCATCTTCCAGAAATGGTATCCTGACATTGTTATAAAGCCACACCAGTTGCTGTCTTTCCTCAGCCTGGACCAGCCGACTGGAGAATAATGTGGATGAATTTAAGAGCACAATTTTCACGGTAAATCATTACATCTTAATCCTGTGATCTTCAACTGGAAACAAGTCACTGGTACATGGTGGTAGTCAGGGGAGGGAGGCAGAAGCAGATTGGGCTCTGGTGTGTACTGATAGGAAGAAGATGGGCAAGGATGCCCAATGTGGCTCAGGGCCAGCATTAGATGAGGGGAATAGGAACTCATGGGGGGCACAAAATAATATAAGAATATAATAATGTCTTCTTTTTAGGCTAAATAATATCTTTTTTAAAAAGATTTATTTATTTATTTATTCATGATAAACACACACACACACACACACACACACACACACACACACACACGGCGGGGCGGGGGGCGGAGACACAGGCAGAGGGAGAAGCAGGCTCCATGCCGGGAGCCCGATGTGGGACTCGATCCCGGGACTCCAGGATCATACCCTGGGCCAAATGCAGGTGCCAAACCGCCAAGCCACCCAGGGATCCCTAGGCTAAATAATATCTTAATGCAATATTTTACAAAAGAAAAATGAATGCCAAGAAATCCACGATGAACAAAATATCAACATTTTAAATAAAGTCCATCTAGGTATTACTGATTTTTCCTTTTGCTCACCCTCTGAAATAGCTTGACCTGGCACTGTTACTGATCCTGTATTTAAAATGGTGGTATTTTGTTCATTGTGGATATTTTGTTAAATAAATTTAGATTTTATAAAATATTGCCTTCAAATATTATTCATTTTGGGGCACCTGGGTGGCCCAGTTGGTTAGGCATCTGCCTTCAGCTTAGGTCATGATTCCAGTTCCTAGGATCATGCCCCACATTGGGCTCCCTGCTCCATGGGAAGCCAGCTTCTTCCTCTCCCTCTGTTGCTCCCCTTGGTTGTGCTATCAAATAAATAAATAAAATCTTTAAAATAAAATAAAATACTATTCATCTTGATGACTGAGTTTTTTGGCACCCTCTTAAATTTTGTACCTGAGGTAGGTGCCTTGCTCACCCCACCCCAGATTAAGCCCTGGAAGTGGATTTTCAAGCAGCTATGTGAAAAGGGGTAATAGAATGCTTTCCTTTTTCCTAACATACATACCTTCCTTTTTTTTTTTTAATACCTTCCTAATTCTGTTTGATGTATGTAATTAGGAAGAACTAGGCTGATCCTAAACATCATTAAGAATAATTACCTGGGGATCCCTGGGTGGCGCAGTGGTTTAGCGCCTGCCTTTGGCCCAGGGCGCCATCCTGGAGACCAGGGATCGAATCCCACCTTGGGCTCCCGGTGCATGGAGCCTGCTTCTCCCTCTGCTTATGTCTCTGCCTCTCTCTCTCTCTCTCTCTATCATAAATAAATTTTAAAAAATTAAAAAAAAAGAATAATTACCCAAGGGACGCCTGGGTGGCTTAGCAGTTAAGCATCTGCCTTCCAGCTCAGGCTGTGATCCCGGGGTCCCAGGATCAAGTCCCACATTGGGCTACCTGCATAGAGCCTGCTTCTTTCTCTGCCTCTCTCTCTCTGTGTCTCTAATGAATAAATAAATAAATAAATAAAATCTTAAAAAAGAAAAAAAGAATAGGGCAGCCCGGCTGGATCAGTGGTTTAGCGCCTGCCTTTGGCCCAGGGCGTGATTCTGGAGTCCTGGGATCGAGTCCCATGTCAGGCTTCCTGCATGGAGCCTGCTTTTCCCTCTGCCTGTGTCTCTGCATCTCTCTCTCTCTCTCTGTCTCTCTCATGAATAAATAAAATAAATAAATAAAATCTTAAAAAAAAGAGTAATTACCCAAATCCTGGTCTTGTCCCAATGTCTTTATTACAATTGCAAGATGTGCCAAAAAAAAAAAAAACTCAGTAATGATGGTAAATATTGTAGCTCAATACCTTAAATTGAAATGAATGAAAAAAAATCTGTGATAAACCAAATATCAAAATTTCAAATAAACATAGGATCCAATAGTGCTATGATGAACCATATGGGAACCTGGGTCAAAAGAAAAACGTGAGCCCCTTATATATGTTTTTATATATTTTTAATTTTTATATTTTTAAAGATTTTATTTATTCATGAAAGAGAGAGAGGCAGAGACATAGACAGAGGGAAAAGCAGGCTCCTTGCAGGAAGCCTGATGTGGGACTCAATCCCCAGATGGGGATCCCGCCCTGAGCCAAAGGCAGATGCTCAATCACTGAGCCACCCAGGGGTCTCTTATGTAATTTTTTTAGATTTATTTACTTAGGGTTGTATGGGTCGTTCACTTGCTTAAGCATCTGCCTTCATTTCAGGTCATGATCCCAGGGTCTTAGGGTTGAGCCAGGATCAGTCTCCCTACTTAGTGGGGAGTCTATTTCTCCTTCTGGGTCTGCCCCTCCCCTGCTCCTCCCTACTCCTGCTCTCTATGGCTCTCTCTCTCAAATAAATAAACAGAATCCTTTTAAAAATTTGTTTAAAGGGGTGCTTGGGTGGCTCAGTTGTTGATCATCTGCCTTTGGCTCAGGTTATGATTCTGGGGTCCTGGGATTGAGTTCCATATTAGGCTTGCCACAGGGAGCCTGCTTTTCCCTCTGCCTATGTCTCTGCCTCTCTCTGTGTGTCTCTCATGAATAAATAAATAAAACCTAAAAAATACAATTTGTTTTAAGATTTATTTATTTATTTCAGAGATGGGGTGGGGTCTGGAGGGGCAGAGGGAAAGGGAAGGAGAGTCCCAAGCTGACTCTGGCTGAGTGTGGAGCTCCAGGTGGGGCTTGATCCCCCAACCCTGAGATTATGACCTCAGCCAAAACCAAGAGTCCAACACCCAACCAACCAACTGTGCCACCCAGGTGCCCCATGTTTTTTATGTATTAAGTAGTTATTTTTTTCCAAAACATTAAAGAAGTTGATAATGTATTACCAATTTGAAAAGTAGCATATCAAAATTCACCTTAAGTTTAAATATTTTATCTATACCAGAAACAGAATTTATTATTATTTTACTTTCCTGGTTTAAATGAAAGCAAACTTACCAATAGTATTTTATTTCTTTTTTTAAAAATTTTATTTATTTATTCATGAGAGACACACGGAAAGAGAGGGAGACAGAGACACAGGCAGAGGGATAAGCAGGCTCTGTGCGGGGAGCCTGACATGGGACTGGATCCCAGGTCTCCAGGATCACACCCTGGGCTGCAGGCAGCACTAAACCGCTGCACTACCGGGGTTGCCCAACAATAGTATTTTCAAAATCTATTCCTGGGGCAGCCTGGGTGGCTCAGGGGTTTAGCACCGCCTTCAGCCCAGGGCGTGATCCTGGAGACCTGGGATCGAGTCCCACGTCGGGCTCCCTACATGGAGCCTGCTTCTCCTTCTACCTGTGTCTCTGTCTCTCTCTCTCTCTGTCTCTCTCTCTCTCTCTCGGTCTCTCATGAATAAATAAATTAAAAACTCTTAAAAAATCTATTCCTGGAAAAAATTAAGCACTAGAAATTACATTGAATCATGTACTTTGGGGGATATATTTTTCCTTTTGCCTCATGCTCTAAAATAGCTTGATGTGGCCCTATGAGTAACACAAATATAAAAGCTGTTGAGAGTTGACATTAGCTCAGCAACATAACTGGGCATTGCAAGTCCCAGAGGATTTTTTAGTGAATAATATTAGAAAACTCTCTCTATATTAACATCATTGTCTATACTAATGAAAATAAACTGAAAATGCAGCTACATAAATAGAGTGAAAGATCACCATGTTATATATCTCAGAACTAAACACGCTAGTTACACCCTCTCATTTGTAAAATGTCTTCAATTTTACCTTTAATCTTATTTGCCTTTATTGGACATACTCAAAGGTGGTCCTAAAATGAGTATCTTAAAAAATACCCCATACACGCCAACATATTCCTTGTGTTCATGCTCAATTCCAATAGATCAAATAATGTATTACTTCCGCAAGCTGTTTCTGATGGGATATAACAGAATCCTGGCACTGAATCTTGGAGAAGGAATCAGTATATCATTCTGGTCAGAATAGCATAAATTCAGAGTCTGCATTTTGTCTAATACTAACTCTAAATGATCACATCATTTGAAAGAGCTTGACCACAAACTTTATTTGTGCAAACAAGATGAAGTATCTTCCCCAAATGCTACTGTTTTCCCAGATAATAACAAATGTCTACTGAAAAGAGAGCAGTCACAATTTTTCTGCTTTGCCTTAGATTCCTGTCAAAGTATCAAGCTCACTTTAGAACATCACCTTTTGGAAGGATGGAAGCATCTTAGTGGCTTTCAAACATTTTGACTATGATCCACAATAGGAAATACATTTTGCCTCATAACTGTGTATTTGTCTGTCTGAAAAGTTAAAAATCAGCATTTACATTAATACATGTAATGCTTTCTAATATTTTCTATCCTACTAAGTTGTATTCTGTCCTATTTATTTATTATTTTTTTCTATTTATTTTTTTAAATTTATATTATGACCCAACATGAGTACGGTCCATATTCTGAAAAATGCTAGTGTGGAAATTTAGAAAGACTATAAAAATTTAGTGATTATAAGAATCATCATTATTACCATTGTCGATACTAAATAATCTAGTTAGTTTGTTATGTCTTACTTGAGGATGGTAAATGATACTTAGTATATACTTACTATATCACATAGGAAATAGTAATTCCACATATCAGGGCAATGCTGAAGGCTACGCACGCAATTACAATTACTTGAACAAGAGCAGATCTGTGTGGAATCAGTGCTGAAAATGGAAAGAAAAGTTCTCATAAAATTTCATTTCACTTATGTCTATCAGTCAATAGATTTGTTAATCATATTGTTATTCTAAAAGGGGATGGGAGACAAAATCAGAAGTACCATAAAAGATAGCATCCTTGATTTTTAAAAATATGGAGGCTAGATTGCACAGCCCGTGTGAACAGATATAATTAGAATTCCCGTGTAATCTCTAACTCCCTTTGCTTCCTCTGCCTCTTGTCCTTTGTCAAAGCCCTTTTTCACTCTGTAGAGACACAGGATCTCTGGCTCTGTATAGCAGCACCTGCCATCTCTGTAGCTGAAAGGAGAGTGGTTTTTAAAAAACTTTTATTTATTTATTTATTCATGAGAGACACAGAGAGAGGCAGAGACATAGGCAGAAGGAGAAACAGGCTCCCTGGGGAGCCTGATGCAGGGCTTGATCCCAGGTCCCCAGGATCACAACCTGAGCCAAAGGCAGCCGCTCAACCACTGAGCCATCCAGGCACCCTGGAGAGTGGCTTTAGTTTGACAATTCACATGTTTCTTTGATGGTCTCAGGGTGTGCAGTGCTGTGCTGAAAGGGTGTTAGAAATCAAGAATGCCATTCCAGGAACCTGCATTCCAGGTGTCGGTGTTCAGGGGTGTCGAATGTGCCTTAAAACTCTGGTTGTTCTTTATAGGGCTAGGTGTATCACCCTTCCCATTACCTGAAATTAAAAAAAAATAACCAGAGAGTTATCATTCATATCATTTAATTTTAATTTTAAATGAAAGAACAACTGGCAAAGTAAGTACATTATTCAGCCACTTGTAAAATCTGACACATTGAGGTGATCTTTGTCCTGCACTTGGCCTTCCCTCTCTCTGGCGCAGAAGGAGTTCTGCAACTAAACTAAAAACTTCCCTGAAGTTCACCCATCAATGAGGGTCAGGTGAGCATGATGAAAAGAACCTGAGCTATGAAAAGGCTAGTGGTATAAAATGCATAATTGTAGACCACAGGCGTGGAGAATGTGGGTGTTCACTCTATGATTTTTTTCTACTCTCCTATGTGCTTTCAGGTTTTCCCAATGAAATACTGGGGCAGAGAGAAAAAATGAGTTACAGAAGATATCAATATGGCCTCTGGGTTTGACCCTGGGAAGGTCATTGGAAGAACGGACTCAGGCAGTGCTAACAATGTGGTGGAGTTGCCCTAGTGACTTTAACAGTTCAACAGAGGACAGGAGGAAAGGAATTGAAGACAGTAGTTTTAGAAACTCTTGAGGAACTTAGTGTTGTGGGGGAGCAGTCAGGGCATATTCCAGAAGAGCTTATGGGATCAAGAGATGGGTTTTGCTTTCTAAGATGAGAGAATTGACAGTACATTCATAGGAGAATGGGAGTGATACTCTAAGTTGTGATACTACAGGAAATGGGGAGAGAATTGCCAGTAGCACCTGTGAGTTGGCAGAAATGGATACTGGCTCACTGGCTGGGGCCATCCTTGCCCTGGAAAGGAAGGAAGGCAGAGAACAACGGTGCAATTGCAGGTAGATGGGGGAAGGGAGATGCAGATACTCTCTTTTGACAGCTTGTATGTTGCCAGTGATGGAAGAAACAAGGGTGAGAGTAAGGTAAACATGTTGGGGGTTGTGCTGAACAAGAAAAATAGATGTGAAAGTCATCAAGAAGAAAAGGAGAATAAGTGGGTTAGAGAAATGAGAAACATTTTTAAAAAAGATTTACTCATTTATCTGAGAGAGTGGGCATGGGGGAAGGGGCAGAGGGAGAGAGAATCTCTAGCAGAATCCCTACTGGGCGCAGAGCCCAAAGAAGGACTCAATCTCATGATCCTGAGATCATGACCTGAGCTGAAATCAAGAGTCAAATAATTAACTAACTGCACCATCCAGGCACCCTGAGAAACACTTTTTAATAAAATCTCCTAGAAATGAAACTTCTGTGTATATTGACTATATTTTCTTATTTTCTGTATTTTTAAGTTATTTTGTTTTTAAGTAATCTCTACACCCAACATATGAGTTGCTTGAGACCAAAGTTGCACACTCCACTGACTGAGCCAGTCAGGCTTCCTATTTTCTATGTTTTTGAAACTTTGGTATTTGAGGGTTTGATCCTGGACAGACTGTCCCTCCCAGGGCTATTTCCTACAAATCTCAAACAACTCCCCTGTGAGCATGCCTTTGATATAAACCATCCAATCCAGAGCCCACACTCCTAACTACCTCTCATGCACGAAGCCAATGTTCCCCCTGCCCTAAATTATCCCAGGGCCAGGTGCTGGACAACTAGAAACCACTCCTATAGCCCAGAACCCACCATAATCATTCCAATTCTCCACTACTCAGTGTACCTACCCACGTCACCCATTCCTTCCCTTGAAAACACCAATAAAAACTCGGGGCCATGCTCTTCCCTCTCATCCCTCTGCTTCCTGCTTCTAGAAATCTGTGAGTATAATGTTCTTCCTTCATGAACAATAATTTCCACATCTGTATGTCTTATCATACCTGATTAAAAATAAATCTCAGGTATATTTCAATACTCTGGGCCAAAAAGTATATACATTCTTTTTATTTTAAGAATAGTCAATGGCCCTTTATAGAAGTTGCACTTGTTCCTAGCCTACACACCAGATATGAGATTATATACACTTGAAACTAACAGGATACTATGTTAATTATACTTCAATTAAAAAAAATGTTAGATTAGGGGCGCCTGGGTGTCTCAGTTGGCTAAGCATCTGACTTTTGATTTTGCTCAGGTCTTGATCTCAGGGTCATGAGTTCAAGCCCCACATTGGGCTCCACACTGGGCATGGAGCCTACTTAAAGAGAGAGAGAGAGAGAAAGAGAGAGAGAGAGAGAGAGAGAGAGATAGAGAGAGATTGTATTTCCCAACTCCTTTGCCAGTTTTTTAATGAAATATTCTGTCTACTTTCAACATGATAGCTGAAAACTGGAATGAATATTTCCTTTATTATGAATTAAGCTTCTTTCCATATAACCAAGCACTAAGAATTACAGAGAAAATTGAGTCTTCAATAATCTAAAACAATTCTGTCCTCTATCTCCATATTGGAACCTGCACTTGGGACCCAAAGCTCAGGCACCTCGGAGGTTTCTCTAGTGGAAGCTCACAGCACAAGTTGGTTTCAAGGTAAAGATTAGAATCCCAGGTCTCTTGGCTTTGGCAGTATGGGGGTGAACAGGCAAGTGAAATATTCATAGCTAAGCTTTAAAAAAATCAATAATGTGTCCAGGATTGCTGGATGTATTAATTGTGTTTTTAAGATTCTCTGTATTTCCTGATTCTTTGACATGTGCTATTTCCTAATCTTCTCTGAGTGGCATCATGCCTGAATCAACCACCCAGGGGGACTCCTTTTTCTAATTTGCATAAAGGGCTGTACAAATTAGTGATGAGCACTGTGGGGGTGTCCTCTGGAGCCATACACCACAACAGCTTTGGGAATGTCCCTGAATCCCCACCACCCTCCCAGATCCCTTGACTTACCATGATGCCTTGGGAATTGGTTGGGCATAGTAGATCTCGGAGCTAGAAGGCCATTCAAAGGAATCAGAGAGAAGAGACAAGTTTAAGATAGATTTAGGAAAATAAAGAAATAACTTGGTATTAGACAAGGGGACCTAATAGCTAAGATGGTAAATGCTGTTAATAAATTTATTACAATGCCTCATTGAAATATGTGATTTAATTTGCAATTTCTTTTGTTTGCATCTAGTGTATCCTTTTATGAATACAGAGTGTAAGAACATAATGCATTTGGCTTCTGATCTGTTTTTGCAGTCACATGAGCTGGTTGAGGACCTCACAGATTTGAAGGGGTCTGTGGCAAAAGGTCAGAGAGCCAGTGCCAGGGAGGGCCCCATGGCAGTATCCTTTCTTCCTACAGAAATTAGATGCTATTATATTGTGCAGATAGCATTTCCCTTGTACAGAATAGAGGTTGTTTATAACTACCACATATCTTCACAAAGAGTTGGGGCCTGACTTCACCAACTGTCAAGGTCAGTTTCTCTGTTTTAGATACACAGAGTTTCAGGACTCAGAGTGCAAATCACAGAAGGCAGATGATGATAAAGAACATTTTACACTTGCAAGGCATCCGTATCTGGATTCATATGGGTCCACCACCAAAACATGCCTCAAATTACAATTAAAGTCATAGAGACACATTCAAATGATCCTGATGTGGTCTCAGTTTCTGTGTGTGCTAAGTGAAATGAAAGAGAAGCCTGGCAATTTCTTTTTTTTAAGATTTATTTATTTATTCATGAGAGAGAGAGAGAGAGAGAGAGAGAAGCAGGGACACAGGCAGAGGGAGAAGCAGGCTCCATGCAGGGAGCCCGATGTGGGACTCGATCCTGGGACTCCAGGATCACGCCCTGGGCCGAAGGCAGACGCTCAACCACTGAGCCACCCAGGCACCCCTAAAAGAAAGCACAGCTTACAGAGAGAGAATAATATAGGATTAATTTCCAAGCAATGCTTATGTAATTATATTATTGTATAGACCATGCTACTAACAAATACACAAAAAAAAGACACATTGGTATAGCAAATAGGAGGACCCCAGACTTTGGTTCTCATTTCACCAAATGAGTAATATAATGACTTACCTCTGGGTCTTGAAGTAAGTCCTTTCTGCTTAGTGACATTTGCGGATGTTTGTAGCTGTTTGTAGCCTTGAAAAGAAAACTCATAGCAGTGAAATGTCATTACCCCTTTTTATTTCCCATGAACTAGTAAAAACGATAGTTGAAGCTACTCATTAAGTCTGTTGCTAGTTCAACTGGTTTGAACTCACCTCCATAAGGCAAGCATAAAAGAATTGGATATTCCATTAAAAACAAAACTAGAATGGTGAAAGAACTTCTAACTTTGTCCATCACTCCAAAACTGTTAGTCTTTTATCATATGAATGAAAGGAAATATTTAGCTATAGTGCAGTATCTGCCCTCTATTTATCTGAGGAACTAAGAAAATGTTCCCTACGGAATGTTTGGGTTCTGACTTGGAGTTACCAGTGTGAGGTCAGCTCAAGTTGCCACCTGGATTTCCTTCACAGAACCTCATCAGCCAATGGGGAGATTAATGGGATGGGGTGTGGGAGGAGGCTCATCTGTGGATACAGATAAGAATGAAGCCAGGGCCCAGCCCTCAGTGAGTGTATAGACTAGTAAAGAGGCAATGAAGATTAATTATAATCCAGTGAGACACATAAAAGGCAAATAGAGAACACAGTAGGGCTCTGTATTCAGATGCCTGAATTCTAGTCCTAATTTCTGGCTTCCTAGACATTTCTGCTTGATCAGGTTACTTAACCCCTGAGCTTTCGTTCCCTTAGGTGTAAAATAGGAGGAAGAAATAGCACCTACCTCACAGGGTTATAATAATCTTTATTTTTAAAAAAGATTTTCTTTATTTATTCATGAGAGACACACAGAGAGAGAGAGGGGGGCAGAGACACAGGCAGAGGGAGAAGCAGGCTCCCTGCAAGGGGACTGATGTGGGACTCGATCCCAGATCCCGGGATCATGACCTGAGCCAAAGACAGATGCTCAATCACTGAGCCACCCAGGTTCCCCATAATAATGTTTAAATAATATAATCCACGCAAAGCTCAAACATAGTGTTGGCACTGAATGTTAGTTCCTATTGTAAAATGGAAGAGTAACTGCAAAAAAGCAATTCAGTACACCTCCACTGTCAGGGTACTGTTCAGAAGCCCAGACCCCAGGGGTCGCCTCCAGAAGTTTCTTTAAAAGAGATTAATTGGGGCACCTGGGTGGCTCAGTGGTTGAGCATCTGCCTTTGGCTCAGGGCGTGATCCCAGGTCCTGGGATCCAGCCCTGCATTGGGCTCCTCGCAGGGAGCCTGCTTCTCCCTCTGCCTACTCTCCGCCTCTCTGTGTCTCTCGTGAATAAATAAATAAAATCTATAACTAACTAACTAACTAACTAAATAAATAAATAAATAAAATTAATGGAATCATCTCAAAATGTAGACACAGGATTGAAAAGATACAGCATAGAAGAAGGCTGTCCCTTGTATTTGTCCTTTGTCCATCCAGTAGTTCTCAAAACTTCCAAGGTAGGTTTCAAGTCACTTCTACCAATCACAATAACAGATTAGATCTTCCAATGCTTGTAAAACCCCCTCAGATTAGAAACTGTTTCCACTTGCACGGTACACCAAAGGCCAACTATCCTTTCTTTCTTTTTTAAAGATTTATTTATTTACTTTAGATAGGAGAGGGAGGGGCAGAGGAAGAGGGAGAGAGATTCTTGAGCAACACTTTCTTGTGATGGGAATTTTTAAGATCCACTTTCTTAGCAACTATAGTATTACACAATATAATATTAACTTTAGTCACTATGCTGTATATTACATCCCTATGACTTATTTTATAACTGGAAGTTTGTACCTTTTACCCCCTTCATCTTATTTCACTATACCGTAAATTTTGAAACTTCATATTTTCCTGTTGCCTCAACATCCACACAGGCTCTGAGCACCTCACTCAGGTGACCAGGTTACCTAAGTGATAAGTCTGGTCCCTGCTACAGGTTCCCCTTTGCTCTCCCCTGAACACGACCTATCAATATTCAAATGTATCAATGATATCCTCTCCCACCTATTCTTATGTACTCCATCCTGGCCCCCAATAAAGGTACTTGCCCATGGATATTCACCTTCTGCTCCCCACCTGCTTCATTGAGCTCACTCTCTAGGTGACCCCGCTGTGCAGCCCCTCATGGGGTGCAGTTGACTCCTGGTGTTATAATTCTATGGGTTTGTTATAATTCTATGGGTTTGAGAACCTATAATTCTATGGGTTATAATTCTATGGATTATAATTCTATAATTCATGGGTTGAAATATATCATTAGATTTATCCAAACTGTAGTATCATACAGAATAGCTGCACTGCTCTAAAAATCTTTCCTAGAGATCCCTGGGTGGCTCAGTGGTTTAGCGCCTACCTTTGACCCAGGGCGCGATCCTGGAGTCCGGGGATGGAGTCCCACGTCGGGCTCCCAGCATGGAGCCTGCTTCTCCCTCCTCCTGTGTCTCTGCCTCTCTCTCTATATATATATCTATCATAAATGAATAAATAAATCTTTAAAAAATAAAAAAATAAAAACCTTTCCAACTCCACCTGTTCATTTCTCCCTCCACTCTCTTCCTGGCAATCACCAGTCTTTTTACTGTTTCCATAATTTTGCATTTTCCAAAATGTCATATAGTTGGAATCCTATAGTATGAAGTCTTTTCAGATTGGGTTCTTTCACTCACTAATATGTATTTGAGGTTCTTCCACGTCTTTTCATGGCTTGATAGCTCATTTCTTTTTATTTTTTTAAAATTTTTTTTATTTATTTATGATAGTCACACAGGGAGAGAGAGAGAGAGGCAGAGACATAGGCAGAGGGAGAAGCAGGCTCCATGCACCGGGAGCCTGACGTGGGATTCGATCCCGGGTCTCCAGGATCACGCCCTGGGCCAAAGGCAGGCGCCAAACCGCTGCGCCACCCAGGGATCCCTCATTTCTTTTTAAAAGCTATTATTTTGGAGGATCCCTGGGTGGCCTGGCGGTTTGGCGCCTGCCTTTGGCCCAGGGCGTGATCCTGGAGTATCCGGATCGAGTCCCACGTCAGGCTCCTGGCATGGTGCCTGCTTCTCCCTCTGCCTGTGTCTCTGCCTCTCTCTCTCTCTCTCTCTCTCTCTCATGAATAAATAAATAAAATCTTTAAATAAAAATAAAAGCTATTATTTTGGATAATTAGTTTGGATGTTCTTCAGTCCGCAGATTAGTGAAAACTCACATTTCTACATTACTGGGTCTACTCATGCAGGAAGCACTTGGATTGTATCTCGTAATCATTCACATTTTCATTTATAGCTCTTGAAAATATATGTAAATTTATTGCCACAGGTTTCCGTTCTTTTCATTTCCCCTCACCATTAAAATGTTTGTATGTTTACAAAACAGTATTCCCCCCTTTATGTGCCCTATGTACGGCTGGTATACAAGCAGAACTATTGTTCCAATATCTGCAAACTGTCCCCAGGCTACTCCTCGCAGGGACGCCGAGGGGCCCATCTGGGAGCTGTTTTTGTTTTTATAGATCTTATTTATTTATTCATGAAAACAAAGAGAAAGAGGCAGAGACGTAGAGGGAGAAGCAGGCTTTTCTCAGGGAACCCGATTGTGGGACTCAATCCCGCACCCGGGATCACGCCCTGAGCGGAAGGCAGACGCTCAACCGCTGAGAAACCCAGGCGTCCCTCAACTGTGAACTTTAAACGCGGCCCACCAGCCAGAGAATTTTCCCGCCACCCCGTGATCACTCCCACTGGGCTGGGAGAGAACCGCAGAGAGCTCTTGCCCAGGAGGCAGCGGACCTAGGGGAGAAGGAAGAGGTCGGCTCCCGGCGCGCTTCCCAGAAGCGGACCCGGACCCGGTGTCTCCACGGCCTGTATTGGCGGAAGTCCCAGAAGGCCCTGCGGCCTGGCAGCCGTCTCCGAGGTTAACGAAATCTGCGGCCCGCGGGTGGCCTGTGGGGAGGTGGACGCGGGTGGGCGCCTGAATTACCCTCCTGGTAGAGGGGCTGCGGGAAGAGTGAGGGCAAAGTCGCAGGCGTGAAGGCAGGCGTGGTTCCGGGAGCGGCGCGGAGGCCGAGGGCTTCAACGATGCTATTTGGCTGCTGGCGCTGGTATGAGGGAAACGCGCATCAGGCGGTGGGGTTGTCTGCTCCGAGCTCCCTCGATCTTCAGCTCCCCGGAGGCAGAACTAACTGGGGAGAAACACCCGGCCCTCCTTGCAAGGATGGGGCCGGCCCCTGCGGCCTCTCCCTGCCCCCGCGGTCCTCTGGTTGCCTTAGCGTTTTGCTTCAGGTTGAGAGTTGGTCTTTTGCTGTACTGGCGCTTCTCTTGATCGTCAGTACTTTTGCCATGATGTGGTTGATTTGTGGGCCTTGAGTGCAGGACCTTGTCTACGACGCCTGGGTGGCTCAGCGGCTGAGCATCTGCTTTCGGCTCAGGGCATAATCCTGGTCCGGGAATCGAGTCCTGCGTAGGGCTCCCTGAGGGCAGCCTGCTTCTCCCTCTCTGTCTCTGCCTCTCTCTCTGTATGTCTCTTGAATAAATAACATCTTAAAAAAAAAAAAAGGCTTTTGTCTGAAGGTATAACATTGTCTGAATCAGCAGACAGAAGTGTTCATCGCTTCACAACCTCTGCACCTCCTTGGCCGGAGCCTCCGTACCTCCACGCTTCTCTTTCCGCCAGGCCATTTTCTCCGTTAGTCCATTACCCCCACAATGGCCAGAGAGGTCTTTGTACACACAAAAGCCTTCTGTCCTTCCTGGTTGAAGCTGCTTGAGGGTTCCCAAAGCCCGTACAATAGCCTTCCGATATAGAAACGCCGCTTTCATGCATGGTTTCTGATATCAATGTACTGAAAATGAAGATGTCCAAGGATGTTTGTGAGTAACTGAGCTATTTATACCATTACCTTACATGTATTACACCTCTTAGCACCTCCCGACAGTGTTAAGGCACTGGAAGGTCCACTTAAGCCATGTGGCAGTTTACACCAAGTTCCAAAGGAATAAGCTCACAGCCTCCCAGTCCAGCTGGTTTACTCCCTGGAAAATGATAACATCCAGTAAATAAACCAGAACAAGTACAGCGCCAAGGAAGTTATTAAGCCTCAAGCTTTATTTTTCCAATTATTCAAAATCCAGAACAGTCTTACCCATTATTACCTCTGTATGCTCTAACAAATCCATGCCCCAAAGTTCTTCCATTTGGCCTGGGTTGTCTTCCCTAGACTCTGTTAGGACCCTTCCATTGTCATAATAATATGGGAAGATGTTCAGAGTCTGAGTTTGGGAATCACCCTAATGCTGATTTGGCCTTTAGTTCAACAGACATCTGTTGAAAACTTGCTGTGTGCTAGACACTGTTCCAGGTCCTGGAGACAGAACACTGAACAAGTGAAAAACCATGTCTTGTTGAAGTTTGTATCTAGTAAGAGTGATAAAGGCAATAAAAAGAGACATAACAAGTTGGTTATATTGCATGCTTAAAGTTGGTAGGGGTTACAAATATATAGACCAGAAGAGTAGAGTAGGGTAAGAGAATCCAGAATAAGAGGGTTCTACCACTTTATTTTATTTTAAATTTTATTTATTCATGAGAGACAGAGAGGCAGAGACATAGGCAGAGAGAGAAGCAGGCTCCATGCAGGGAGCCTGATGTGGGACTCGGTCCTGGGACTCCAGGATCATGCACACCCTGGGCCAAAGGCAGACGCTCAACTGCTGAGCTCACCCAGGCCTCCTAAGGCTTTGCAATTTTAAATAGAACCCCTTGGCCTTGGATTTGCCTGTGCTGTGTCCTGCTCCTATGGAGAAGCTGAGAGAATAAGGGGAGGTATAATGGGCTATGGTCTCTAGTACCTTTCCATAGACTTCATGTTAAGACAATCTATTCAAAGTTTCACAAATCAAATTCCAATTCTGGTCTCTACAAGCCCTATAGGCACCTACATGAGATTAAACCCAGATATAACTTAAGAGGCAAAAGATCAGGGAATATCAGAAATGCTAGAAAGACCTAGATTGATACCTGGTTTGAATGAGTATGTTGGGTTGTATGACTAGAGCAGGAGATAGATAGCTGAGCTGTAAGAATCAAACAAAAGGAACTTCTGGAGTTTGCTCTTGCTTCTTTCCTGTTTGCATTGGAACAGTATCTGTGCCCACAGCTGCAGTAACCAAGCCTCTGATCCAGGCTTCCTGTGGAGCAAAATCAAGGCAAGGCAGTAGCCTGTTCTTATGAGTAGCTGAGAAGCAGGCACAGACCACATTATCTCAGGCAAGTGTTTCTCCACCCTGCCTCCTCAAAGCTCTGGGATGGCTCTGGGATCACATTCCAAGGAGTTCTCTCATGAAGGTAAGGAGTCATTGTCTAGCTTTCTGATGACTCAGCCTCCCCTCTTAGGATCCATTCATCCTGAACTATTTATAGGAACCAGAATCTGATCCCATCACATGAATGCATAACAACCGACAGAACAGCCAGTGACCCCAAAGGAAACACACTTACTGGCGAAGGTAATAAGCAATTTTCTGAACATAACAATTTCAAGAGAAAACACACAATGCATTACAGCTTCCATCAGAAATAGAACAGATGGGATCCCTGGGTGGCGCAGCGGTTTGGCGCCTGCCTTTGGCCCAGGGCGTGATCCTGGAGACCCGGGATCAAATCCCACATTGGGCTCCCAGTGCATGGAGCCTGCTTCTCCCTCTGCCTATGTCTCTGCCTCTCTCTCTTTCTCTCTCTGTGACTATCATAAATAAATAAAAATTAAAAAAAAAAGAAATAGAACAGATGGACCAAAATTTTAAGTTAGTCTACTAAATATATTTAAAGAGGTAAGGCATGGTATTGCAATAGGAAGTGAGAATATTAACACATAAAAAGGGACCAAGTATAAATATTAGGTATGTAAACAATTGCTGAAATGAAGACACAGTAGAGGAAATAGCAAAATGGATAGCTAATAAAGAAATTGTCAAAAAAATAAAAAATAAAAAGAATAAATAAATAAAAATAAAATAAAATTATCAGCTAATAGCAAACTGAAAGAGCAAATTGAGGAAATGTCCAGAAAAAAATAAGAAAGGAAATGGAATTAGGAAACATAGAAGAAAACCTAAGAAATAAGGACAACAAACATTGTGTGCTAACATTTGAATAACAGAAATCCTAAAAGAGAAACTCTTTAAATGAAAAGGATGGAGTATTTAAAAACAAAAAACATAAATTTCCAGTGTTTTGCACATGTCCCAGAATGTCACTCAAAAATTGTTACTATACTATGACATATTATAAAATTTTATATTTGTATATTTTTGTCTAATATTATTATACTTACTATCATAGTTTACCTTCTTTTTACTACAGATGTAACACCATTTCTGTGTAAGGCTACTCAAGATAAAATCAGAAACATAGTAACTTGGGGCACCTGGGTGACTCAGTGGTTGAGCATCTGCCTTTGGGTAGGCTGTGATACCAGGGTCCTGGGATTGAGTCCCGCATCAGGCTCCCCATGCCGGCTTCTCCCTCTGCCTATGTCTCTGCCTCTCTCAAGAAAAAATAAATAAAATATTAAAAAAAAAGAAACATAGGCATTTGACCTTGGAAAGAACTATAACCTTTGTCAGATTTGACTATCCATGGAATGAACTATTACTATATTATAGTTCTTTCTTCTCCTTCTCCTTCTTTTAGTCATAAGTGAGAAGAGTTAGTTACTCCTTGGTAAACCAGGAAAATACAAAAGAGGGAAGTAAGTGTTAAAAGCTTAGAAAGGAAATACAAAGGCATGGAATCAGAAGATGGATTTGTGTGGGGATACTTGGTTTCCAAAGAAGTGTGCTAGAGCTGATGAGCAGAGCACCCTGGTAGATTAGTGACATGAATGGGTATAACTGACTGTCTCTGTACATAACTGTCAAGGACATATAAAAAGAACAGCGAGGGCAGCCCTGGTGGCCCAGCGGTTTAGCACTGCCTTTGGCCCAGGGTGTGATCCTATAGACCCGGGATCAAGTCCTGTGTCAGGCTCCCTGTGGGGAGCCTGCTTCTCCCTCTGCCTGTGTCTCTGCCTCTTTCTCTGTGTGTGTCTGTCATTAATAAATAAATTAAAAAAAAAAAAGAACAGTGAAATTCAGAAAAACAAAGCCCACTTTGTGGTATGTGGCTAGAAGAGTCTTTTTTTAAATAAGGATTTTTAAAATTTTTATTTATTTGACAGAGAGAGAAATCATGAGTGTGGAGAGGGAGAGGGAGAAGCATAAGCAGACTCTTCACTAAACAGGGTACTTGACATCATCCCAGGGCCCTGGGATCATGACCTGAACCAAAGCGAGGCTTAACCAATTGAACCATCCAGGTGCCCCAGAAGTGTCTTAATCAAGGTTTAACAGAAATCCAGGCAGAAAGAGCCTGAAACCTATGGACTGGCAGGGCTTGTTCCTTGTTCTCTATATTTACCAATCCTTATAAAGCCTCACTACCATCATTCTGCTTCTTTCATTTCTGTTACCATTTGCCACTGACACAAAAGCATTGGTCTCAGATTTAAGCATATCACAGGCCTTTAAAAATTGTTCTCTCATCTCTTATGATGCTCTTCTCAATTCCTATTTTCTTTTCCTTATCTTATCCTCCTTGTGCAAAAATGTTTTGTTGTTCCTGATCTTTTAAAAAATGTATACTATCATAAAAAAGAGAAATTTCCCAGAATATTAAACATTAACGACATCAGATTAAAAGATCCACAGTGTCTTATTAACTTAAACATATACTTAACACAAAACACAACTATTCTAAGCCTAGGTTTTTACACAACATAAATGAAAACTTGCATATACAAAAGCTTTGTAGATGAATGTCTATAGCAATTATATTTACAATAGCCAATAATTGAAAACAACTTAATGTTCATCAACAGGTAAATAGAATAAGTAATGGTAGCACATCCACATAATGGAATTCAACTCAAAAAAAAAAAAAAAGAGAGAGGGGGAGAGAGAAAGAGAAGAGAGAAGAGCGAGAGGATTAAGCTACCAATACATGCTATAACATGGATGAGCCTCAAAAAAACCTCCATTATGTTGAGCAAAAAATTCTGGACACAAAGGTTAAGTATATGAAGAATACGGCGTGATTCCATTTATACAAAAAAGCCTAAAAGAGAATTCTAATATGTAGTGATAGAGCAGAGAAGTGGTTGCTCAGGGCTTGGGGGTGTGGGGTAGGGTGGGAATGAACTGTAGAGACGTGAAGGAACTTTTTGGAAAAGTGAAAATACTGTTTTGGTTGTAGTAGTGGTTATGAGGGCTTAGACATTTTCAACACTCATCAAACTGTAGCCGTAAAAGTAAAGTCATCAGCATACCAGTGGTATTTGAAGCCTCAAGACTGGACAAGACCATCAAGGGTGTAAACAGTAGGAAACAGGGCACCCTTAATGTCCTAACATTAAGAGGTAAGGAAAGTGGGGAGGAAACAGCCAAGGGGCCTGAAATAAAGAATGTCCCAGAATCAGGAGGGAAGTCCTCCTGAAAGCCAGCTGAAAAATATTTGTTTTGTTTTTTGGATTTTATTTATTCATGAGAGACACACAAAGAAAAGTAAGTTCCCTGCAGGGAGACCAATGTGGGATTCGATTCTAGGACCCTGGGATCACGACCTGAGTCAAAGGCAGACGCTCAACCACTATATCACCCAGGCATCCCTGAAAAACATGTTTTAAGGAGGAAATGATCTATTATCTATAATGCTATATCAAGGAAGGCAAAAACAATTGACCACTAGGTTTAGCAATGTGGAGGACATCTGGCATTGAGGTAGGTTTGGAGAAGGTTCAAGAAAGATTGGAAAGGAAGTAGAGACAGCAAGAACAGACAACTTTTGAGAAATTTTGCTTTCTACAACGAGGCAGAGAAATTATGCAGGAGCTAGAAGGGGATGTGGTATCAAGGGGTTTTCTTTTTTAAAAGCATGTTTGCATGTTGGAATAATCCAGTATGTAGGGAAAACCTGAAGACACAAGAGAGGGGAAACTTGCTATAACAATGCCCTTGAGCAGTATGGAGGAGACAGGCTCTAGGGCCAACCCAATCAGTTCGTATATAGGTACCAGTGGGAATGCATGGACACTGTGGAAGGTGGGTCGATGTTATGGCAGGATTCTGATTGCTTCTGTTCTCTCGGGGAAATAAGAAGCAAAGTCATCTGCTGGCAGTGAGCATGAGGGAAGGTTAAATCAAGGGGCTATTGGAATCTTGATACTAAATAGCCAACCAGCTTAAAAAAGAGATAGTGGAGGTGTTCCAGTCACTAGTAATGGTATAGTCCTAGGGATGACAATGGGAGTGAAGAGTGGTTTACAAAACCATGAGCACAGTGGTCAAAGAACTGTGGGATCACTTAGATGGATGATGGAATCAGGAAGTATTATGATGGAAGTGGTTCTAGATGCAGTAAAGCAGGTGCTGAAATCTTTGATATGCAGACCCCGAATAGCTGACTGCAATGAAGGAATCAAGAGTGACGGTCTCATGTCCCAAGAGTCAGAGGTAAGTTTTAGAGAAAAGGGAGGAACAATCTAGAAGCAGCAAATGAGAAAAGTGGGAGGGAAAGGAGCCACCCCCTGGCACTATTGTAAGAGACACTGTGCATAGGGGAGACCCAAGCTTCAACCACAACAGGAAGGTGAAAGGGGAGAGCTCATGGACAAATTAAGAATTCCAACTGGCCCCAGCAGAAGGTTCCAGAGTTCGGGAGGAGTTGAAGATGTGGTCAAAAGGGCAATGAACTGGGATGCCTGGGTGGCTCAGTGGCTGAGTGTCTGCATTCGGCTCAGGGTGTAATCCTGGAGTCTCGGAATCGGGTCCCACATCAGGCTCCCTACATAGAGCCTGCTTCTCCCTCTGCCTGTCTCTGCCTCTCTTGGTGTCTCTCATGAATAAATAAAATATTAAAAAAGGGGGGAGGGGCAATGAACTGAGCCACACATGGGTTAGAATAAGGGAGGTGAGGGGGCTGGGAGTCCTGAACATCTAAGGCACACTCTGCATGTAAGGCTGTGTTTTAAGTGGTAGGGATGTAGGGGGTCCTTTCAGGAGGAAGCAGAAGTCTGGGACTTTCTCTTGACTTGTGATGTAGGCTGGGCCAGAAGAGGCACTTTTAGAAATTATTTTTTAAAAGATACTAAGCTGGGTAATATATAATAACTTGTCAGGATGTTTATATAATATTGTATATGAATTATGAGATCCTTTCGAGTCCCTAAATCAGAGAAACTGGATTTGCTCAAAGTGTATTACATTGGGTACTGGAATACTATACCCATATAGCTACAGTATGACTTGATACGTAGTGCTTTCTCTTAATAGAGATGTTGCTAATTCTATTCTCTCTAAAGCTCTTTGCACAAATCTTTATCTTATCTCTTTATCTTTGCACAAATCACATGAGAATTCTATTCAGTTAATTTACTCCTGCAACATTTATTGGGTGACCACTATGTATTGAACTCTGAAAGGTATGGAATCAGACGTACATAATTATATGAGTTCCAGCTACAGGAATCAGATGGTGAGCACTGCCTCCCCACACCGCTAGGCCACTTTCTCAACTAACGGGGAATCATGGACCCTACAAGAACCAGATGAACCTTTTGTATCCTAGATTTCTAACCAATATCCTTGAAGCATATCCAAGGATTGTTGACTCTTAGTTATAGCCCTACTTTAGGGGAAATACAGGAAATATTTGTGAACTGGAGAGAAGCCACTTAAAACCCTCTTAGGTATCTTGCCTTTCAACTAGGAGCATTCAGAGCATTCGCTCTGATGAATTGATGAGCTCCCTTCCCTTCTGAAGCCCCCCTACTATCAAACAATCTTCTCATGTAGAGAAGATAAAGCATAAACACTGAATTTGAGGGAGACCTTGAGAAATAGTGCTCCCATGTGCAGTAGTGTCTCTTGTTCTGTCCTATGAAGGCCAGTCTAAACCCATCAAGGGGCATTCCTCAGCATTGCCCAAATGTCCATTGAGTCTTCCAGCCATTGCTGTGCTGTAATCCTCAGGGTTATGGGTAGTGAAATCCTAGGGAACCCAGGTCCCAGAAAATGCAGTGATTCTGAATGTCCAATCCAGATTTCATATTCCAAAGGGAGGAGCTCTCATGTTACCAGAAATCATTCAGGATAGAGAGCCAGGTAATTTTATTTCTCATTGTTTAGGAATTTATGGACTTTTATTATTAAATATCTACTATGGAAAACTCAACAAAAGGGAAAAAATACGGGAAAAAAATCACTTGAGAGGCAGCATAACATAGTAGTTAAAAACATGACTCTGGAGCCAAACAATCTCAGTTCCATTTCTTAATAACTGTGTGTCCTTAGGTAGGCCTCTCAACATCTCTGCCCCAGTTTCTCCATTTGTAAAACTGGGATAATAATGGTACCTATCTCATAGAATTAAGGAAACTGAACAAGTTAATATTTGAAAAGCATTTAAAACAAAGCCTAGCACATAATAAGTGCTGTATGTGTTTGTAAAACTTTTTTAAAAAATTAAATTAACCAGGTTAATTTCTCCATGGGTCCTTCCAGTCTTAATCTGTATACATTTCTTAGAGGTTATAATTATAGATATATATGTACACTTTTGTCCTTTTCATTCCTTAACATTATGTATACTGATGCAGTGTCCACATTATAACTTATAGTGATTGCCTAACACAAATTACAAATGAATTTTCCAACAATGCAACCATGAGTAAACCATGGACACTGACACATTGGGTCATAAACTGTCACCTCTTGTTCCAACTTCAGTCTCATACTTCTAGGTAATTATCTTTCCACCATTAGTAATCTCATTTACTAATCTTTTCTAAGGTTAATCTTGATCAACAGTAAATATCCCACTTAATACTATTTTTTTCTTAAATTCAGATTTATAGTATTTCATATTCTATTCCTTAAAGGGCACCCACATCCTCCCTCTAAAACAGCAAAATCTGTATTTCCACAACTATGCAAAAGATGTTACTATAAATCTTCCCATCCATTTTTCCAGCTTGATGCAAAACAGTATATTTTCAGTTGAAAAGACTTTTCCCAGAACAAGGTTTTCCCCTTAACAATGCACTTTGATCCACAAATAGTTGAGATCTCTTACTAAAAGAAGTCTCATTCCCTACATTCATGTTCCATAAGTAGGACTCCTGGTGGAGAATTATGAGAGTTTGGAGTTTTCTTCACTCTAATTATCTGATGTTAAATAAAGGCTACATAACTGCTGAAAGCTTTTCCCAGTCTTTCCATTCACAGGTTTCTTCTAAGCAGATATTTTCTATCAAATAAAAGAGGAGTTTTCCTGAATTCTTACTAAAAAATTTCCTCTCTTGATTTATAGGGATTTTTTTTTCCTTTTTCAAAGTGTTACTAAATGTACAAAAAAAGAAAAATCTATCAATTCAATTCACAGTTTCTCTTCACTATGATTTCTCTGATGTTGAAGTAGGGCTGAGTGACCACTAAAGGCTTTTCCACAGTCATTGCATATAAAGCGTTTCTCTCCACTATGCATTCTCTGATGAATAATAAGAGAAGAATTCTTACAGAAAGCTTTCTCACAATGATTGCATTTGTATGGTTTTTCTCCAGTATGGTTTCTTAGATGTACAATTAGGGAAGAACTCTCATTAAATGCCTTCCCACATTCATTACATCTATATGGTTTCTCTCCAGTATGAGTTCTCCGATGCGCAATAAGGTGAGAGCTACAGTTAAAGGATCTTTCACATTGATTACATTTATAGGGTTTCTCACCAGTGTGAATTCTCCGATGAGCAACAAGGTGACAGCTCTGGCTGAAGGATTTTCCACATTTATTACACTCATAGGGCTTTTCTCCAGTATGAGTCCTTTGATGTCTAACAAGGTGAGCCATCTGGCTGCAGGATTTTCCACATTTATTACATTCATAAGGCTTGATTCCAGAATGAATTATTTCATGTTTAGTAAGGGCTGAGCGTTCTCTGAATGCTTTGCCACATTCCTGACAGTTGTAGGGTTTTTCACCTGTGTGAGTTCTCTGATGGGCAATAAGATGGGAGCTCCAGCTAAAGGATTTTCCACATTCCGTACATTTATATGGTTTTGCTCCAGAGTGAGTTCTTTCATGCTTACTAAGGGCTGAGTAATCCCTGAAAGCTTTTTCACATTCATCACATTTAAAGGGCTTCTCTCCAGTATGCATTCTCATATGGGCAATAAGATGGGAGCTCCAGCTGAAAGACTTCCCACATTCAGTACATTCAAAAGGTTTCTCTCCAGTATGAGTTCTCTGATGTCCAATAAGATGGGAGTTCCAGTTGAAAGATTTCCCACATTCATTACATACATAAGGTTTTTCTCCTGTATGAATTCTTTTATGTACAATAAGATGAGAATTCCAGCTGAAGGCTTTTCCACATTTGTTACATTCGTAGGGCTTTATTCCAGTGTGAGTCCGTTCATGTTTAGTAAGGGCTGAACGATTCCTAAACACTTTTCCACATTTATCACATTCATAGGGTTTCTCTCCAGTATGAGTTTTCTTATGCTGGATAAGGTAAGAGCTCCAGATGAAAGATGTCCCACATTCATTATATTCATAGGGTTTCTCTGAGGTGTAAGTGCTTGTATGTTGAGTAAGGAATGAATCATACCCAAAGACTTTCTCCCATTCATTGTATTTATATGCTTTCTCTACAGTACCAATTTTTTGATGTTCCATAAATGATGAGAAATAAAAGATATTCTCATATTCTTTGTAATCATACTGGTTTTCTCCAATATGAAGTCGTGGATGTTCATTAAATGAAGGGCTCTGGTTAAAGATTTGATGGCATTCCTTATATTCATAGAGTTTTTCTCCTGTATGCATTCCCTTATGATCACCAAAATGTAGAAAATGATTGAAAGATTTAACAGCATCTGCACACTTGAGAAGATTATCTTCAGTTTGGATCCTTTCAGGCTGAATAGGTTGTATGGATTGGTGGAAGGCTTTGTCATAATCATGACTTCCACAGGTAATCTTATCTGCATACATTATTGAATTACACTGCCAGCTTTCAGCATTTGTATCAGGCTTATAGAAATGTTCTATTTGAGAAACTCTCTGAGATGGAACAAAATTTAAGTTCTGGCTACACTCTGCTCCAAGTTCACAGAATTCAGAACCTCTTTGAGAGAGTACTTGCTTTTGCATGAAGAACATTTGCCTCATAGCTGTACTCTGGTTCATGTGATACATTTCTAATTGGTCTTTACATCCCAAGACTTCTAACCTGGAGAACCAAGGATCATCCCATATGTATCTTTCCAACTTCATCCTATGGGATTGTTCTTCTTCAAAAATGCTTTGGGTTGGGATCAATGCTTTGCTTTCAAGATTTCTCATCCATTCTGAAATAATCAGAAAAAAGAGCAATGAGAGCAGAAAAAAAAACTTCTAGGAAGAACAAAGTGAAAAAATGAGATTTATTGTCCATATTATTGAAAAGGCAAATGTGAATTTATTTTCAAAAATATTTGTAACACAACGATCACAACAGGGAAAAGGAGAATAGTGAAAAGTAAACAAACAAAAAGAATGTTAACCAGAATAAGTGTGTACTGGAAACCAATAAAAACCATTTAGGGGTATTTTCTCATGGAAAGAAGACCAGAATAAGGATGTGCAATAAAGAGTTAACTGCATGCCTGAATTGCTCAAACTTTGCACATTCCCACAAAGGCCTGTTTCATGACCAGCCTTCGGCCAACTACTAGGAATTTAGGTCTTGAAATGGTCTAAGAGTGTTTTGTGTGCTTGAGACGTTAAAGCCCACTGTCTCCATATCTCTAAACAGTCTATACAAATGTCATTTATGGTGAACATCTGCTTTCCTTTCTGGGGATCTGGAGGTTCAGTGATTGCAGTCAGTTATGCAGGAACTGTGAACCCAAATATCCTATCCCTAACTAACACCCTGGACTCCTAGGCTCAGGCAAGCTTCCCTAAAGATGACACTTCATACATGTAGTCTCAACTCACTGCTGCAGGAATTAAATGTATCCTTTGCAACTTCAACTGGGAATGACTATTCCAAGTTTACACGTGGTTTCCTCTGGACTTGCTTCAGGTGCCTTTTCCCTTTGCTGACATGCTTTGTATCCTTTCACTGTAATAAACCATTACCCTGAGTATAATGATTTTTGAGTCTTTTGAGTCCTTTTAGGGAATCACTGAACCTAAGGGTAGTCTGGGGGATCCCTGACAAAAGGACACAATGGATACTATTAAGGTGAAAAAGTGTAAGAAATAACTTGGTTAAAAAATAAATAAGCAACCAGGCCTTTAACTAATGTTCAAATGATTAAAGTGTCCTAATTCATTTCTATGTTATAATATCCTCCCCTATTTTGACAGTTGCCCCAGAAAAGGAGAGGGAGGGGTTAAGAGAAAGTATCACCAACAAAAGTTTCAAGCAAGGATGTTATCTATAATAGACTATCACACTGTTTCCTATTTAGTTCAGTCAATGACACAAAATTCATCAGCCCAAAGTCACCATGCTTTAAGGATATTCCTATAGTTACAATTCTAACAACTACAGAATCATTTGTAGGAAAATGACACAAAAGATAGACTTGAAAGGCAATGTATTATGATGAAAACAAGAGAGTTATAGCCTGATATAATGTGACTAATGCTGGCTCTGCACTATCCTTAGGGGACATTTCCAATGATTCCATGAGATTGTGAATCCAGTGAAATGTCTGGCTAATTCAGTATAAGGAAGCCACCCATCATCACTGCTGAGGAATCAATCCTCCAACAACTGAGGGGGTCTGTATTACTTTCCTACTGCTGCTATAACAAATTACCATACATATTGCAGCTTGAAATAATACAACCCTATTACTTTACAGCTTTGGAAGTCAGAAATCCAAAATGACTTTTACTGGGCTAAAACCAGGGTAGCTTCCTCTAGGAGCTCTAGGGGAGAACCCATATCCTCCTTTGTCTTTTCTTTTCCTGCTTAGAAGCTGCCTGCATTTTTTGGCTTACAGCTCCTTTCCCCTTCTTCAAAGCCTATCATTCCAGCCTGTTTCCATCATCACATCTCCTTTCTGTGTCTCTGACACTCCAGCCTCACTCTTACAAGGACCTTGCGATTACTATGGGCCCATTCAGATAATACAAATTCATCTCTCCATCTCCAAATGTACTCACAACCAAGAAGCCTCTTTGCCCCTTAAGTACCATAGTAAGTTTAGGATGTGGACATCTTTTTGGAGATAGGGGTAGGAGGTTGTCATTATTTACCCTATCACATGGTCTAAAGCCACAGATACTGGACAGGACCTAGACCCTTGTCCTCTTTCTCTAGGTTTTTCTTACCTCTTACTATACACCATTTCCTTCCTTTTATTATCCAAGTCCATTACAACAGGGGCTCTACTCTGCTCAAAAACTGGCATTGATTACAAATTTCAAGCTTAGTTAAAAGTTAGGGAATAATTTTCATATACACTTTGAATCCTTCCAATAGAAACTTTAAGAGGGGCACTGGGTTTCTCAGTTAAGTGTCTGCCTTCAGCTCAGGTCATGATTCAAAAAATGGCAGCTGACCAAATGAATAATTCTTGTCCAATTTTATATTCAGTGCTGGTGGGCTGAGTATCTAGAACCAGAGACAAGACAACAAAGTATGGTTTAACCTGGTTAGAAGCTATGTGATAACAGTGTATCAGTGAGACACTGAGGAGATGCAGATGCTGAATGGGCAGGAGGCTGGAGAAGGAGATTAACACTGATAACAACCTTAGAAAGTTTCATACAAGCAAAATGACATGAGCTCGGCCTTCAAGCCTTGGTTGAATACAGATAGACTGCTGTTCTATGGCATGAACTAGTTAGGAAATGAGAAAAATAACAGAAAAAATTGGAAGGTCTTGAAATCTAGTCAGAGTTATTTAAAAGGCTACTTGAATCACTATAGATTTACTGACAACCTCAAAATGGAAGATTTCAGGGAGATATAGCTAGAAATAACACCTGAGGTAGCTAATAAACTAAGAATTTCCTCATTAACTTGAACAGGAATTTTATAAGGAACCTGAGAGTGATGTTGCTGGAAGCTGAATGACACAGTTGACATTTCAGAGGCAGGAAAATCTCAGGAGTTAGAAGAGAAATTACTTCTTGGAGAGGAAAATTGAGGACTTCTCAATTTCCTGCTTAGTGGGGACTCACGGAAGGCTAGTACCAGGAATGTGCATCAAGAGGAGGGGGAAACATCATCTAGAAGAAAGCTGAGATTACTGATTTATCGCAATCAAGATGTTTGAGATAATTTGCAGGATGGCAGAAGCATAAGGATAGGAATGGTGGAACCACCGGGCTCAGGATGGTAACTCAGAATGGTCAGCACAAGGAGTAGGAGACTTAAAGTTACCAGATTTCTTGAGCCCTTGATGGAACATTTCAGATATGAATGGGGGCAACTGATGAGACTCCAAAAAAACCCCACTTCATTAGAATGGATGGGAAGACATCCAACTTCAGAACTTAAGAGCAGGCTATGGCATGTTGTTAAATTAAAAACAGCAAGATACAGAATAGTGTATGCCATAATCTACTTTTGAAAAAGTGAAAATAAAAAAAAGTGAAAATAATCATATCCCTATATGCTTACAGTTGTATAAAGAAACTCTGGAGGGATGCCTGGGTGGCTCAGTGGTTGAGCATCTGTCTTCGGCTCAGGGCATGATCCCAGGGTCCAGGGATCGAGTCCTGCATTGGGCTACCCACAGGGAGTCTGCTTCTCCCTCTGCCTATGTCCCTCTCTCTTTGTGTTTCTCATGAATAAATAAATCAAATCTTAAAAAAAGAAAGAGAGAAAGAAAGAAAGAAACTCTGGAAACATACAATAGAAATTATTAAAACTGATTATCTGGGGCAAGATGTCAGTAAAAAATGGAAGAATAAGGGCCTCTGAAATGTCACCATTCTATAAGAGCAACCACAGAATTAGCAAAAACTATCAATCAATGTCTTCAAAATTCTATAAATTAACCAAAGTCCTGAAGCAGCCCAAGGAAGATTTTATTCAAGAAAAACAGCTGAATTTTTTTAACAGTGAACTTTGCAGCATTATAACTTACTCTATCCCATCTCTGGCTCCCTAGCTCAGCAGCAGCCTTGGAAAATAACAACCCATATTTCTGGTACTAGAGAGAACAGAATGAAGCTAGAGATTTTCCAAAGCCTATTCCCAAACAACAGTCATTATTTGACCTACTTGGTGGACGACCTCCCTTGAAAGGTTGTCAGGGCCTAAAAGCCTCTAGGGAGCAGGTATTTGTCAAACATTTGCAGGCAATATATTAAAAAGTTACTACTGCCTGAGATGATGGAAAATAGCTGAGGCAAATAATACATAAAACCAAAAATTTTTTTTTTAATTTTTTAAAATTTATTTATTCATGAGATACACAGAGAGAGGGAGAGGCAGAGACACAGGCAGAGGGAGAAGCAGGCTCCATGCAGGGAGCCCAATGCAGGACTCGATTCCGGGTCTCCAGGATCACACCCTGGGCCAAAGGCAAGCACTAAACCGCTGAGCCACCCAGGGATCCCCAACCAAAAAGATTTTTAAAAAGCTGAGGGATAAGATGGTTCACAGGAGTTTTGAAAAGTTCTAATATATTCCTAAGAATCTAGAACACCCATCATAATAAACTCTCAAAAGCCAAAGCCAAAGAGGGGATCCTGAAAGCAGCAAGAGAGAAGCAGTTTATCACATACAGGATCCTCATACGACTAACAGTTTATTCCTCTTCAAAAACCACAGAAGCTAGAAAGAAAAATAGTGTCAACCAAGAATTCTGTATCTGACAAAACTTTCTTTCCAAAATGAAGGGGAAAGGAAAGGACTCCCAGATAAACATCATCTGAGTCTGCTGCTAGCAAATCTGCCCTAAAAGAAATGGAGTTCTTTACATTGAAATGAAAGGACACTAGACGGTCTAAATCTATGTAGATGTAATTTGTGACAGTAACAGCATAAATGGGGGAGGATATACAGAATGAGAGTTTGTAGACTATCAAAAGTAATAGTATTAATCCAAACTAGATAGTTATAAATTACAATGTTAATTATAATCCCTAGGGCAACGACTAAGAAAATAGCTCAACAATTTATAGTAAAAAAGTGGTTACCTTTGTTCGTGCCCTATGTGTGTATGGGATGTGGGTAAGAATAATGTGGATAATAGCAGCAAAAGTAAATGAAATTTTTCAGCTTACTCATTCTATGTAGCTCTGGGCTTTTTGAACCATGTGAATACATCACCTATACAAAAACCCTTTTTTAAACAAAAGAAATAGAAGAGTCTCTGGCTCCTGGCTACAAGTTTGGCAATAAAGGAAATAAGAACAAATTAAAACACATGCAAGTGAATAAGAAATCATCTCAGAGAAAGGGGCAGTGGAGAGAGAGTATGAGAGGGTCAGGAGAATGGATGACAGGGAAGGGAAACGGCAGCTCATAAAAATTGTCAGTAGGGTGGGCATCTTTCCTCTGAATCAACAGCTGCGGGAAAGTCAATACATGGCATAAAGCTCCTTGGAGGGAATTGTGAATGTCTGAGGAAGGTAACTCCTCAGGGCCTCAGCCCATTTTCCAAACAAGGAGGACTTACAGGAAAGTTTCTTGCTTCCACCCGGGGCCTGCCCTCACCTGAACAAGTGCTTTGAGGATATGCTTGTTCCACTGACCAGGGCTCCTCTCCTTGCTCCAATAGAGAGATGACTTCCGGCTTGGCAATCTGATTCCCTGTGCATGGAGGAAAAACAAAGCCTTATAAACTGCCCTTGCCTATTGTTCCTGACTTCTCACTTGGGCAGAATAAGCACGGTCTCTCCCACTTCGTGCTTCATAAGCATCAGGACTGTGTCCTTGAATGTCAGGTCTCAAGATCATCTTAGTCCTTCTGAGACCTCCATGAGGCCTTTTTTGCGTGTGTAATTTGCCAATGAGTGTTTATTCGTTGTTGTTGTTGGTGTGACGCATTGCTAATTTTCTTAAATTGTAATATAACTGACGTATTACATAATATTACTTTCAGGTGTACACAATTCAGTATCTGTATACATTGTAAAATGATAATAAATCTAGTTAATATCCATTACCACAGTTACATCCTATGAACTTTCAAACACAGAGTAGTAGAAGGTAATGCAATGGAAATAGCTTCATTTACTGAGATAGCTCAGCCTTACCCACAGAGAGTAGATGCCCATAGGTCTCCAGCATCACATCACGGTACAGCGTCCTCTGAACAGGGTCCAGCTGCCCCCACTCCTCCTGGGTGAAGTCCACAGCTACATCCTTGAAGGTTACTGGTTCCTAAAAGAGCACAGATGTTCCCCCTCAGCCTGCAACCACACCCTCCCATGTTCTCTAGGGATGGAGTGAGGCTGATCACATTGGGGAAGACAGAGGATATAGAGAAACTGTCCAGGATATGTTCAGTACTGTAAACTGATTTGGATCAAGTCCCATTGGGAGCAACCCAAGGGATCTGTATTTGGGATGTACTCTTAGGGAATTAGGTATGTGGGCCCACAGTCACCACAATGAAGATCAGCAGGTCTCTCCTAAGACTCTTACTAATTCTAGTAATATTGGTTAGTATGGACAGGAATACTCCCAGGGAAGTGCCCCCCTTCTTCTCTGGAGATGAAGATACTTAAGGCCAGGACCAGAAGAAAGCAGACTACAAGCACTGGGTTGGAGTCTGCTAAACATGTCGATGTAGGACCTGAGAGGAAGATGTAAATATTCACAGGCTGTCTTCCTGGCCACTAACAGGAGGTTTCCACTCTCAGTTCATTCCTGTCTCAAGGGACTGGAGCTAAGAGTGAGACAGGTTTGAGCAGAGCAGTCCATGCCAAAGAGAATCAGCTACAGCTGCCATCAAAAAGCACCTGAGTTTTAAAATGTTCCAGGAGAGGTTTTTAGGAAAAATAGAAGCAAGAATACTTAACTAGAAGGGAGGAGAAAGGGAACCCTGGGTGGCGCAGTGGTTTGGTGCCTGCCTTTGGCCCAGGGTGCGATCCTGGAGACCCGGGATCGAATCCCACATCGGGCTCCCGGTGCATGGAGCCTGCTTCTCCCTCTGCCTGTGTCTCTGCCTATCTCTCTCTCTCTCTCTCTCTCTCTCTGTGACTATCATAAATAAATAAAGAAAGAAGGGAGGAGGAATTACAACCTAAGTCTGACTTTCGTATGAATGCATCCCTCACAGTGCTCTCTTAAAAAAAAAAAATTATTTATTCATGACACAGAGAGAGAGAGGCAGAGACATAGGCAGAGGGAGGAGTAGGCTCCTTGCAGGGAGCCCCATGTAGGACTTGATCCCCAGACTGGGATCACACTCTGAGCCGAAGGCAGACGCTCAACCGCTGAGCCACCCAAGCATCCCAATGCGCTCTCTCTCTCTCTTTTTTAAAGATTTTATTTATTTATGAGAGACACACAGAGAGAGACAGAGACACAGGCAGAGGGAGAAGCAGGCTCCACGCAGGGAGCCTGACACGGGACTCGACCCCAAAGGCTGCCCTGCTCTCTTTTTTAAAAAAGATTTTATTTGAGAGAGAACACATGCGAGTGAGTGAGCACAAGTTGGGGGTCAGGGGTGGAGAGAAGCAGACTTCCTGCTGAGCAAGGAGCCAGGTGCAGTGCTCAACCCCAGGACCCTGGGGATCATGACCTGAGCCAAAGGCAGATGCTTAACGGACTGATCCATGCAGGCACTCCTCTCATAGAGCTCTTAAGCAAATCAATGTGAACTTGTTACCTAGGCCCATCCAGATGGAGTAGAGCATGCCCTCCCCGTGGTGACAATGGGAGTGAGCTATCCATCATGGTTAGTATGTTAGAATCCCCACAGGCCCCAATGGCTTCTAGGTCCTCTCATCTGTCTGGAAATTGGCTTTCTGGCCTACCCCTGTCTGTGAATTTCCACTGCAAGTGTCCTGTGAGCTTCTACCCGTGCCTTCCCAGCCTGCTATGTCACTGCCCTTCCCATGACCTTCCTTTCTGTCCCAGCTCAAGGTTCACAAACTGAGCTTATTATCTCTGATCAGGGTCAGCCATCGTGACTGGGTCTTAAGTGTATCAGCCTTGGCTCTGTCAGACTCAACTGCTCCCCCTCCACCTTCACACAATGCCTGGCTTAAAACACAGAACTGATTCTGCTGCAATAATTACATGACTCTGAAAAGCACTTAAAATTGCTGAGCACAGGGGCAGCTCGGGTGGATCAGTGGTTTAGTGTCGCCTTCAGCCCAGGGCCTGATCCTGGAGACCTAGGATCGAGTCCCATGTCAGGCTCCCTGCATGGATCCTGCTTCTCCATCTGCCTGCGTGTCAGCCTCTCTCTGTCTCTGTCTCTCATGAATAAATAAATAAATAAATTAATTAATTAAATAAATATTTTAAAAAAAATTGCTGAGCACAACCTCACAGTGAAACTTTGTCTAACCCTTGGACTCATCAAGGCAAATACCTTGGTTTTCTTCTACAGACCTGCCTAGGCCTCAGTTTCCCTGGTGGGTGGTGCTTCCTTTCACAGAGCAATCATCCCTTCTAACCAGGGTGCTCCAGGTGTGCTCACCTCATACTACCTCATCTCCCCAGAGGGTGGCATCTACTCGATGGCTTCTAAGTTCACTTACACTTAACAAGGTGAAGGGGTCAAGCTGGTGAACTGAGCCACAAGTTAACCACCATGCCAGTCACTCCTCCCAAGACAGAAATGGAACCCGCATGCACAAATTTAAAAAGGAATCAAAGAACTACATCTAATAGACACTGAAGGATTGAAATTATCAGAGTGATTCTGCAACCTTTAATCAAATAGTGGACAATGGCAGTGATCATAAATGACTGCTAAATCACACATGAAAAGCAGACAGGGAACATATCTGAATAACATGAAGACTGATGGAGGGGCAGCTATTAGCCTAATCCATCACATCATCTGAAAATGGGACCACCAGACAACCTGTGCCCACTAACGCAACACAGGAGGAAGGACCTAGCACCAGCTATGATGTACTCTTACCAAAAATATGGGACCTGAATCTACTCAGCCCTCTAGCCCAGTTATCAGTTTACAAGGAGACAAAGGGAAAAGAACTCAACCAATGACATCAAGAGGGCAAAATCAGGTAAACCAACAGGACAAGTGACTAGTTTCTTCAGCATATAAAGTACACGGTGAGTGGTCCTTGTTTGAATCCTTATTTGAACAAACCAATCATAAAAGATATTTTGGGGACAAGTGGGAAAAACTGAACATTGCCTAGGTATTAGCTAGTAATAAGGAATTACTGCTGTTAATTTTGTTGTGTGTGATAAAGGTATTGATAAAGATATTGTTTTCTAAAAAGTATGTTATCTTTTAGAAATATACACCTATTAAGTGTTTATAAACAAAATGACAAAATAGCTTAGATTTGCTTTAAGATGTTCAGTTTTTTCAAGTGTCAGCATAGATGAAAAGGCAGGCAGAAAGCTGAAAGTTGCTGTTATTGAACACAGGTGTTTGTAATAATGCCCCCCAACCAAGAGATGGTCACATCCTAAATCCCAGAACCTATGACTGTTACCTTAACAAGACAAAGAGACTTTGCAGAGATGTGATTATGTTAAGAATATGGATTTGGGAATGTGAACTGGTGCAGCCACTCTGGAAAACTGTGTGGAGGTTCCTCAAAGAGTTAAAAATAGACCTTCCCTACGACCCAGCAACCGCACTGTTGGGGATTTACCCCAAAGATACAGATGCAATGAAACGCCGGGACACCTGCACCCTGATGTTTATAGCAGCAATGGCCACAATAATCAAACTGTGGAAGGAGCCTCGGTGTCCATCGAAAGATGAGTGGATAAAGAAGATGTGGTTTATGTATACAATGGAATATTACTCAGCCATTAGAAATGACAAGTACCCATCATTTGCTTCAACGTGGATGGAACTGGAGGGTATTATGCTGAGTGAAGTAAGTCAATCGGAGAAGGACAAACATTATATGTTCTCATTCATTTGGGGAATATAAATAATAGTGAAAGGGAATATAAGGGAAGGGAGAAGAAATGTGTGGGAAATATCAGAAAGGGAGACAGAACATAAAGACTCCTAACTCTGGGAAATGAACTAGGGGTGGTAGAAGGGGAGGAGGGCGGGGGGTGGGAGTGAATGAGTGACGGGCACTGGGGGTTATTCTGTATGTTGGTAAACTGAACACCAATAAAAAATAAATTAAAAAAATTTAAAAAAATATTGATCTTAAAAAAAAAGAATATGGATTTGGGGAGATAATCTTAGATGATCCAGGTGGGCTCAATGTAATCACAAAGGTCCTCATAAATGAAGGAGGGAGCAGGAGGGTCTTAGTCAAAGCAGATGTGACACTGGAAGCAGAGGTTGGAGTGATGCACATTGAAGACAGAGGTAGGGACCATGAGCCAAGAAATGCAGGTAACCTCCAGAAGCTGAAAAAGCAAGTAAGCAGATTCTCCCCTGGAACCTCCAGAGGGAACACAGCCCTACAGACCGCCCCCCGCCCCCGCCACCCATTTTTGGTCTTCAAAAAGTGTTACCATTTATTGATATCTGAAGGGGAGAAGACATAACAATGTATGTCAAAAAAGAAGTATCAGTGGAAAGATAGAGCTGGCTAATTGCCAAGAGCCTACAGACCCACTTTAGACTTCTGAGCTCTAGAACAAGAGAGTAAATTTATATTGTTCTAAACCATTAAGTTTGCAGTAATTTTTGGTAACAGGAAGTAACACAAGATTCAGATTCCACATTATGGTTTAAAAATCTGCCAAAGTTTTCTAAGACAGGGAAATATCCAGAAGAGGCCTTTGTTTGGCACATGGTGTTCCACACATTCTTGCAAGATGAGGTAACAGATGAAAGTGCTGCGGACCAAGGAAACTGAGCAGAGGAGATTCCAGGCCCACACGTTGGAAGTGGCTACAGTGGAAGAGGTTTCCAGGAGAGGATTTAGGCTCTGAACTTAAATGATACAGTGAAAGCAGGAATGAGAGCCAGGATGAAAACAAGTAAGGAGGTGAGTCTGTATTCAGGACAGCTTTGCTAGTTGTCCCACCTTCCAACGAGCCACTCCACCTTATGGGCAGCACCACCACCAGATGTGTTGGACTTATACTTGGGCAACACAGCTTAGACCCTTCTCACACACAAGACTGTGCATGGTTCTAAGGTTGCTCGGGTTGAAACCGTGGAGTTGAAACCTCTTCCCCAGGATGTGGGGCAGGGAGGTCTGTGGCCTGACAGCCAGCTGCATACCTGGGGAAACAGGGAGGAGCATAAGCAACTTGATGATCCTGGCTCAACCAGCTCCATTGGAACTTAGAGTGAGACTTATCGGAAGACAGATGCAGACATGGACACAGACACACACACGAAGGGAGGCCTATGGGGAACCAAACTTGCTCAGCCATAGCAATGCAGGATGCTCAAATGCCTCACTGCTCTTTCCTAGGGAACAGAGACAGAGGCGCCCTGGAGCCAAGAGAAGTACATACAGCACAAGAGGAGACCAAACTCAGAGGCTGAAAGGAAAACAGAATAGAGGCCACAGCTACATCCAACTTTCAATGAACTGCAATTCCACTTCCCCAACTGAAGATTTCAGTATAAAACAAGACAGGCTGACACCAGAGAGGCTCTCAAAGAACAAGAATTCATTGAACATGAAGACACAGCAATTGCTTCAGGAGGCCCACCATGTAACAGAAGGCCTCAGAAACAGAACAAAAATAAAGGAATAGGACAGGACAGATTTTTTCTACAAGGGTTCTTAAAAGAAGACACAAAAATACTAACCATAAACAAAGACAGATCTATTTGACAAAAATATCCTGGAAAACACTTGACTGATCAAAGACACCACAAAGTTAAGAGACACTGGGAGAAACCAATTCATACAAGGCAAAGAATCAGAATCCACGATACAAAAAAAAAAAAAAAAGGAATCCACAATGCATGTAAATGCCTACATATCAACAAGTCTGATTCTACACAAATCTGGGAATGAGAGAGAAATGCAGATGAGCAGTAATGATATGAAGATACTCAACCTCACTAGCAATCAAGGAAATGAAAAGTAATACACCTTTTGGGTCTTGAGGTAAGCAAACATTAAAAGATCTAAGTGGCAGCAAACATGCAAGGAAATTGGCACTCTTCCAGAGTAGTGAGAAGAGGCTTTGCACCTTCAAAGAGCCTTATGGCAGCACTGGTCATATTGAAAACACACACACACACCCTACAACAAGCAGCATAATTCTGCTTCTAGGGGCATATCTACATAAATATTTATACGTGTGCTCAAAGTGAAATTACAAGAATGTCCACACAGCCTTCCCTGGAATAGCAAAACTGGTGGGGACAGGGAACTTCTAAGCCCATCCATAAAAGGGATGAACCGGGGCAAAAGAAATGGACTTAAAAAAAAAAAAAAAAAAAAGGAAAGAAATAAATGGACTTATCACATGGATGGACCTTAAAGTTGGCCTTCAATAAGCAAGAAAGGTGTAGAAAAGCTACAGGAGAGAAAAGCATTACTTAAAAAAAAATAGAATAGGGGCACCTGGCTGACTTGGTCAGTAGAGCATGCAACTCCTAATCTTAGGGGTGAGTTCGAGCCCCACATTGGGTACAGAAATGGGTTAAAATGAAAATTAAAACATATTTTAGGGCTGCCTGGGTGGCTCAACAGTCGAGCATGTCTTTGGCTCAGGGCGTGATCCTGGGTTTCCGGATCCCTGTGAGGAGCCTGCTTCTCCCTCTGCCTGTTTCTTCCTCTCTCTCTGTCTCTCATAAATAAAATCTTAAGAAAAAATCTTTTAAAAATGGAATATTACTATCTCTGACATCTACAGAAACATTATCTATGAATGAGTATAAAAACAAATTAGCTGTGTACACACCCTAAGTGGTCATTCTGCATAAATGTGGAAAATGTGAATAGAATGTATAAAAGGAAAACTAAGCAAATATGACAAAGCATAACTGTTTATTCAGAATAATAGAGACGTTTGATTACTTTTCATACTTTTCTATAATTATGGGATTTGTCCAAACATTTGAAATATACAAGTATTTCCAGATTTGTAGATGTTATCAGAGTGGCAGGAATCATGGACTACCACACAGGAAGAGAAAAAGACCCACAGCTGGGTATATCCTAATATTGGGGCCTACAGTTCAGGCAGGCCTTAAAGATGCAGAATATGCAAAAGCACAACTGGAGGTGAAACAGAAGAGATGGGGGAAGTCAAGGGCCCAGTCTCATCAGCTGTGTGGACAAGAGGGACCTTAGAAGGCAAGACAGGATGGAGTAAGCCATTCTCAGGCAACCATACCTCAACTTGCACTTTACAAGCATCTGCTAGGATGACTTGAAAATGCCTCGCCCAAATTTCCTGTAATCATTCCTACACATATGTATGAGCCCTCACCAGGGCTCTCTCTGGCACTTCAGGGAATCTCCTAACCAGCTACACATCTAAACCATGGTGCAGTTTGAGAAGATGTAGAGGGTGCTGAGATGGATCTCAGTTCCTGCATTATCTGAAATCATGGACAGTTGGCTCATTCATGGAATCTAGAGAAATTCAGATGGGTTCTTTCGCATCTTCAGAATTTCATTAATATTTCAGGGCAAGCTCTTCGCAGGCAAGGAAAACACAACTACGTGTACATCCTCAAGACAATCAGAGATGGGTGCAGAGTGCTAGATTATTGTTATGTGCATGTTTATCATGCAGAAAGCATTGGTGGATTGTTATACAGGGATTTGAGAGCTGCCGTATTTGAGGAAACTGGGTGGAGATTTTTCTAGATGGGATATTATTTTCCTTATTCTTCAAAATAATGAGATCTGGGATTCCACTAGTTGAAACTTCACTATCCGACATGTTGCCCAGAATAGACTACTCAGATAACAAGGGATGACAGCATTTGATGTTTTCACCAGGTGAATGCTTTATTTCAGTATTTAATTTGGAGGGAACAAAGGAGGAATACGGAGCTCTTGTTAGTGTTCCTGAAGACCTTGCTTAATACAAAAACTCACATGATTCAAATCTTGAGTTTCCCACAAGGAAAAATCTGAAGTGAGTGTGGGGAGGGGGCCAGGAGCATGTTCTCAGAAATCACAACTCTTCAGACATTGAAGGGTGTTGTTATTTTAATTCTCCATTTTATTTTCTCAGCATTAACCCTAATTCTCAGAAACCACATAAATTAACAGCAGAGTGCAGCCCAGTGGTTATTAGGCTTCTTCACAGCATTTTAGTACAGCTAACTTCTATTCCCAAGCGACTGATTTGAGGCCCATCTTTCAGCCTAGCTCACTGCTGATTCTGTTAGTCTAAAAATAACTATCATAGCAGCAATGAGCATCACAGTCACCCGAGTTATGATGTCAGACAACGACCACTCTGTGTCACATGGTTCAGGCCCTTCTGCCTCCTGGGGACAGCAGTACCGCTATGTGGGGGTAGCATACTTGCGATGCACTTCATCTGTCAGCTTTGAAACTGTGGGAGATTTCATTACGTTTTATTTCAATTTGGGGAGGGAGGCATAAAGCTGAAATATTATTAATATTTTTATAGCTCAGTATCTCTTATTTGCTTGATCCATTATTCTAACTTAAAAAATCTAAATATAGTAATGAAACTATTTTTCTTTACCTTTCATAGTACGGAGTCAATAAAGTAAATGTAAATTTCCTGAATCAAGATAAAAATCTCTCATTTAGAAACACAGAGATAACCCTAAGGAACCAAAAACAGTAAGTTAAAAATGGCTGCCTCTGAATTATAAAAAGAAATAAAATATTGATGTGTACTACAATACAAATGAACCTTAAAAACACACTAAGTGACAGAAACCAGACACAAAAGACCATATATTATAGAATTTCCCTTTATGAGAAATGTCCAGAATAGAAAAATAAATAGATAAAGTAAATTAGTGGTTGTCAGGGGCTGAGGGTGGTGGGAACATGGGTTCCTAATAGGTACAGGATTTCTTTTTGGGGTGATATACACCCATGCTCTAGAAGTACATTATCGGTTGATAATACTTGCCCCATTCTGTGAATATATGAAAAACAAGAGAACTATTTACTTTAAAAGGGTGAACCTGTGGTATTGGAATATTTTAATAAAGTTGTCATGAAAAAATTTGTTTTTAAGTGGCTGCCACCAATGAAGAGGCTGGGCAGGAAAAAAGGGAGATGACACTTTTCCAATATTACCTATTCTGCTATCCTATTTCCTGCCACCTTTCCTGTATCAACTCTGCTATTCTAGTTCTCTCAGAAGCCATTCTTATGCCCTTACAGTCATAAAGTTCCCCTGCTTTGACTCCTATACTTCTTAGGTCTTGCTCCTAGGCCCTGGTCACACTGACCTGAAATGCAAGCCTGCTTCCCACAACCCGCTTCTCCCCACACTCCTGCCAGGGACATCCTTCCAGCCACATTTTAGACAGTGGCACCTCCTACTCCCAATATTTAAGAGGCTCTTTATTACCACCAGGATGGACCCCTGGCTCTGCAGCAGGCATTCAGAACCTGGTTGGATTCATCCTAGGCTCTCCATGCTAAATTCTAATTGGGGTCAGCCTTCGCCCAGATGCTGGTCATGCAATACCCCTGCCTCACCCCCCACCCAACACCACACACTGGTGGTGCTATAAAAGGCCAGACCCCTGCTTACCAGGCTGATGAATCCCCTTCACCTCCTGGTGCAAATGTGTCAGGTCTCCTGGGCAGCCACTCTCCCCACAGCAGAAAGACTCCAGCTGCTCTGTGCCCCAATGACTCTATGCAGACTGACCCACTTCCTAAGACATCAGTTGGGCTCAGCTCTTTCAAGGCTTGGGGCCTCCCCCAGCATCTCAGGCTCATATCCTGTACCACATTTACAGCACCAGCAGGCCATGAGCCCTCAGTAGCTGAGTGAATCATTTTGGAAAGGGGACTGAGAATCCCTCAGGACTGGGCTCAAACTTGTCCACGTTCCCCTCCCAGCAGGCAGACAGCTCACAGGACACCATCAAACTGAATCAGTACTGAATACATGAGGTAAGGCAGGAGGAGGAAGGGTGACTTCCAGCCAAAAGGGTTGCCCCTCATCTACCAAAACAACACACAGCACAGCTAGGGCTCAGGAATATGAATAGACTAATTAATAGTGTGGCTCCAAGTCATAGAAAATTGTTTGAATTCTGAGTGCTCAGAAAGCAGTAAACTTCTGGCCGATTCCTTCTCTACCCAACTCTAGCTGTTATAAAGTAAGGAACACATAGATTAGGATGGTGGGAAACAACTTGGGCACCTCAGGGAACAGCACAGCCCTTCAGGAAAAAGCAGAAGCCCACCTCACCTGGACCTCGGCTGTCGGGAGCCCAGTGGCCCTCTTCTCCTCCTCACGGTTCTCTTCCAAATGCCAGGCAGAGTCCTGAGGACATAGAGCTGGGGAGGAAAACAAAGTCATGGAGGCAGCTCTCCCTGCCAGAAGTATGCCTACATGAGTCCTTCCTCCTGGGAGGTGGGGGGTTCAGGGAAAACTGGTTTCTGGACCTCTCTGTTACACAAATTAAAAAACTCATCTCCTCATTTTATAGATCAGGGAAATGAGACTCAGAGCAAATAAGGAATGTGCCTAAACATGAACCCTGCACTGTCCCCCTTTGCTCTGAGGCACCGTCTCTGAGAAATAGTACCATTCATATCCTTTCTTGGCCTGAGCCACAAATGCCCACACATTTATTCTCATGCCCCTTTCGTGGCGGTATCACCATCACTTTATCTCCCAGTGGTGTGTTCTGATCGTTCGCTATTCCAGCTTTGAAAGAGACAGATCTGGACCAGAAACACTCCCCACTGCCCTATGCCCTAAATCCCCAGGTGGCTCCCTAGGTCTGATTCCTGGCCAAGGCAAGTCACTGCTGGGAAAAGCCAGGACATTGCAGCCAACATGGCCAAAGGGGACACAGGCTCTTTGACTCACCCCAGGAGGCCCACGGGTCAACAGCCGCCATTCCCCAGGACTGGTCTGTAAGGATACCTGCACGAAATCAGGTTAGGATAAGTAAAGGAAAGGTATTGGCACAACAATCCTAGCGACTAAAGGCAACAAAATGGAAAAGGAGATCGGTCTCACTGAAAGGTGTAACAGAGTTCCATAAACAGAGCCCAAGGGCATGTGACAAAATCCAACATAATAAGCTAGATTTGGGATGACTGGGTGGCTCAGTGATTGAGCATCTGCCTTCAGCCCAGGTCATAATCACAGCATCCCGGGATCAAGTTCCGCATCAGGCTCCCTGCATGGAGCCTGCTTCTCCCTTTTGCCTGTGTCTCTGCCTCTCTCTCTGTGTCTCTCATGAATAAATAAATAAAATCTTAAAAAAAAAAAGCTAGATTTATATCAGAAATGCATGTTAGTCACTATTAGAAAATCTGATGTGATATAGCCATAGAACAATATTTAAATGGCTCCTCCTTAAATGACTAAGGAGGTATCTGATAAAATATTTAACATTACCTAATTTTTTAAAAACCTACACAGTAAGATACTCCCCTCAGTGTCTTTACTGATAAATACAGGAAACCTCACTTAAAGATAGCATACCACTGACCTCACACTATTTAACACTGTTCCTAAATTACAAGCCAATGCTATAAAAACAAGAAAAAAATATGGTAGTGGTAGAGAAATTCTGATCAGATGTATGATTGTCTTCTAAGAAATCCCAAAATCGTTAGAAAATCTCTTAGAACTAATGAGACACCTTAGGAAAGAACTATAAAATATACAAAAATTACGTGGCATTTTACACCAAGTTTCCCTTTTCACCAAAAACCAAGTTGTTTCTTCTTTTTAAATCTCACTCAGTTCTAATTCTATACCAAGATCAAGAGACTCTCCTCCAATTCTTCAAAACCCTCAGCCCCTGTGCCACTTTGACCTCTGGCAGCAGCAGGTCACTGCTGAGGAGGCCCAGAAGAAACAGAATTTGAACTCACCCCAGGAGGCCCAAGGGTTGATGGCTGCCATCCCACAGATCAATGGACCAGGTGCCCTCCCAGGTGCACTTGATTCAGGTGATTCATTCACGGAATGCAATTGCAGTACCAACCTAACCACAAAAATAGAAAACACAAAAGTGGTCCTTTCTCTGAAGAAGAACCAGTAACAAAAAAGGCAGCCTATCCATAGAAACAACAGAAGACTTCTAGGGAGCATTATAAGAAAACAAAATTTACAAGTCAAAAACAACAGAATGAAAAGGGAGTTAAGCTGAAAAAAGAGCACAATCCAGGATTAGAGGGTGGAATTTGTCAATGGCTCCCAAGAGACAGCGAGTGACAACTTCGAAGTTAACTTTTTGGTGATTTACAAAAATTACTGTAAAATCTACATGCACTGCCCAATGAATCAGTGGCTGCCTAGAGCCGGCAGGGAGGGAGGAATGAGGAGTGACCACTTAATGGGTGCAAAGATTTCTTTTGGGAGGTGATGAAAATGTTCTAGAATTAGATAATATTTTATTGTACAACTCTCTAAATATACAACAAAACCACTAAGTTGTACTCTAAAACGTCTAATTTTTTGTTATGCAAATTTTACCTAAAAGGGAAGGGAGGGAGGAAAGGAAGGG
Organism: Canis lupus familiaris; assembly: GCF_011100685.1. Taxonomy (NCBI): domain Eukaryota; kingdom Metazoa; phylum Chordata; class Mammalia; order Carnivora; family Canidae; genus Canis; species Canis lupus. The sequence continues at coordinate 100,649,424 of NC_049222.1, read as the reverse complement.
AAGAAGAAATCAATCTGCAAAACCTACCAGGCCCAAGCCTGTCTGTTTACTGGTTCAGAGCCCAGACCACAAACTCCCTGGGTTCCAAGTCTTTGTGCAAGTCCCGAGACCTCTCTGAGGGTTCCAAGGCCAGCTGGCAGAGCTCTGGGTTTCCTGGGTGTATAAGGCACCAGGACGCCTACTGGGCCCCAGGAACACCGGGATCTGTGCCAAAGCTCAAAGGAGGCATACTACGCTGCACCGCTGTTTGCAACTTAACAAAATCCGCCGTCACTGCAAGCTGAAGGGAATGGGGGCTGTTCCCCTCCCACGTTCCACGTCTTCCTTCCGCGCCTCCGGTGGACCCGCGCGGACGAGAAACACCCGCTGGGGAAAGAAAGGTGTGCATGCCCATTAACAGCCTCAGAGGCGTCCTCATCACCTGCTGCCTGGCCTCCCGCCCAATTTTATCTGCAACCACCGGGGAGGAGCGATGCTCAGGAGCCCGTAGCAGCGAGCCGCTGGCCTTACCTGGTTCGTGGCTCCCAGCCTCCCACCCGTGAGCCGGTCCCCGCCAGTGCGCGCTCGGCAGGCGACTTAGCAAGCTCGGGCTCGCTCGGCCGGGGGCGTCCGGCTTTTGTTCCGCTCCAAGGTTTGGCCCGCGGGGCACTTAGGATCCTCGCGCGCGGCGGGGAAGACAAAAGCGTGCGGGGCCGACAGCCGCGACCCCGCGCCAGGCCCGACGTCCAGGGCTCCTCGGGTCCGCCCAGCCGGCCCAGCGCGGCCGCGAGCCCGGAGGCGGGAGAACCAACGGAAACGGGAGCGCGAAGGCGGCGTGGAAAGGGCAGGCGCGGGATCCGCCCTGGCGCCGCCCGGATTGCCGGAGTCGCGTCTTCTAGCTCGTTTCCCGTCCTTCCTATCTCTCCGCAGCGACAGAAACAGCGGCCCCACAGCCTCAGCGACCGCCTCACCTCGGCAGTGGACAATGGCGGCCGCTCCCCCGACGTCGACCAGGACGCGCGGCGCAGGTTGCTGGGAGTTGTAGTTCTGGACGGTGAGCTTCCGGCTGGTCCGGAAGCGCCGCCATGGCAGGTACCGGGAGCTGTTCGCCTGGAGTTGGCCTCCGCAGCGTCAGTGTCTTGCCAGGGCGTATAGTAGTATCCCGGTCCCCGCCGAGCCAGACAGTTCTGTCCTGGGCCTACACCACCCTCCCCGCCGCCGCTGCCCAACTTGGGAAGGCCTGAGTAGGTCGCAGCCCCGCGAGCCTCAGTGTGCGGTCTGTGAAATGGGGGCTCAGAGTAGCTGCGCTTAGCAATGCGAACTTGACGAAGTCTAGTCGTTTTCTGCGTCCGGGACGCAGGTCTGAACGCTTCCAAGGTTGTCCTTTCACTTACCATTTACAATACTGTGAGGAAGTAGCCGTTCTGATCCCCCTTTCCAGATGAGGCTGGTTTGGAACTTGTCGCACGTGAAACCTTAGTGTTTAGGATGCAAGAGATTGTTCCCAAATCTATCTAGATGATGAAGCTTTATCGGAGCCTAAGTACCCACCGACCTAAGTTGCGACGTATCTGGCGTCAGCATTTATTGCGAGGCATTGAAGACTAGAACGTAGAACGCGATTAACGAAATCTCTGCCTGGCAACCGGCATTCAAACCACTCCTGAAGAGCCTGGACAGGGAGGATGAAAAGGCTCCTCACTCGCTGAGTCACCAACCCCAGCCTCAGCTCTAGTTGAATCTGGAATCCCCAAATCCAGTGACAGCGCTTTGGGACTCTGTTGGAACCTTCTTCCCGGCTGAGTTTGAGGTGACCCTCAGGTCGAGCTTCCCTGGCTCCCCACCTTTTCCTCCTTGTTCCTGATCCATCTTGCCTGTAGATTTGTCTACCGTGGTTTCCACGGCTCAGTTGGGGGAACAGCAGGTAGTCAGGCAATTAGGGGCCAGATTTCAGACAGCCTTAGGGTCACTGTGATGGCTCTGATTCTGAGTGAAATGGGGAGCCATCCCACGGTTCAGAGCAGAGCACTAATGAGCTCTGGCCTCACCAAAGGATCACTTTGGTTTATGTGTAAAAAATGAGCTAAAAAGGTGAGGGAGGGAGCAGAATGCCCCTTAAAACCAATGTAGTAATCAAAGTGGGAAATGATAGCTTAGATCAGACTGGTGGTGATCAGCGTCCAGTTTTGGACGTCAGTATTTTATTTTTTTAAGATTTTTATTTTTTTTTAATTTATGTTTTATTGGTGTTCAATTTACTAACATACAGAATAACCCCCAGTGCCCGTCACCCATTCACTCCCACCCCCCGCCCTCCTCCCCTTCTACCACCCCTAGTTCATTTCCCAGAGTTAGCAGTCTTTACGTTCTGTCTCCCTTTCTGATATTTCCCACACATTTCTTCTCCCTTCCCTTATATTCCCTTTCACTATTATTTATATTCCCCAAATGAATGAGAACATATAAAGTTTGTCCTTCTCCGATTGACTTACTTCACTCAGCATAATACCCTCCAGTTCCATCCACGTTGAAGCAAATGGTGGGTATTTGTCATTTCTAATGGCTGAGTAATATTCCATTGTATACATAAACCACATCTTCTTTATCCATTCATCTTTCGTTGGACACCGAGGCTCCTTCCACAGTTTGGCTATCGTGGCCATTGCTGCTATAAACATCGGGGTGCAGGTGTCCCGGCGTTTCATTGCATTTGTATCTTTGGGGTAAATCCCCAACAGTGCAATTGCTGGGTCGTAGGGCAGGTCTATTTTTAACTCTTTGAGGAACCTCCACACAGTTTTCCAGAGTGGCTGCACCAGTTCACATTCCCACCAACAGTGTAAGAGTGTTCCCTTTTCTCCGCATCCTCTCCAACATTTGTTGTTTCCTGCCTTGTTAATTTGCCCCATTCTCACTGGTGTGAGGTGGTATCTCATTGTGGTTTTGATTTGTATTTCCCTGATGGCAAGTGATGCAGAGCATTTTCTCATATGCATGTTGGCCATGTCTATGTCTTCCTCTGTGAGATTTCTGTTCATGTCTTTTGCCCATTTCATGATTGGATTGTTTTTTTTGCTGTTGAGTTTAATAAGTTCTTTATAGATCTTGGAAACTAGCCCTTTATCTGATATGTCATTTGCAAATATCTTCTCCCATTCTGTAGGTTGTCTTTGAGTTTTGTTGACTGTATCCTTTGCTGTGCAAAAGCTTCTTATCTTGATGAAGTCCCAATAGTTCATTTTTGCTTTTGTTTCTTTTGCCTTCGTGGATGTATCTTGCAAGAAGTTACTATGGCCGAGTTCAAAAAGGGTGTTGCCTGTGTTCTTCTCTAGGATTTTGATGGAATCTTGTCTCACATTTAGATCTTTCATCCATTTTGAGTTTATCTTTGTGTATGGTGAAAGAGAGTGATCTAGTTTCATTCTTCTGCATGTGGATGTCCAATTTTCCCAGCACCATTTATTGAAGAGACTGTCTTTCTTCCAATGGATAGTATTTCCTCCTTTATCGAATATTAGTTGACCATAAAGTTCAGGGTCCACTTCTGGATTCTCTATTCTGTTCCACTGATCTAAGTGTCTGTTTTTGTGCCAGTACCACACTGTCTTGATGACCACAGCTTTGTAGTACAACCTGAAATCTGGCATTGTGATGCCCCCAGATATGGTTTTCTTTTTTAAAATTCCCCTGGCTATTCGGGGTCTTTTCTGATTCCACACAAATCTTAAAATAATTTGTTCTAACTCTCTGAAGAAAGTCCATGGTATTTTGATAGGGATTGCATTAAACGTGTATATTGCCCTGGGTAACATTAACATTTTCACAATATTAATTCTGCCAATCCATGAGCATGGAATATTTTTCCATCTCTTTGTGTTTTCCTCAATTTCTTTCAGAAGTGTTCTATAGTTTTGAGGGTATAGATCCTTTACATCTTTGGTTAGGTTTATTCCTAGGTATCTTATGCTTTTGGGTGCAATTGTAAATGGGATTGACTCCTTAATTTCTCTTTCTTCAGTCTCATTGTTAGGGTATAGAAATGCCACTGATTTCTGGGCATTGATTTTGTATCCTGCCACGCTATCGAATTGCTGTATGAGTTCTAGCAATCTTGGGGTGGAGACTTTTGGGTTTTCTATGTAGAGTATCATGTCATCGGCGAAGAGGGAGAGTTTGACTTCTTCTTTGCCAATTTGAATGCCTTTAATGTCTTTTTGTTGTCTGATTGCTGAGGCTAGGACTTCCAGTACTATGTTGAACAGCAGTGGTGAGAGTGGACATCCCTGTCTTGTTCCTGATCTTAGGGGAAAGGCTCCCAGTGCTTCCCCATTGAGAATGATATTTGCTTTTCATAGATGGCTTTTAAGATGTTGAGGAATGTTCCCTCTATCCCTACACTCTGAAGAGTTTTGATCAGAAATGGATGCTGTATTTTGTCAAATGCTTTCTCTGCATCTAATGAGAGGATCATATGGTTCTTGGTTTTTCTCTTGCTGATATGATGAATCACATTGATTGTTTTACAGGTGTTGAACCAGCCTTGTGTCCCAGGGATAAATCCTACTTGGTCATGGTGAATAATTTTCTTAATGTACTATTGGATCCTATTGGCCAGTATCTTGTTGAGAATTTTTGCATCCATGTTCATCAGGGATATTGGTCTGTAATTCTCCTTTTTGGTGGGGTCTTTGTCTGGTTTTGGAATTAAGGTGATGCTGGCCTCATAGAACGAATTTGGAAGTACTCCATCTCTTTCTATCTTTCCAAACAGCTTTAGGAGTATAGGTATGGTTTCTTCTTTAAACGTTTGATAAAATTCCCCTGGGAAGCCATCTGGCCCTGGACTCTTGTGTCTTGGGAGGTTTTTGATGACTGCTTCAATTTCCTCCCTGGTTATTGGCCTGTTAAGGTTTTCTATTTCTTCCTGTTCCAGTTTTGGTAGTTTGTGGCTTTCCAGGAATGCGTCCATTTCTCCTAGATTGCCTAATTTATTGGCGTATAGCTGTTCATAATATGTTTTTAAAATCGTTTGTATTTCCTTGGTGTTGGTAGTGATCTCTCCTTTCTCATTCATGATTTTATTAATTTGAGTCTTCTCTCTCTTCTTTTTAATAAGGCTGGCTAATGGTTTATCTGTCTTATTAATTCTTTCAAAGAACCAACTCCTGGTTCTGTTGATCTGTTCCACAGTTCTTCTGGTCTCGATTTCGTTGAGTTCTGCTCGAATCTTTATTAACTCCCTTCTTCTCTTGGGTGTAGGATCTATTTGCTGTTTTTTCTCTAGCTCCTTTATGTGTAAGGTTAGCTTTTGTATTTGAGTTCTTTCCAGTTTTTGAATGGATGCTTGTATTGCGATGTATTTCCCCCTTAGGACTGCTTTTGCTGCATCCCAAAGATTTTGGATGGTTGTATTTTCATTCTCATTAGTTTCCATGAATCTTTTTAATTCTTCCTGGTTGACCCTTTCATCTTTTAGCAGGATGGTCCTTAACCTCCACGTGTTTGAGGTCCTTCCAAACTTCTTGTTGTGATTTAGTTCTAATTTCAAGGCATTATGGTCTGAGAATATGCAGGGGACGATCCCAATCTTTTGGTATCGGTTCAGACCCGATTTGTGACCCAATATGTGGTCTATTCTGGAGAAAGTTCCTTGTGCACTTGAGAAGAATGTGTATTCAGTTGAGTTTGGATGTAAAGTTCTGTAGATATCTGTGAAATCCATCTGGTCCAGTGTATCATTTAAAGCTCTCATTTCTTTGGAGATGTTGTGCTTAGAAGACCTATCAAGTATAGAAAGAGCTAGATTGAAGTCACCAAGTATAAGTGTATTATTATCTAAGTATTTCTTCACTTTGGTTAATAATTGATTTATATATTTGGCAGCTTGCACATTCGGGGCATATATATTGAGGATTGTTAAGTCCTCTTGTTGAATAGATCCTTTAAGTATGATATAGTGTCCCTCTTCATCTCTCACTACAGTCTTCGGGGTAAATTTTAGTTTATCTGATATAAGGATGGCTACCCCTGCTTTCTTTTGAGGACCATTCGAATGGTAAATGGTTCTCCAACCTTTTATTTTCAGGCTGTAGGTGTCCTTCTGTCTAAAATGAGTCTCTTGTAGACAGCAAATAGATGGGTCCTGCTTTTTTATCCAGTCTGAAACCCTGCGCCTTTTGATGGGGTCATTAAGCCCATTCACATTCAGAGTTACTATTGAGAGATATGAGTTTAGTGTCATCATGATATCTATTCAGTCCTTGTTTTTGTGGAATGTTCCACTGAACTTCTTCTTAAAGGGGAATTTTAAGAGTCCCCCTTAAAATTTCTTGCAGAGCTGGTTTGGAGGTCACATATTCTTTTAGTTGCTGCCTGTCTTGGAAGCTCTTTATCTCTCCTTCCATTTTGAATGAGAGCCTTGCTGGATAAAGGATTCTTGGTTGCATGTTCTTCTCATTTAGGACCCTGAATATATCCTGCCAGCCCTTTCTGGCCTGCCAGGTCTCTGTGGAGAGGTCTGCTGTTACCCTAATACTCCTCCCCATAAAAGTCAGGGATTTCTTGTCTCTTGCTGCTTTAAGGATCTTCTCTTTATCTTTGGAATTTGCAAGCTTCACAATTAAATGTCGAGGTGTTGAACGGTTTTTATTGATTTTAGGGGGGGGATCTCTCTATTTCCTGGATCTGAATGCCTGTTTCCCTTCCCAGATTAGGAAAGTTTTCAGCTAGAATTTGTTCAAATACATATTCTGGCCCTCTGTCCCTTTCGGCGCCCTCGGGAACACCAATTAAATGTAAGTTTTTCTTCCTCAGGCTGTCGTTTATTTCTCTTAATCTATCTTTATGGTCTTTTAATTGTTTGTCTCTTTTTTCCTCAGTTTCCCTCTTTGCTATCAACTTGTCTTCTATGTCACTCACTCGTTCTTCCACCTCATTAACCCTCGTCGTTAGGACTTCTAGTTTGGATTGCATCTCATTCAATTGATTTTTAATTTCTGCCTGATTAGCTCTAAATTCTGCAGTCATGAAGTCTCTTGAGTCCTTTATGCTTTTTTCTAGAGCCACCAGTAGCTGTATAATAGTGCTTCTGAATTGGCTTTCTGACATTGAATTGTAATCCAGATTTTATAACTCTGTGGGAGAGAGGACTGTTTCTGATTCTTTCTTTTGAGGTGAGGTTTTCCTTCTAGTCATTTTGCTCAGTGCAGAGTGGCCAAAAGCAAGTTGTATTGGGAAAAGGAGAAAAAGAGAGGAGAGAAAGAAGGAAAGAAAAGAGAAAGAGAAAAAAAAGGAAGAAAAAAACAAAAAAAAAAAAAAAAGAAAAAGAGAAAGAAAAAGAAAGAAAGGAGAAAAAAGGGGGGTGGGGGAAGGAAACAAATCAAAAAGCAAAACAAAACAAAACAAAACAAAAAAGAACCACGGGGGAGTATCTTCTGATTCTGTGTACTTTAAGTCCCTTGGCTTCCCCTGGAAGTTGTCCATCTAGCTGGTCTTCTGGGGAGGGGCCTGTTGTGCTGATTTTCAGGTGTTAGCAGTTGCGGGAGCTGCTGTGCCCCTGCCTGGTGCAGGGCTCAGTGGGGGTTGTTTACCCCGTGAGGCCCCAGGAGCAACAGCCCTAGTGGCGGGGCCAGCTCTGGAAACCTGGATTCAGCTCCGGCAGGAACTCTGGAGTTCTCCGTCTGCAGGGCCTGGAGGCTCCGGGGCGGGCCGCTGATCTGCTCAGCTCGGGGCAGGAGGGACCTTGCTGTCCTGGGCCCTCTCGGCCTCTGCCTGTCCCGGGGGAGGCCGGATCCTGGGCTGTGTCCCGGCGCCCTGTGCTCCGGGGCCTGCGCTATTGGATTCGCGCTCCCGGCCGCGTAGCCCCTCCGTAGAGCCGCCGCCCGAGCCCCACGAGCTGCTCCTGGAACCGCGCAGCCCCCTCCGCACGGAGCCTCTTCCTCTGCCCGAGCCCCTCCGAGCTGCTCCCGGGGCCGCGTAGCCCCCTCCGCGGAGCCACCGCCCGAGCCCCTCCGAGCTGCTCCGGGTCCCGCCAGGTCCCGCCGTGCGCGCTGCAGCCCTTAGGGAGCTCGGCGCACTCTCCTGGGCGCGCAGTTGCTCTGTTACTGTTCCCGGGAGCCCGAGGGCATCCTCGCCCTTCTGGGTCCTGCTCCAACTCCCTGGGAGCCCCTTTCCACCCGGGAAGGTTGGTGCAGCTCCTGCTTCTCCGGGACGGGGCTCTCCTGTCCTGGGGACACTCGCCCCGGCCTCAGCCCGGCTCCTCGCGGGGCTCCTCCCCCTTGGAGGCCTTTGTTTCTTTATTTCTTTTTCCCCGTCTTCCTACCTTGATAGAAGCGCGAACTCTTCTCACTGTAGCATTCCAGGTGTTCTCTCTTTAATTCTCAGGCCGAATTCATAGATTTTCAGGATAATTTGAAGGTTTTCTAGGTAATTTGGTGGAGACCGGTGATTTGGAGACCCTACTCTTCCGCCGTCTTGCCCCTCCTCCTCTATTTTTTTAAGATTTTTAAATTTAATCATGAGAGACACACAGAGAAAGAGACATAGGCAGAAGGAGAAGCTGGGGAGCCCGATGTGAGACTCCATCACAGGTCCCCGGGATCATGACTTGAGCCAAAAGTAGATGCTCAACCCTTAGCCACCTAGGCGTCCCAGATGTTAGTATTTTAAAGGTAGAGGCAACAGAAGGTTCAAGGTTTTGTTTCATGAGCTGCAGTCCATCCTGTAATACCCAGAGCAAGGCAGAGCTGTTCACCAAGGGCCTTGTTGGGTAGGGAATGGGTTACAGGTATGTGAGAATACTGCTTCCTCTGACCCAAGCCCTCTCCCACTCCATTTACCTTAGTGTGCTGTGTGACACTCTGTTCTGTCCATGCTATAAGGAGGCAAAGACTGGGCTGCACAGCCATCTTGGATGCATGCCCCTACCATGGGGGTCTGAGCTATTTCTTAGCTGCCACAGGTTTCTGAATGGGTAGAGATGAGGGCATTAGGAGAATCTAGGTTCTCCTAGGAGTATGCCTTTCCTCAGAGATGCCTAAAGAGTGGTCACCCCATGCCACCTGAAGGTCTCCGGCTGTTTCCATTTTCTCACAGCCAGATGTTGAGAATGAAAGGTAAAGGAAAGGGAGTCCAGGGCACATTTCTTGGAACAAATAAGACCTTTAATCTGAGTCATAGGGTCACCAATAGTAAAATAACTACTACAGGGACGCCTAGGTGGCTCAGTGGTTGGGTGCCTGCCTTCAGCTCAGGTCATAATCCTGGGATCTGGGATTGAATCCCACATCAGGCTCCCTGTGAGGAGCCTGCTTCTTCTGCCTGTGTCTCTGCCTCTCTCTCAGTCTGTGTCTCTTGTGAATAAATAAATCTTAAAAAAAAATTAGTACAAATAAGTTGGATTTGAAGTTATCTATACACTCAAATACTAGTATTAACTCATTTTCACCAGCTAGGAGCCCAGGAGTCATTAAAGATCAATATTCTATGGGATCCTGGGTCCTCTGCATGGAAGTCAACATGCCTGTCCACTGTCGGTGGCCATGCAGAAGCTTCCCCTTCCACAGCTCTTCCTTGCTGTCTTTGTCACCAGCTCAGCATTCAGCCTGTGATTTTTTTTTGTCCCAGAGATTTAATTTTAGAGGTCTGCTCATTTTTCTTTTAAGAAAAATATGTAAAGGGATGCCTGGGTGGCTCAGTGGTTGGGTGCCTGCCTTTGGTTCAGGTTGTGATCCCGGGATCCGGGATCGAGTCCCACATCGGGCTCCCTGCAAGGAGCCTGCTTCTCCCTCTGCCTGGGTCTCTGCCTCTCTCTCTGTGTCTCTAATGAATAAATAAATAAGATCTTAAAAAAGAAAAAAATGTAAAACATAATAGAGTTGTAAGGAATTTAGTGAAACCCTGTGAAAGTATTCCAAAGCTCAAGGGGAAAGAAAGAACATTATCTCTGTGGCTGAACCCCCTGTGTTTCTCCCTTCAACAGAAACGGCCTTTCAGAGACAGCCACTATACTGAATGAGATGTGGAATCCTCTGTTTCTATAGGTGTATCCCAGAGCAATACACAACATTTACTTCACATGTTTTGCAGTCATATAAATGTATCAATATAAGATTTTATCTGCAACTTGCATTATTTTGCTGCATATATTTGTCATTGCAAGATTTATCATTTTTTAAAAAGATTTATTTGACAGCACAAGCAGGCAGAGCAGCAGACAGAGGCAGAGGGAAAAGCAGGCTCCCCACTGATCAGGAAGCATACTGCAGGGCTTGATCCAGGACCCTGGGATCATGACCTGAGCCAAAGGGAGACAGTTAGATCTAGGCGCCCCTAGATTTACTGATAATGTGAAGCTTTATATCATTTATTTTCACTGCTGTCTAGTTTCTTGCTAAATGAGTATACCACAACTTGTTTATCCCATCTACTTTTGTTGGCCACTTAGTTCTTTCAGCAGATATTCATTAAAGAATCTACTATGCAGGGCGGGTGTCTGGGTGGCTCAGTACGTTAAGCATCTGACTCTTGATTTCAGCTCAGGTCATTGATCTCTTAGGCCTGTGAGACTGAGCCCCGTATCAGGCTCCAGGCTTAGCAGGGAGTCTGCTTGAGATTCTATCTTTCTCTCCCACCACTCACTCATGTTCTCTGTCTCTTATAAGTAAATCTTTAAAAAAAAAATAAAGAACCTACCATGCATGGAATGGGGAATAAAGTAGTGAATAAAAATCACAAAACCACTGCCCTCATGGAGCTCACATTCTAGAGGAGAATGCAAATAGAAAAATAAGTAAAATATCTAATACATCAGATGGGGATAACAGCTAAAGGCCAAATAGGGAGAAGAGGCAAAGAATGCTGGAGGAAGTGGCTGTGATTTTAAGTTGGAGCCTCAAGGAAAGCCCACTAAGAAGGTAATATGCAAAGCAAAGACAGAAGAGGCAGGGAGAAGGCCAGCTGTGCAGGTATCTGGGGGAAGAGCATTGTAAGCAAAATGCTTCCAGTCACTATAGATGATGTTGCTATGAACATTCACATAGGTCTTATGGACAGACACAGGGTGGCTCTGGGGTTAGCCCTCAGCGGTACTGACAGGCTATAGCTCATGAATACTCATGTCCAAAACTGATATGTCTCCTTGTTTCCAAAAAGATTGCACCTTTTCTTTTCTTTTTTTTTTTCTAAAGATTTTATTTATTCACGAGAGAGAGAAAGAGAGGCAGAGACACAGGCAGAGGGAGAGGCAAGCTCCATGCAGGGAGCCTGACGTGGAACTCGATCCCAGGACTGGATCCTGGGACCCCAGGATCATGCCCTGGGCCAAATGCAGGTGCTAAACTGCTGAGCCACCCAGGGATCCCCAGGATTGCACTTTTTCATATGCCCCTCAGTAACAGGAGTCCCACTTGCTCCACATCCTCAGCAATGCTTGGCAGTGTCAGCTTTTTTATTTTAAATTTTTTGCCAAATTCATGAGTAAAAAATGGTATTTCATTGTGAAATGTTTGCCCCTCTCTTTTTTGTGAGATTCAGCATTTTTTCAGTGTTGCTATTTATGTGTTCTCTTCTTTTTTTTAAGATTTTTTTTATTTATGATAGTCACACAGAGAGAGAGAGAGAAAGAGAGGCAGAGACACAGGCAGAGGGAGAAGCAGGCTCCATGCACCGGGAGCCCGACGTGGGATTCGATTCCGGGTCTCCAGGATGGAGCCCTGGGCCAAAGGCAGGCGCTAAACCGCTGCGCCACCCAGGGATCCCCTATGTGTTCTCTTCTTGAGTTAACTTCTCACTTCATGCACTTTTCTCCCAGGTTGCATTTTTCTTATTGGTTTGTAGAAGTTCTTTACGTAAATTTTAACATTAATCTTTTATTAGGAATAGGGCAGCTCGGGTGGCTCAGTGGTTTAGCGCCGCCTGCAGCCCGGGGCCTGATCCTGGAGACCCGGGATGGAGTCCCACATGGGGCTCCCTGCATGGAGCCTGCTTCTCCCTCCGCCTGTGTCTCTGCCTCTCTCTCTGTCTTTCATGAATAAATAAATAAAATATTTTAAAAATATATTTTATTAGGAAAATATCCTAAGTTGTGGTTTACCTTTACTTTGTTTATGGTGTTTTTTGAAGCAAATGATTTTTTTTTTAATTGTCTTTTCTGGGGTGCTTGGATGGTTCAGTTTGTTGAGCATCTGGCTCTTGATTTCCAATCAGGTGGTGATTTTAGGGTTCTGGGATCCAGCCCCATGTCAGGCTCCACACACAGTGGGGAGTTGTCTTGAGATTTTCCCTCTCCTTCTGCCACACGGCCCACTCATGCTCATGCGCACTCTAATGAATTAAATTTTTTAATAAAATATCTTTTTCAATCTAGATTCCTTTTATTCCATTTTCTTGCCAATTGCCTTGGCCAGAACCTTCATTACAATGTTGACTAGAAGTGGTGAGCTCAGATAGCTTGCCTTGTTCTAATCTTAGGGGTTAAACATTCAGTGTTTTACCTCTAAGTATGATATCATCTGTGGATGAAGCTGTCCTTTGCTAGGCTGAGGACATTGCCTTCTATTCTAAGTTTGGGGAGAGTTGTTTATTTATTTTTAAGATTTTATTTATTTATTCATGAGAGACGCAGAGAGAGAGAGGCAGAGAGAGAAGCACGATCCATGCAGAGAGCCCGATGTGGGACTCGATTCCGGGTCTCCAGGATCATACCCTGGGCTGAAGGCAGCACTAAACCACTGAGCCACCCGGGCTGCTCTGTTTGTTTGTTTTTAAATCAGGAATGATTGTTGGATTTTGTCAATTTTTTCTGCATGTACTGAGATAACAATATACTTTTTCTTTTTTTAGCTTGTTAATGCAGTGAAGTACATTTATTGATTTTGGTTAAACCAACCCTGCATTTTTTAGATTAACTCCACTTACTCATGACTTTTAAAATTTCTATTATTTTATTATTATATTATTGGATTCAGTTTGCTAAAATTTTGTTTATAAAATATAAACTTATGCCCATAAAAACAAAACACATTGATAAGTATGTTCATAGCACCTTTATTCATAGTAACCAAAAACTGGGAACATCAATCTCAGAATGGAATAAATTGTGTTATATTCATACAATGGAATAAATACTACCCAGCAACAGAAAAGAACAGTAAAGATCCATGTAATTCCAGAGATAAGTCTCAAAATTTTTTTGCTTAGGGAATGCGGCAGTCACAAAAATGCAAGGAATATATGACTATAATCTCACCAGGGTAAATTCTAGTATTGGCAAAAATAATCCATGCTGATAGAAATCGCTGTTTGCTTTGGGGTTTATAGGAAAGAAATGTCTGGTAACAGACAAGAAAGAACTTTCTGAGGTAATGGAAATGTTCTGTTTCTTAATATGTGTTCACCAAAAATGATTCAATGGTGTACCTAGGAGAAGAGCGTTTCACTGTTCTGGGGTACTCAGCAAAATTCTAGGCTAAGGGGATTTTTTTTCTTTTTTCTTTTTCTTTTTTTTCTTACATATTTTGCTTATTTTAGAGACAGAGAGCATGGGTGGGGGGAGGGGCAGAGGTAGACGGAGAGAATCACAAGAAGACTCTGCACCAAGCATGGAGCCCGATGTGGGGCTCGACCCCATGACCCCAAGATCATGATCTGAGCTGAAATCAAGAGTCGCTCAACTGACTGACCCACCCAGGCGCCCCTAGGCTAAGGGGATTCTCAAGAAAAGTAATTAGCAGAAAATTACTCTTAGGGTTTTTCTAGCCCCAAACCTGGGTCTCTGTCCCACCAGCCCCCTGTCATCAAAGGCTCTGATGCTCTCCTCATTTGTGGAGGGGCTCCATCAATGCCCAGCTGCTTTGATGCCCACCTACACCCAGTCCAAGTATTTGTCCCCAGCATGGTACTGGGCTCACCTGTAAAAGGTTTACCTCCCTTTAGAATTCATCAAATTTTCCTTGTTTCCACCTCTCTTCAATAGCTTACCACAGAAGAATATGAAGGTAGATATCGATGAACATCACATATAGGGATTAAGGATCAATAGCTTACTGGAATGGAAATTTTATTCAGAGTTGGTTAAGTTACATTATAGATTTTGAAGTTTCTTTAAAGGCTTTACTTTTTCCTTGCTTGCTTGGGTTTGAATTCACATTTGCTGCATCCTGGTTTTGTCAGTTGTGTTTATATCCTGAACATCTGTAGATGGAGACATTTTTACTTCTCACAAATGAGGGGACACATCAACCCATCATACTCACATCTCTGGCTTGGAAAGACACTCTTGGTCCACCAGAGTCCCCAGATGAGGCATTTGCCTTCTGGCACAGCTACAAAGGCCCATACTGTTGGCTTTGAAGAAGCAAGTGTGTTTCCTTGTGGACACTTTTTTTAAGCTTTTAATCTCTCTGTATTTCTCATATACATACATGGTTCCTCTATCTTAGGTCAACTTCCCTAACAGCACTGATCGTATCTCTCTGGCTACACACACATGAATGATCTGTGTTCTATTTCCTACCTAGTAACATGGGATAATGAAAATCTTGGATTTCATGATTTTAATATTATTCCTGGATGAAAGTAATGTTCTTTTATTTTTTATTTTTTTAAGATTTTATTTATTCATGAGAAACACACAAAGAGAGAGGCAGAGACATAGGCAGAGGGAGAAGCAGGCTTCATGTAGGGAGCCTGGTGTGGGACCTGATCCCAGGACTCCAGGATCATGCCCTTGGCCGAAAGCAGGCACTAAACCACTGAGCCACCAACGCGTCCCAGTAATGTTCTTTTAAATTCCAGTTACATTTACTTTAAACAAATTAAAACCACTTAGGAAAAGGCAAAAAGTAAATATTGCTTATGATCCCACCACCCACAGATAACAAATTATTAATATGTGGATGACATTTTTCCAGAGATCCCTTGGGAAAGATTTATAATTTCACAGAGTTGGGATCATCCATGTTGTTATGAAGCTAATTTTGTCTCCCAATAATATGCCATTTAATTTTTGCACCATAATGATGTAAACTTTCTGGTATTGGGGAGCATTTAGTATTTTGCTGTTATAAACCCTGCTATAACAAAGGTCCTGCCCATATTTTTATAGCTGGGCAGTTATTTCCATGGATAAACTGCAAAGGTGAGATTGCTGAATCAACTCCTGAACATACTTTACATTTGGACATTTCCAACCTAACTGCCCTACAAAGAGAGTACACACATGTAACCATTTGTGCATGCTGAATAATAGAATGAATTTCCTAATACTTTTTTAGTTTTCAGGGTTTTTTTTTTAAAGTAAACTCTACCCTCAACATGGAGCTTGAACTTGTGATCCCAAAATCAAGAGTCCCATGCTCTACTGACTGAGCCAGGATGACACCCCTATTTCATACTAATTTTTAAAGATTTTATGTATTTATTAGAGAGAGAGAGAGAACACAAGCGGGGGGGGGGGGGCAGAGGGAGAGAGAATCTCAAGTAGACTCTGCACTGAGCATGGAGCACAACATGGGACTTGATCTCACAACCCTGAGATCATGACCTGAACCAAAATCAAGAATCAGACACTTAACCATTTGAGCTATCCAAGCACCCCTTGTACTATTTTTTCTTATATCCAACAAGGATTTAAAAATATATCTTTTTAAATCGCTGTCAATCTTTACCTGCCAATTAGCCTCTCCAGACTGTACTTTCTGCATCTATAAAATGGAACTAATAGAAGAACTTGCCTCACCAGGATCTTTGTATTAAATGAGGTAATGGAGACTACATGCTTGGGATACTGCCTACCTCATAACAGCTGTTCAAATATTTATATCATTTTATTTGCATTTCTTTGATGACTGATGAACTCATGTACTTTTTAAATGTATTTATTATTCATTTGTACTCCTTTTGTGAATTTACTGTTAATACATAAGGACTAGTGAGCAACCCTGCCTTGATCCTTCCTGAATGGAAAGGAGATGGCTCTACATCTGGGGTTGGCAAGGCTTTTCTAGTAGATATTTTGCCTTTTCAGGCTATGCAATCTCTTTCACAACTATTCAACTCCACCTTAGTGTGTTAAGGCAGCCATAGACAACATGGAAATAAGTGGGTGTGGCTATGTTCCAATAAGACTATTTACAGAAATATATAGGCCAGATTTGGCCTGTGGGCCATAGTTTGCCAACCTCAGTGCTGGTATCACCATTTAAGCCCTATTTCACATGACAAAAGTATTTTTTTTCCTGTTACTAGGGTTTTTTCCTTAATCTTTAAATACCAAAAATTTTTAAAGATTTTATTAATTCATGAGAGGCAGAGACATAGGCAGAGGGAGAATCAGGTCGTCTGGGAGCATGACCTTAGCCAAAGGCAGACACTCAACTGCTGAGCCACTCAGGCGCCCTAAATATCAAATTTTATGAACTTTTCTCATTAATCATGGAGATGTTGTCCATTTCTCCATTGCTTGATTAAAATGAGGTACTATGGTTATTTCCTAATACTCAGTACTTTGATTCCTGGAGTGAATGTTCCTAAATTCAAATGTACTAGCTGTACTATCTTTACTAGCAGGATCTGATCTAGAAATTTTGCATTAATAGTCCCGAGAGATATTGAGGCCAATAATTGTTATAATTGTTCTTTCTTTGAGTTTTGACAAACTAGTATCACAAGAGGTAAATATTCAGCTTTCTACATGTTCTGGAACAGCTGTGTATCAGTGCAGAGCCAGTCACAGGACTCAAACTCACAACCCTGAGATCACAACTCAAGCCAAAACCAAGAGTTGGATGCTTTAACAAACTGTGCCACCTAGGCACCCCTCTCTTCTTTGTCTTTTTATTTACTGTAAAATTATAGCAGTTTTTTTTTAAAGACTTATTTATTTGAGAGAGAGAGAGTGCATGAGCAGAGGGAGGAGTAAAGGGAGAGGGAAAATCTCGTGGGGCCCAACACAGTGCTCAATTTCATGACCCAGAGATCCTGATCTGAGCGGAAACCAAGAGTTGGATACTCAACCCACAAAACCACCCAGGCACCCCATAAAATTGTAGCAGTTTTGACCATAAAAAGAAAGCCACACAATATCCTAAGACTTATTGATTTGCTATGTCCATTTGTTTTTATCTAAGCCTTTGTCCAAATGTACATATAGGGCAACATAGTCACAACAGTACAGCACATTTCACTACAGTTGACCTCTGAACAATGTGGGGCTTGGGAGTGATAACGCCCTACACAGCTGGAAATCTGCATATAACTCAGACTCCCCAAAAACTTTACTAATAACCTCCTGTTGACTGGAAATCTTACTGATAATATAAACAATCAGTTGATTAACATGTATTTTGTATGTCATATATATTATATACTGTATTTTTACAATAAAGGAGGATAGAAAAAAGGAAATCATAAGGAAGAAAAACACAATTACAATACTGTACACTAGAGATTCCTGGGTGGCTCAGTGGTTGGGCACTTGCCTTTGGCTCGGGGCATGATCCCCGGGGTCCAGAATCGAGTGCCACATCGGGCTCCTTGTGCAGAGCCTGCTTCTCCCTCTGCCTGTGTCTGTCTCTCTTTCTGTGTCTTTCATGAATAAATAAAATCATTTTTAAAATATTGTACTTTATTTATTGAAAAAAAATCCACATAATAAGTGGATTTGCACAGTTCAAAACTGTTGTTCAAGAGTCAACTGCATTATAGGCATTTTCCATGTTTCTACACAGTGTTCATAATTATAGTTCATAATGAATTCCTGAAGCAGCCCAATTTTCTAGCATTGGGGGAACAATGAAGCAAATAATGCTACTCTGGCTCTTTGGAATAGTAGAGGAGTCATTCAGTTAAATATCATCCACCTATTTTGACTTCTGAGTAACAGCCCATCCCACACTGGGTAATCACATTAATTAGTACTAGTGAAGAGAGTTTTGTGTTTTTTTGTTTGTTTTTGTTTGTTTGTTTTTTGTTTGTGTGTGTGTGTGTCTGTGTGTGTGAAGAGAGTTTTGACCTCACTAATTTGAAAATTTGTCCTAGGGGGCACCTGGGTAGCTCAATGGTTGAGCATCTGCCTTTGGCTTAGGGCATGATCCCAGAGTTCCAGGATCATGTCCCACACTGGACTCCCCAAAAGGGAGCCTGCTTCTCCCTCTGCCTATGTCTCTGCCTCTCTCTCTGTGTATCTCATGAATAAAAAAATAAAATCTTTTTAAAAAATTGTCCTAGGTATCAAATGCAACACAGGTTCAACCCTTCTCTGGGAATGGGTCAAAAAAACCCACAAAATTTAAATGTATGTGAATAGTTTTTATATATTAAAATGAAATATGTAGTTTTTTCCCCTTTGGTATGAGTTCTTTGGTGCCCAATAAAATTAGAACCTTAATTGAACTTTCCCACACTGATGACATATATACGGTTTTTCTCTAATATGCATTCTCTTATGTTGAGTGAAGGACAAGTGAAAACTGAAGGTTTTCCTGCATTCATTACATTTATATGACTTCTCACCAGTATGGATTCTCTTGTGAACTGTAAGGTGAGAACTGTGACCAAAGGCTTTTCCACATTCATCACATTTGTATGGTTTTTCTCCAGTGTGTGTCCTTTCATGTTGTGTATATGAGGAGTGGTCACTAAAGGCTTTCCCACATTCATTACATTTATAGAGTTTTTCCTCCAGTATGTGTTCTCTTATGCACGTGAAGATTAGAACTTCCATTGAAGGATTTTCCACATTCATCACATTTATAGGGTTTCTCTCTAGTATGAACTCTGTGGTGTACATTAAGGTGAGAATTTTGGCCAAAAGACTTCCCACATTTTTTACATTCTTAAGGTTTCTTGCCAGTGTGAGTTCTCTGGTGCAAAAGGAGGTGAAGGCTCTGCCAGAAAGACTTCCCACATTCATTACATTCATAGGCTTTCTTTCTATAGTGATTTCTCAGATGGTAAGAAAGAGATGAAAGTTTCTTAAAGGCTTTCCCACCTTCTCCTTAGTATGAGTTCTCATGACATTAGATAGGGGTGCGATAGAGGTAAAAAAAAATCTCCAATTTCATTGCATCCATAGCATTTCTCTCCTACATTAATTACCTCACATGTAGAAAGATATATACTCTGGTTGGTGTATTTACCATGCTCGTTCAAGTTAGACAGCTTTCCCAAGGCTTTTCCACATGGATTGCCTTTATAAAGTTTCTTCCCTACCAAGATTTCATGATGATTTTTTAAAAATAAAATTATGCTGTAAGCTTTGAACTGAGTCAACTAGATGGAAATATTCTTTGACAAGAAATCTCCGTGAAGAAACAAAGTCTAAATTGAAGCTGAATTTTCCCACAACTTTAGCATTTCCCCAATCTCCATCCTGGGTCACAACTTGCCCTTGTTTATGTTTCATTGGCCCCAAACTGCCACCATGCATCTTCTGCTTCTCTGACTCATCCCCAGATTCCCAGTCATCTGCTATGGTAGAACGCCAGTAATCATTCACTGTGGACCTTGTCAGTTTCATGCTGCTGGTAACTCCTTACCAGAAAAGGCCTCTGTGGGTGGCACCTCTTGGCTTTTAGGTCTCTCCTTCCACTCTAGAAGGAAATGAAGAAGAATTTGGGTTTGTGAAAGAAAACTCCTAGAGTGAGAATGTTTAGATAACAGCAACAGGATGTGCACAGAATGAGTGTATGTTTTAAAGTACCAACCTTTGGGGCAGCCCAGGTGGCTCAGTGGTTTAGCGCCACCTTCAGCCTGGGTCATTATCCTGGAGACCCAGGATCGAGTCGCATGTTGGGCTCCCTGCATGAAGCCTGTTTCTCCCTCTGCCTGTGTCTCTGCCTCTCTCTCAATCTCTCTCTCTGTCTCTCATGAATAAATAAATACAATCTTAAAAAAATAAAGTACCAACCTTTTAAAAGAAGAGATGGAACTTTGAGAAGCCACAAAAGGTACACACAGAACAAAAAAAACACACAGGAAGACTGACCAACAAAAATAGTGATCAGCAAAACAGGCAGAGGGAACAGGCTGTTCAGCAACACTTCCCCTTCTCATCAAGTGAGCTCTCAACTCCTGGGTCACTGTCTCTGAGAGACCCTTCCCAACCATCCAGCCTGCATGGTTCTTCATCGCTTTCCACTTCATTGTCCTGTTTCATTTTCCTCTTACCATTGTTTAGCAGTAATCAACATCACCTTGTCCTCTCTGTCCTTTATTGTCTGCCCCTCCCCAGGCCCATGTAGTAGAGGCTTTAGGCTCCACGGTGCCGGAAACTTTGTCCTGGTCACACTGTGTCTCTAGTGCCCAAAATGTACACAGACAACAAAAGGACTCTGCAAGCAGATGGATAAATAAAAAGTGATCAGCACACCAGGGACAGAGGATGCACTTGGAGCACCAGGGGTGCATGGGACATGTCTGTGAGGTGGACAGACAGGGTACTTGATCATGCTCCCAGCAGCCTGACTCCCATTTCTGACAATGGGAGGAGGCTATGGAATTGAATGTGAGGAGGGCTTTGCAAGGTCATGCAGAGCAGAGGAGTCTAGAAACCTACAGAGGAACCCAACGGTAAATGCATAAAAGGCTAACACCTGATGAAGAACAGTTGCTACGGTGCTGAGCAGAGGTTTCAGAAGTGACCCAGTGTTGGGAGGCATTAGCTCTGACCCAGTAAGCACCTGAAAAATTCAGGTGAGACTCTGCAAAGCTGTACATTTGGAGGAAACACCATGCCACAAGGATAAGAACAACATCCAAAGACTAAAGCAAAACCAAAGTGACATTACCTTAATAAATCCTAAAACCAAGCCTCGTCAAGATTACGGTGATTTGTAGTAATTTAACTGCCTACCAGAAAAAAAAAAACTCATACTCTTGATAGAAGAGAACAATCCATGTCTCTCCAATGCATCGTTTGCAGTATCTAGTATACAAAAATTGACTAGACATGTAAAGAATCAGGAAAATGACTCATAATCAAGAAAAAAGTCAATGAAATTAGATACACCAAGCATTAGAAGTAGCAGGAAAAGATTTAAAAATAACTATGATAGATCCTTCTCTTCAACTTGGTGGCTGAGCAGCAAATGCAGAGATGCAGATCTTTGTGGAGATCCTTACAAGCAAGAGCATCATCCTCAAGGTCAAGCCCAGTGATGCCATCGAGAATGTCAAAGCCAAGACAACAAGAGCAACACATCTGACCAGCAATGTGTTTGTGGGGGCAAATGGCCAGAGGATAGCTGCACTCTCTCAGACCACAATATCCAGTAAGAGCACCTTGCTCTCCCTCTGCCAGCTTACCTAGAAATACAACTACAGCAAGTGTTGTGCTCTCTGCCAGACATGCAGCCACACCAACCACCTGCACCCCCAGAAGAAGGTCAATAAAGCCCCTCCATTAGATCTTCCTTGTCCCGCAAGGTGGCCTCCTGCCCAAGCCCCATGGCCCTGGGGCCTCAGTTAAGTTTCACTAATGCTGATTGGGGGGAAAAAAACCCAACCTAGTATAAACATAATGCAGAATTTCATGGAAATTTTGAAAAAAGAACCAAATGAAAATTTTCTGGAATTAAATAAAAATACAGTATCTGAAGTAAACCATAAATAAACTTAACAGAAGACTGGACAGAATAGAAGGAAGAATCTGTGAGTTCAAAGGCAGATAAATGGAATTTTCATGATACAAAGGGAGAGAAAAGAATTTAAAAACGGAACACCTGACAAACAGAATTGTATAGCTGGAGTTGAAGAGATATGAGCAGAGAGGTTATCTACACTGATCAAAGGCACCATCTTAGGTGTTTAGTATTCAAGGGCAACAATCTGTAGAGAATATCTTATGATTTTGACATCTCATATCAAACTTTTTAGCACTTCACTACATAACTTCAATGTTATAAATAAAGCTAGTAAAACCACCTAAATGACAGTCTCTCAGGGAAAGATATACATGGGACTAAATTCCCACTTTTAAAATGTTAACTTTGTACTGGGTACATATTAAAGACTTACCCCAAAGAAAGTGAAAGTTCCCAGGCAGTGTAGGTTTAAAGCACCATACCTGGGATGTAAGAACCAAACCATCAGTTCTCCTTTCATTTCATTCATCTCCTTCCTGTAAACTGCCTCTGCTCTCCAAAGAACAGTTGGTAACTTGTACCTGCCTTTCAGAGAGAACTGAAACACAAGCAGGAGCCCTCATCTGGGCCATTCTTTACATGTCTAGTCCAGGAGGAGCCAAGACTTTATTGGAAAGCTCCCTCTGGGTATAGCGTGTTTTTTTATTTTTTATTTATTTATTTTTAAAAGTATTTTATTTATTTATTCATGAGAGACAAAGAGAAAGAGAGGCGCAGAGACACAAGCAGAGGGAGAAGCAGGCTCCCTGCAGGGAGCCTGATGTGGGACTTGATCCAGGGAACTCCAGGGTCACACCCTGGGCTGAAGGTGGCGCTATACCATTGAGCCACCCAGACTGCCCCAGTGTGTTTTTTTTAAATGAATGGAAGTAATCAAAGATAGAAGGCTGTCTGTAGAAAGGAATTAAGAGTAACCCCAAAACTAATTGATTAGGAAAAAATACTGTACAAAATTAACAAAATTACTTTTAAATTCCTTTATTTTTTTATTTTTTTTTAAATTTTTTTTTTTTAATTTTTATTTATTTATGATAGTCACACAGAGAGAGAGAGAGAGAGGCAGAGACACAGGCAGAGGGAGAAGCAGGCTCCATGCACCGGGAGCCCGACATGGGATTCGATCCCGGGTCTCCAGGATCACGCCCTGGGCCAAAGGCAGGCGCTAAAACGCTGCGCCACCCAGGGATCCCTTAAATTCCTTTAAAAGGGTATTGATTGTATAAAACAAGAATAACAACAATGCATATGGGGTTTATATAATATATAGGAACAAAATATATAACAACAGGGAAAATTGTGATTATATCAATGTAAGTTGTTACATTGTACATGGAGTGGCATAATATTAATCCCAGGTAGTCTATGATAAATTAAAGTCTATGATGTGTATTTTGGGGTGCCTGGGTGGCTCAGTCAATTAAGCATCTGACTTGATTTCGGCTTAGGTCATGATCTCAAGGTCATGAAATTGAGCCCCACAGTGAGCTCCCCACTCAGTGATGAGTCTGCTTGTCTTCCTCTTCCTCTCCCTCAGCCTCTCCCCCTCCTTGTGCACTCTCTCTAGAATAAGTAAAATAAACCTTAAAAAAAAAGATGTATATTTTAACCATAGGGCAGTAGTAACACTTAAGGTTATACAACATTACAAATACATAATGCTAAAAAGGGGGGTGAGGAAAGGGAGACAAAATGGAATAATAAATGATACCCAATTAATCCAAAAGAAGGTTAAAAAGGAAAACAAAAGGACAAAGACCAGATGAGACAAACACAAGAACAAGGTGGTAGACATAAACCCAATGATATCAGTAATTATACACTAAATACAGATTTACTAAATGGTCTTAAAGAATAAGCTTGCTGAAGTGGGTTACAAACAAAACCAAATTAAATGCTACTTATAAGAGACCCACTTTAACATTTCAACAAATAAGTTGAAAGTAAAAGTACAGAAAAAGACATATAAAGCTGTACACTGACTAGTGTAAGAAAGCCTTTTGGCTATATTAAAATCAAAACAGGTTTCAAGAGAAGAGGTGTTACCATAAGGAAATAAGGACATTTCACAGTGATAAGATGGTAGGTTCAACAGGAACACATCAGTCTAACATGCATTAAACTCAATAACACAGCTTCAAAATACATGATGTAAAAATTGATTATAAAATATATAGGTAGGGGATCCCTGGGTGGCTCAGCAGTTTAGCGCCTGCCTCTGGCCCAGGGCATGATCCTGGAGTCCCGGGATCAGTCCCACGTCAGGCTCCCAGCATGGAGCCTGCTTCTCCCTCTGCCTGTGTCTCTGCCTCTCTCTCTCTCTCTATGTCTATCATAAATAATAAATAAATCTTAAAAAAAGAAATAATAAAATATATAGGTATAGAAACTTTGTCAGTGGCAGTATCGTAGCCGATAAAGTTTATACAAGGCATGATTATTGGTCATTGAAAAAAATATATTATCTCCAGTCATAGTTGGAGATTTGGCACTCCTCTGTTAGTAGCTGAAAGAACAAGGAGACAAGACGATCCATAAGAACAAAGTATGTGCAGCACAATTAAGCAACATGACCTAACTGATCTTTCTCGAACACTACACCCAACAGTAGAATACACATTCACCAAAACAGACCATATGCTGTATTGTGAAAACATTTCTCAATAAATTTAAAAGGACTGAGTTCATATAGAATATGTTCTTCAACTACAATGGAAATAATCTAGACATCAATAACAGAAATCCCCTCTTATTTGGAAACTGAACACTGTACTTCCCAAATCAAAGAAGAAATCACTTTTATAAGTTGCATTTTCATTATCATTCAGTTCAAGATATTTGGAAAACAAAAAGAATAATGAACTAAAAAATAACGAAAACACAACATGTGAAAATGTGCAGGATACAGTTAAAATAAGGCTTAAGGGAAAATGTATAGCTATAAATGCAAACATCAGAAAGGAAGAAAGCATTAAAATTAATGACCTATGCTTCTGCCCCCAAAAGCCAGAGAAAATGAAAGTAAATTAAACCAAGACAAAGGAAGGAAATAATAGCAGAAATCAATAAAACGGAGAAAAACAATTCAATCATGTCAATAGGTGCACAGAGCATTTGGTAACACCCATTCATGATAAAAACAACAACAACAAAAAAAAACTCAGCAAACCAGGAATAGAACTTTCTTAGTTTGATAAAGGGCATCAGATCACATTTAATGGTGAAATATTGAATGCTGGCCCTTAATATCAGGAGTAAGGCAGAAGTGTCTATTCCTATTACTTTTATTTAATATTGTAATGGATAATCTCTGGTGATAGATATCAGAAGAATGGTTGCCACACTGGGGGAGTCCTAAGTGGAAAAAGACATAAGGAAATATATGGGGATGGAAATATTCTATGTGTGGATTGTTGGAGTATGGGTCACACAAATACACATTTGAAAACGTTATTGAACTCTACTCTTAGGAACACAAGTCTCACTGTATGTTAATTATGCATCACTTAAAAAAAAATACTAAAGGTCCTGGCTGGTATATGAAAACTGAAAAGCATAAAGTCTGGAAACGAAGAAATAAAGCAATCTCTATTTGAAGAAAACATGACTGTGTAAAAAAACTAAAGACATTGACAAATTACTAGAACAGTTAAGTGATTTTAATAAGTTCACACAGGATACAGTGTCAGTTAAAGAATAAATTACATTTATATACACTAGCAACAAACAAATGGAAAATAAAATTAGAGGGCAGCCCGGGTGGCTCAGCGGTTTAGTGCCACCTTCAGCCCAGGGCCTGATCCTGGAGACGGGGATCCAGTCCCATGTCAGGCTCCCTGCATGGAGCCTCCTTCTCCCTCTGCCTGTGTCTCTGCCTCTCTCTCTCTGTGTCTCTCATGAATAAATAAATAAAATCTTAAAAAAAAAGAAAATGAAATTAGAAATAATACTTATAATAGCATCAAAAATGCCAAATTTCTAGGAATAAAATTAGTAAAAGGTGTGCATTATACTTGAAAAGTATAAAACATTGCTGAGAGAAGTACCTAAATAAATATATCATGATCACAAAATTAGAAGGCTTAATATGTTAAGGTATAAATTCTTCCCAAACTGAATTGACTTAAGGCATTACAAATCAAAATTCAGGTAGGAATTTTGTGAAGTTAAAAAGCTTGATAATTTCCAATTGACAAACTGACTCTAAAATTTTTATGAAAAGTGCCAAGGACCTGGAATAGCCAGAACAATTATAAACAATAAAGTTAAGGTAGCCTGGGGGGCTCAGTGGTTTAGCGCCGCCTTCAGCCCATTCAGCCCAAGGCCTGATCCTGGAGACCTGGGGTCAAGTCCTGCGTCAGGCTCCCTGTGTGGAGCCTGCTTCTCCCTCTGCCTGTGTCTCTGCCTCTCTCTCTCTCTCTGTGTGTGTGTGTGTGTGTTTCTCATGAATAAATAAATACAATCTTAAAAATAAATAAATAAACAAACAATAAAGTTAGAGGATGATGTTCATTACCTCATTTCAAGATTTACTGTTAAGTACAATAAGACATAAGATGCTAGCACAGAGTTGGAACAATGGATCAATGGAAGAGAAGAGAGCAAATAAAGAGACCCACACATATGCATTCGGTTGATTTTCAACAAAGGCAGAAGAGGAAAGTCTTTTCATTAAATGGTGTTAGAACTACATAATCACAAGAAAAAATGAGTGCCTTGTCTACCATCTACTGTTTACATAAAAATTAACTCAAGGTAGATCACAGGACTTTATGTAAAAGCAAAAACTATAAAAATACCAGAAGAAAACAGGACAGTATCTTTGTGATCTTGGCATATTCAAAGATTTCTTAGGATGTTAATGAAAATAAACAAATCTGGGATCCCTGGGTGGCTCAGCGGTTTGGCGCCTGCCTTTGGCCTGGGGCATGATCCTGGAGTCCTGGGATCGAGTCCCACGACCGGCTCCCGGCATGGAGCCTGCTTCTCCCTCTGCCTGTCTCTCTGCCTCTCTCTCTGTCAATCATGAATAAATAAATAAAATCTTTAAAAAAATAAAATAAAATAAAATAAACAAATCTAACAATAAGAAAAATTTAATAAAATCAGACCTTGTAATCTATCACCCAACAATTCCATTCCTAGATATTTACCCAAGAGAAATAAAAATACAAATCCTTGGGACGCCTGGGTGGTTCAGCGGTTGAGCGTCTGCCTTCAGCTCAGGGCATGATCCTGGGATCCGGGATCAAGTTCCGCCTCGGACTCCCTGCAAGGAACCTGTTTCTCCCTCTGCCTGTGTCTCTGCCTCTCTCTCTGTGTCTCTCATGAATAAATAAATAAATCTTAAAAAAAAAAAAAACAAAACCCACAAGTCCACTAAAAGCATTACACAAGAATGTTCACAGCAGCATTACTCATAATAGCCCAAAACTAGAGACCATCCAAATGTTCGTTATCAAGAGAATGGATAAATTGTAAATCATTAGAGGCGCCTGGGTGGCTCAGTGGTTAAGCGTCTGCCTTTGGCTCAGAGCGTGATCCCGGAGTCTTGGGATCAAGTCCCACATTAGGCTCCTCATGGGGAGCCTGCTTCTCCTTCTGCCTATGTGTTTGCCTCCCTCTTTGTGTCTCTCATGAATAAATAAAACCTTTTAAAAAACTAAATCTGCAGCCCCGGTGGCGCAGCGGTTTAGCGCCACCTGTAGCCAGGGGTGTGATCCTGGAGACCCGGGATCAAGTCCCACATCAGGCTCCCTGCATGGAGCCTGCTTCTCCCTCTGCCGTGTCTCTGCCTCTCTGCCTGCCTCTCTCTCTGCCTCTGAATAAATTAAAAAAAGAAAAGAAGAAAAAAAAAAAAGGGTCTCTTGGTAAGAGATCTCATAAAAAAATGTAAATCATCAAAAAATGAAATGGCCATAAATAGTAAAAAAAAGAATGAAATAATAATGCATGTAATACGGATGAACCTCAAAAATCTTATGGTAAGCCTTGCATAAAAGAAATAACGCATGATTCTCTTTATATGAAAAGGCAAAAATAACCTATGGAGGAAAAAAATCTCAACAGTGGTTGCCTTTCTTAAATGAAAGGAGTTAACAAAGGAACTTTGTGAGGTAATGAAAATGTTCTCAAGCTCCATTTGGGTGAAAATTACGTATGTACATACATTTATGAAAATTTTTCAATTGTATATTTAAATTTTGTACATTTAAAAAGTATCACCAGCAAAAAAAAAAATTAAAAATATAATGGTCTTCAAAGTAACAATAATAAGATGGAGGTCGACTTCTCTCTCTCTCTTTTTTAAAAGATTTTATTTATTTATTCATGAGAGAGAGAGAGAGAGAGGGAGAGAGAGAGAGAGGCAGAGACACAGGCAGAGGGAGAAGCAGGCTCCATGCAGGGAGCCTAATGCAGGCCTTGATCCTGGGACCCCAGGATCACGCCCTGGGCCGAAGGCAGGCATTAAACCGCTGAGCCACCCAGGGATCCCTGGAGGTTAACTTCTCAGCAAAAATCATGGAGTTCTGAAGACAACCACATGGTGTCTTTAAAGTACTGAGAAAAGGGTGCCTTGGTGTCTTAGTCAGTCAAGCATATGCCTTTGGCTCAGGTCATGATCCCAGGGTCCTGGGATTAAGCCCCACTTTGGGATCCTTGCTCAGCGGGGAGCCTGCTTCTTCCTCTCCCTCTGCCTGCCACTCACCCTGCTTGTGCTCTTTCTCTGTCAAATAAATACAATCTCAAATAAATAAAGTGCTGAGAAAAACAAAACAAAACACCTGACAACCTAAAATTCTCTGCTTACAGTATCTTTCCAAAATGAAGATGAAATAAAGGCATTTTTAGGCAAACACAAAATGAGGCCATTTTGCCACGCAAAATGGCAGGAATCTTGGAAGAGCCCTCTGTCCCTCATCCATTGCTCCATTCCGAGTTCTAGGTGGGCAGCAATATCTGGTTTGGGGTTCCAAGTTCCTGTCCAAATGAATGATCAAGCTGTGATGCTGTTTGTTTGTTTTTTTTTTCCCCATGATTTTTGCAACAATATTTTCTTTCTTTATTTTTAAGTAAGCTCTGTGCCCAACATGGGGCTTGAACTCACAGTCCCATGCTGCAGAGTGGCATGCTCTACAAAATGAACCAGCCAGTGGATTCAGGCTGTGCTGTTCGAGGAAAAATCCTCCAGTGACTCCACACTCCCGGCTAAGTCAAACCCACTCTGCCAAGACTCCAAGCAAATAAAAAGTGACATGGGGAATAGCCTCACCCACAATGACCAGGTATCTTAAGGTCTCCAATATTATGTCTTGGTACAAGGTGCACTGGGTAGGGCCCAGCAGTCCCGACTCCTCCAGGGTGAAGTCCACTGCCACATCATGGAAGGTTACCTGAGCCTGAAATGACACCTACATGTCTGCTGAGCCATGGCCCTTATCCCTGCAGAGTTCCCAGAAGAGCAGGGTGGGGCTATGTGGGAATGTGAGGATGCACCCAGATACAGGGAGACGTCTTGAGAGCAGTCCGGCTTCTGACAGATACATCTGAGTCTTCCTGGGGGGCGTCAGAAGTCTGCATCAGCCATTTCAGAGGGGAGCCCCCGTCACACTAAAATGCTTACCCCTTCATATCTCACCCGTTTCTTGATCAATTTGTTATCTTCTACAAGACCAAGTGTAAAGTTCCCTTTAGGATTTCCTTCCTTTTTATACCACCAGGCATTTGAGAATGATAACGTTAATATTGGCCAATAGTAATGTTAACATTTGCCAAGGTCTCTCTTTCCACACTGGGCGCTGTACTCAAGTCAGCACTTTACCCAATGGAAATTTTCTTAATCCTCACAACAGTCTTAGGAAGCAGTTCCCACTTCCCGCGGTGGTTTTTGTTTTTTCAAACAAGAAGCCTGAGCTCATACAATGCACGTCTTGGAATCATGGTGACGGTGGCTTCATGAAGACGAATTGAGAGATGTTCCCTCTTTTAGACAAACTATTGCAGGTGATATAAAGCCAGGAACTGTTTTTGTCCCTTACACGTGTGGTGGCTGAAGCCATCCGGAGTCTGGGCGTGTGATTTTCCCGCTGGGAGGTTTTCTTGGATCTCTACTGGTTTCCCGACTTCGCAGAGGCAGGAAGGGCTGCAGGACTGCCAAGGTTTCCGTCCCGTGCGTCCGGGACCACGGGCCCCGACTCCTACCCGAGCCTCGGGCGCAGATTCTAGCGCTCGGCGGGCAGGGAGGGCGCGTGGCCAGGCACTAGGGGCCCCGCAGCCATCGCCTCTTCGACTACGAAGTACTCACGGAGCCACCAGCAGCCCCACCAGCTCCCTCCAGCGCCCGACGGCCTGGAGCAGACGACAGACCGCCGGGGCTCGGAAAGCTGGAGCTCGGCATGCAACGAAGCCTCTAGGGTCCGCCGAGGCGCCGGGGAGGAAGCGGCACTAGAACGACCAGGAAACTCCGCGCTGCCGACCCCCGCATAGCCCTTCGGGGAGTTGTAGTCCTGCGGCCGGAGCCACATCCCCGTCCAGCAGCCGGCACAACGGATCGTCCAGAGAGTCAGACCACGTTTCTCAGAAGGCGCGGCGGTGAGGGTGCCCACCTAATGGGCGTGCCCGACCGGGCCTGGGCTTGGGAGCGCTTGTAGTCTCGGCTCTCTGGCTGGGCCTGGGCGGCAGTGAGGCTGATTTCTCTCACTAGAATTCCCCGAAACTACCGTCGGTCAGACTCCCGAGCTCCAGAAGCGCGCAATCGGCGGCTCCGGAGAGTTGAGGAAGCCTCCATAATCTTTTCTAAAATTAACTAGAATTCTTATTCTAGTTAAATTATTGGGAATTATAGTTACACTAGCTTTTTCCACCAGATGGCGGGCGTGAACACTCAGGGCCTCATACTATATCTCCCAGAAGACTCCGCGGTGCGGGAAAGTAGGCGTCACCTAGAAACTTGGCCTTCTGGGAGTTGCAGTCCATTATCGCAGGTCCTCGAGTCCTACGCTGAGGCACCAACTGCCGCGCGGGTTTGGGAGTGTTTGGGGGCCGCCCGCCCTCAGCTCCAGCTTTCAAAGATGCTGCCTGTCATACACCTACATGGGGACGGAGGTAAAGTAAGTGAGACAAAAACATTTATTAGCATGTTATGTCCGCCCTGGTGTTTCTTTTCATCGAGTAGGCATCCCTCACAAATCATCAGATTCTTCCTCATAAAATGGAATGTTTGGTCTTAGCTAAATCACGTGTTGTCATAACTGAGGTTTTCACCACGTTTATGTTTCCTTGACAAAAAAGGAAAATGAGAAAAATCTTGTGGGTGGTTTTGTTCTCCGTTTGGAGAACTAAAATGTGGAGAAACTTTCCCATGCCGACAACTGGAATTGTCAAACTGCTGAGAGCAAACCTAGGTTTGGGAAGGGAGGCACTGACAGAACCCTGGGTCACTTTCCTTGTAGACAGACCTGCTCTCCGCTCTCTTGGCGGCACGTGTGAGGCAGAGGGGGGCATTTCTTCCACTCCAATCTGAGCCCTGGCTCATCCTGTGGAAGATGTTTTTCACCCTTTCACCTCACAGCCATTTTCTGCACAAGACGGATTCACCAACCCAATGTTCTCTATGCTCTTCTTGGTGGTTCTTTAAGGAGTTTGCAAAACCCCCTATTTAAAAAGATTTATTTATTTTAGAGAGAAATAACGAACAGGTGAAGGGGCAAACGGGGAGGGAGAGGGAGAATCCCAAGCAAAGGCTCCAGGCAGAGCGGAAAACTGGACTTGGGGCTGTATTTCAAGACCCTGAGATCAGGACCAGAACGGAAACCAAGAGTCCCATGCTTAACCAACTGCACCACCCAGGCATTCCCAAAATCCAGGGCTAGTCTCCCCCCCACTCCCCAGCCACTCTGCCATTTTGTGTTATTTGAAAGCAAATCCCAACCCATTTTAACTACAATATGTAATGCAAAGTACCATTTTCTAACGTAACCAAAATTCCATTATCAAAATTTTAGAAAAAATAACAACTCTTGCACTATTGAATATTCAGTATTCCAACTTAAAAGTATCTCCACTGTTTTAAATGGTTTGAGGGACATCTGAGCGGCTCAGACCATTAAGTGTTAGGACTCCTGATTTCAGCTCAGGTCCTGATCTCAGGGTGGTGAGATCCTGGTGAATCTGCCTGGGGCTCCAGGCTCAGCAGAGAGTCTGCTTGAGATCCTCTTTCCCTCTCCCTCTGCCCCTCCCCCCACTCATAAATGCGAGCGCGCTGCTCTCTCCCCGCCTCTCCCTCTAAAATAATTAAATAAATCTTTTTTCAAAAATTAAAATTAAAAAATAGTTTAATTTTTTTTAAAAGCAGGATATAACAAAAGGCCACACTTTGGAATATAGTAATTCCCTTTTTTTTTTTTTTTTTTGCTAACAGCTTTATCAAAGTATTCACATACCATAAAAATCACCTTTTTTGTACTGTAGAATTCAGTGGTTTTCATATTCACCTATTTGTGCACCCATTGCCAAAATCAATGTTAGAATATTTCTTCCCTCCAAGAAGAAGAACTGTACTTCTTAGCCTTCACCCACCAATCCGTCCTCCCGCAGCCTTAAGCAACCATGAATTGACTGTCTATGCATTTGCTGGTTTTGGACATTTCATATAAATGAAAGCATACAATACAAGGTCCTTTGTGACAGGCTTCTTGCACTCAGCATAATTTTTCAAGGTTCATCCACATCATAGTTTCAGTAGCTCATTCCTGTATTGCCAAATCACATTCAATTGCATGGATATGGTATATTCTGCTTCTCCAGTCATCAATTGAAGGACACTGAGTTGTTTCCACTTTTTGGCTGCTCTTAACATTTGTGCACAAGTTTTTCTGTGGACTTATATTTTCAATGCTCTTGAATATCTAAAAGTGGATTTACCAGGTTATATGGTCACTCTACGTCTAACCTTCTGGAGAACTTCCGGAGTTTTTTCCACAAGCAGTTGTACTATCTTACATTTCCACCAACAGTGGACAAGGGTTTAAACTTCTTCAACAATACTTGTTATCTTTAATATTGTTATTATCGTTGTTATTATTATTATTACATCTGAGCCTTTTCCAAACTTTCTTATTTTTATTTTTTTAAGTTTATTTATTTAAGTTTATTTAACCAATCTCTATGCCCAGTGTGGGGCTTGAACTCACATCCCTGAGATCAAGATTCTCTTGATTCCATTCTCTTCCAACTGAGCCAGCCAGGCACCCCTCAAACCTTTTTATTTGTGAAGATTTTCAACAATGCCTACAAAGAGAATAGTAAGTGACCGACCATCCATTGTTCAACATCTTGATCTAGCAGTTGTTAATATTTTGCTCTATGTACTTCATCTCTCAATTGTTTAAGTTTCTTTCAAGCCAGAGAAAAATAATGAGCCCAAATCCGGTGGTACCAACGTCTTCAGTGAGGACTTACTCATGAGGCTCTGTTCAAGATGCTTTCTCTGGGGTTCCTCACTGTGCCTTTCCCACTAAGTCCAGTATCCATGCCTTAACCAGGCTAGAATATTCTGCTCAGGCTTCAGCAGGATGATGCAGCACTTGGGACTGAAGATGCTATCCAGAAGCCCTGCAGTGGGGGCCAGGATGAAGATCCCCACAGCCACAGTAGCCTTCTCCAGGAGCTGTGGAAGGAACAAGGGGCAAAAAAGCCTTCGAGATGCTGCAGGATACAGCATCAAGGAACTTGATCTTGTTGAAGGCATCAGGCAAACCTCTGGCCAGGAAGGCCAAAGAGAAACCAGTTACATGGAGGGAGAATCCCATGGGCTCTCTATATATTCCATTTATTGATTCATTCATTTATTCTTCTTTTTTTTTAGCTTTACTGAAGTATAACTGACAAATTATAAGATATCTGAAATATACATCATGATGATTTAATACATGTATACATTGTGAAATACATTGTGAAAGGGCTCCTCCCATCGAGTTAATTAACACATCCATCCCCTCACATATTTAATTTTCTTTTCTTTTTTTTTTTATGATAGTCACACAGAGAGAGAGAGAGAGAGGCAGAGACATAGGCAGAGGGAGAAGCAGGCTCCATGCACCGGGAGCTCGACGTGGGATTCAATCCCAGGTCTCCAGGATCGCGCCCTGGGCCAAAGGCAGGCGCCAAACCGCTGCGCCACCCAGGGATTCCCATATTTTTTTTTGTAAGAACATTTAAATTCTATTCTCTTAGGAAATTTCAGTTATACAATGTTATCAACTATATTCACCATGTTATACACATTGGATCCTCTACTGACTGACTTGTGAACTGTTTGTAGTCACCAATGCCCAGGTGGGCCACATTAGCCTCTGAGGCACATCCTCACTATATTTGGTTGAGTTTTTTTTTTTTTTTTTTTAGATTTTTATTTATTTCAGAGAGAGAGCACAAGGAGAGGAGCAGAGGGAGAGGGAGAAGCAGACCCTCACTGAGCAGAGAGCCTGAAGTGAGACTCCATCCCAGGACCCCAGGATCATGACCTAAGCCAAAGGCAGACACTTAACTGACTGAGCCAGGTGCCCCTTTATGGGTTTTTTAAATGGTTCATTTTTTATAGTTAATTTTTGGAAGTAGTAGTAATTGTTCTTATTAGCAGTAGTTTTGGGCTGAATTAGGTTCCCCCCAAATTTGTATGTTGAACTCCTACCCCAGTATCTCAGAATGTGTCTACATTTGGAGACAGGGCCTTTAAAGAGGTAATTAAAGTAAAATGAGGCCATCAGAGTGGGCCCTAAATCCAATGTGACCAGTGTCTTTACATGAAGAGGAGATCAGGACACACATACACATGGAAGGATGACCATGTGAGGACACAGGGAGAAGATGGCCACCTACAAGCAAAGGAGAGAGGCCTTGGGAGAAACCAACCCTGCTGATACCTGAATCTTGAACTTCTAGCCTCCAGAAATATGAAAAAAAATAAATCTCTGTTGTGTGAGCCCCCTAGTCTGTGGTATTTTGTTGTGGTGGCCCCAGATGCCTAAGATGGCAAGTTTTACCAATCCTGCCACACTTCCTTGGAAGATTTTTTTTTTTTTTTTAAGATTTTATTTATTGGGCAGCCCGGGTGGCTCAGCGGTTTAGCGCCGCCTTCCCCCCAGGGGCTGATCCTGGAGACCCAGGATCGGGTCCCACATCAGGCTCCCTGCATGGAGCCTGCTTCTCCCTCTGCTTGTTCTCTGCCTCTCTCTCTAAATCTCTCTGTGTCTGTCATGGATAAATATTTTTAAAAAAAGATTTTATTTATTTATTCATGAGAGACACACAGAGAGAGAGGCAGAAACACGGGCAGAGGGAGAAGCAGGCCCCATGCAGGGAGCCCGATGGACTCCATCCCGGGTCTCCAGGATCATGCCCTGGACTGAAGGCGGCAATAAACCGCTGAGCCATCTGGGCTGCCTGAACGATTATTTTAAATCACTGCTCTGAACCACAATGACAGAGCTGGTGAGGATGAGCATGGTGGGAGGCAGAATAATGCTTTTACCCTAAAATCTCCAGACCCAATCCCTGGAACTTGTGAATATGTTACCTCACATGGCAAGAGAAACTTTTCAGATAGGATTCAATTAAGGATCTTGAAATGGGAAGATTATCTTGGACTGTCCAGATGAATCCAAAGCCATCACATGAGCCCTTAAAAGTGGGAAAAGAAGGAAGAAGGATTGGACAGAGAAACATGACTGGAAAAGGTGGGAGAGATTTGAAGCATGACAGGGACTGAACTCACCACTGTTGACTTTGAAAATGGAGGGAGACCTTGTGGTAGGGAATGGGACCTTCTGGCTGACAACCCAGAGAAAATGGTGTCCTCAATCCTACAACTGCAAGGAGCTGATTCCTGCCAACAACCCAAAGGAACTGGGAAGCAGATTCTTCCCCTAGAGCAAAGACATGGCCCTCCAGACACCTTAGTTATAATGAAGTCAGACTGGAGAGGCACCACAGATTCAGCAAATGAAATAAGCTCTCAGGTAGGTCTGATGGTGGCAAGCCTGGTAACAACTGTGGGCAGTGGTGCCCTCTAGTTTCTCTGAGGCACCTGTGTAAAGAACACAGGTGCTCACCTCCCCACTCCACAACCTCCCCTTGGAGGGCTAGTGGGTCTACTCAGGACTCGCAATAGAATGGTCTGACTCCCTGACCCTACCTCCCACCTCCGGCAAGAGTCATGGAGAGGGAAGCTAGGGGCGAGAATGCCTTTGAGAAAAATGTTGGAGTGCTGGGTCTGCCTCCCCAGAGGGAGAGCAGTGTCCTGCCCTCTCAGGCCAACCTTAAGGGACTTCATGAGAATCCTCTGAAAGTTCAGCTTGCCCCTGGGTTTGAGAGGGCCAGAACTAGGAGCCTGATGTCACTTGGAAAACCTGAAGGCCGACAATGACTGGAGGCGAAGGACAATGAGGTTGCAGTGGAGGGAGTCACGTGTCTGGCTTCAGGGGTGTCTGGGAGCCAGAGCAGACACCTGGACACACCTGCCCTAAGATGGCAAGTGACTATGTCAAGAAACAAAATTTTCTCCAATATTTTCATTTTTGATGGTAAGTAAAATGCCTTTCCTCCCCTCAGAGAAGGATCTGGTTATGGACAAACAACATAGCTGATGTATCAGGCCCAATTTAGAGCTCTGGCCACCTTCCGCATCAAGTAGTTCTTGGACAACAGGCCTCTGAGTTCCCTTCTGGTTTTAATTCACCGGGACAGGGGTGATCCGTGCATCCGGGCCACTCATCTGGAGCTCCTCCTTCATCAAGTAGGACATAATTCCATCCCCTGAGGAGGCTTGTGGGTCAAAAACATCTATGTGGACAGAGGAACAGGTCTTTGACAGTTTTCTTTTTTTTTTTTTTTTTTTTAACACTTCTTTTTTTTTTATTATTTATTTATGATAGGCACACAGTGAGAGAGAGAGGCAGAGACACAGGCAGAGGGAGAAGCAGGCTCCATGCACCGGGAGCCCGACGTGGGATTCGATCCCGGGTCTCCAGGATCGCGCCCTGGGCCAAAGGCAGGCGCCAAACCGCTGCGCCACCCAGGGATCCCCTTTGACAGTTTTCTGCACTTGAAAAATGTCAAATTCTAACTGTGTTCATTAACATCAAAGGCAATCTCTATCCATTGAGGGTCTTGAAATGCATCTTCCTGAGAGGATGGAGAAGCCAAGGGAAGGGAGGGTGATGTCATAGATAGGACAGGGACCATCCATAGCTCTATCCAAACTGTCACAGGCCAATGACTCTGTGACCCAGGTGACTTTCCCAGCAAGGCCAAGTTATCCCCAAGACCCATGAAAAAATATTTTAATTTTACCACTTGTAAAATCAGAAGAAAAAAATGGATAAAGTTATAATAAATATGTAATAATGAATGCAACCTGGATTGTGTTTGCCTTGATAGCAAGGCAGTAGTAAAATATGATTTTTAATATTTTTTTTAAAGGAGGAAAGGACCAGGACACCTGGGTGGCTCAGTCAGTTAAGCATCTGCCTTCAGGGCAGCCTGGGTGGCTCAGCGGTTTAGTGCCGCCTCCAGCTCAGGTCATGATCCTGGAGTCCGAGGATCGTGTCCCACATCGGGCTTCCTGCATGGAGCCTGCTTCTCCCTCTGCCTGTGTCTCTGCCTCTCTCTCTCTGTCTCTCATGAATAAATAAATAAAATAAAATCTTTAAAAAAAAAAAAGGTATCTGCCTTCAGATCAGGTCATGATCCCGGGGTCCTGGGATGGAGTCCTGAGTCCCTCACCAGGCTCCCTGCTCAGTGGAGAGTCTGCTTCTTCCTCTTCTGCTGCTCCCCCTGCTCCTCTGCGGGCTCTCTCAAATGAATACATAAAATCTTTAAAAATACATAAATAAATATTTTTGAAAAGAGAAAGGACCCACAAAAGTCATAGTGAAGCTCTGGTACCAGGGACTGTGGCCACAGACTACCTTCCTCAGCCTCATTACCCCCCAGCAGAGTCCAAACCCCATCAGGCCTACACAGACCCGCCTCCGCTGGATTGCAATCCTGTGTCTCCCATGCCCCCTCTGCCCTAGCCATGTGGCTACTCTTGCCCATTCTCTCTGAAGAGCCCCAACTCTGTCCTGCCTTCCAGGCTTGGGCAGAGTGCAAATCCTGCTCTCAGCCCTTCTCCAACTCATCCACACTTTGCTCTGTCACCTACCAGAGGGCAGTAATAAAATCAGTGATAAATATGGTATACTGTGTTAATGTAAAGGTGCTCTGGTCTCAGTGGCTCAGCTGATGGGCCACCTTCTCCACCAACTGAAGGCAAAGGTTGAGAAAACCCAGTAGGAATTCTGTCTCCCACTGGATTCTGGGCCCTCTGTACACCTCTTACTTGCCCTTAACCTCTTCTCCTCCACAAGAGACTTCCTTCTGTAGAGGAAAGTCAATAAAACAAGTCAACACAAATGTAATCTAAAAAGTAAAACATGTCAGGAAGAACATAAGCAGAGAGGACTTGAGAGAGCTATCTGAGGCTGTTTTAGTTGAGGTGGGTGGGGAAGCCTCTTTGAGGAGCTGATGTTAGAGCTGAGGCCCCATCTGTCATCTGGGGGAAGGATATTCCAGATAAGGCAAAAACTCAACCATGTAATTCAGGGGTCAATGAACCACAGCCTGGAGGCTAAATCTGGCTTTCTGCCTCTTGATAAAGTTTCTTGGAGGGGTGCCTGGCTGACCGCTCAGTTGTTAGAGCATGCAACTCTCAACCTCAGGGTCATGAGTTTGAGCCCACATTAAAAAAAAAAAAAAAAGTTTTACCGGAGTACAGCCAACCATGTCTTTCTATATATTCTTTCTGAATGCTTTCATGCTACAACTGCAGAGCTGAGCAGCTGCAACAGAGACCATATGGCCAACAATACCAAAAACATTCACTACTCGGCCCTTTGCAGAAAAAATGTTCTGGCCTCTGTTGTAGAGATTTTTTCACTGGTGCAAAATAATCCACTATGTGAATAGAGCACAATGCATCCCTTCTTCTCCAGTAGGTGTCTGGCCTGAGCATCCCTAAGTGGGAAGATGTTAGGCCTGGGGTGTGCAGATGTTCAACTGAACTAGAAGATGCCAAAATGTTTTCCAAAACTCAAATATCCACAAATATTTCCTACAAAAAGTTTTAATATTTTGTGTTTGGCTTCAAGTCACAGATACACCTGGAGTTGATTTTTGAGTGTCATACAGCCACATTAGATCTTCCTACAGCCCCAATAGCTCTGCTTCTTTTTATTTTTAAATATTTTATTTCTTTATTCATGAGAGACACAGAGAGAGAGGCAAAGACATAGGCAGAGGGAGAAGCAGGCTTCCTGCAGCCTGATGTAGGTCTAGATCCCAGGACCCCTGGATCATGACCTGAGCCAAAGGCAGATGCACAACCACTGAGCCACCCAGGCATCCCTGCTTCTTTTTAATAACATTTTTTATTGATGTATAATTCACACAGCATAAAACTCAACCATTTAAAGTACATAGTTCAGGGCAGTCCCAGTGGCGCAGCAGTTTGGCGCCGCCTGCAGCCCGGGGTGTGATCCTGGAGACCTGGGATCGAGTCCCACATCGGGCTTCCTGCATGGAGCCTGCTTCTTTCTCTGCCTGTGTCTCTGCCTCTCTCTTGCTCTCTCTGAATGAATACATAAATAAATCTTTAAAAAAAAAAGTACATATTTCAGTACTTTTTAGTTTATTCACAGGGTTGTGAAACCATCACCACTAATTCCAGAACATTTTCATTACCCTCAAAAGAAACCTCATGTGTATTAGCTGCACTTTCCATTCCTCCTCCTTCCAGCCCCTGGTAATCACAACAGTTTGGCTTCTAGCTAACTTACTTTTTAAATTGAGATTTACCTCAGTGCCATTTGGAACAAAAGTTTCTGCTGCTTACAAAATGTTTGGAGAGGGGATCCCTGAGTGGCTCAGTGGTTTAGCACCTGCCTTCCACCCAGGGCATGATACTGGAGTCCCAAGATCAAGTCCCAGGATCAAATCCTCCACTGGGCTCCCTGAATGGAGCCTGCTTCTCCCTCTGCCAGTATCTCTGCCTTTCTCTCTGTGTGTGTCTCTCATGAATAAATAAATAAAATCTTAAAAAAAAAAAAAAAAAAAAAGTTTGAAGACCTTTGTCTGGTACCAGACTGCCTCCCAGTGGATCTAGCATTCAAGTTGGCTAAAGATGATGCCTTTCACTCTGGCTCTAGAAACAAACTAAGTAAATGTCCTCTCAATAGCAATTTCCTAGGGTTCCTAGCAGTTATAAATGAATAAATAAGGCCAAAACATCAGGCCAATTTCAGCTACTAAGAAAATGAGCCAGGGAACTCAGTCACTATAAGTGCATAAATTACAAGATGAAGAATAAGCCCTCAGCACTTGGATTTTATTTTCCCATCTGTGGCTTCTGCACACAGCAAGCACTTGCTTGAATACCATACTCAGGGACCAGCAGCTAAGGGGAGAGGAGATGGAGGCAGAACCCTGACCACCCAGCTAGGTAGCCCCCTGAAAGTTTCTAATTCCATGCGTAGTTTTATTTTCTCTAAGGCACACTGCCAGCAAGCATCTGCTTTACTTGTTTACTGGTGTGTAAACTGCGAGCCCTCCAAGTCCAAAGTCCCATCAGTCCTGCTCACTGATATGCTCCCTCATTCCCCATTGCTGTCCAGTGGATAAAGAGCATTCAATCCTAGGCTCCTGGAGCCTTGGTGTCCATCGAAAGATGAATGGATAAAGAAGATGTGGTTTATGTATACAATGGAATATTACTCAGCCATTAGAAACGACAAATACCCACCATTTGCTTCAATGTGGATGGAACTGGAGGGTATTATGCTGAGTGAAGTAAGTCAATCGGAGAAGGACAAACAGTGTATGTTTTCATTCATTTGGGGAATATAAATAACAGTGAAGGGGAATATAAATAACAGTGAAAGGGAATATAAGGGAAGGGAGAAGAAAAAGACTCCTAACTCGGGGAAATGAACTAGGGGTGGTGGAAGGGGAGGAGGGCGGGGGGTGGGGGTGAATGGGTGACGGGCACTGAGGGGGGCACTTGACGGGATGAGCACTGGGTGTTATTCTGTATGTTGGTAAATTGAACACCAATAAAAAATTAATTTATTTAAAAAAAAATCCTAGGCTCCTGGAAGTGCAGTTCGCATCTCCTTTGTTAGGTCCCCAGTCCAACTCACATCCTCTTGCTATCCCATCTCAGCATTGGGTAGCTGCAGCCACCCTGTGCCCAGCCCTGGAGCTGTGAAACCTCCTTGAATTGTTATCTTACCCTCAATCTGAATTTCAAAAAAATAATAACTTCAATATAAGTATATTCCAAACATGCTATTGTAATGTGCTTATACTAAAATACAGCATTAGTATTTAGAAGAGTATTTAGAATTATAATTTAAATATGTCCCAAATACACTATTGAGACAAATAATAATAAAATAGTTTGTAATTAATTAAATTAAAAATTAATTAATTAATTAATTAAAATAGTATTTAGTATTATTATTTAGTATAAGTATATCCCAAATGTGCTAGTGGGATATAGTTATACTAAAAAAACTATTCATCTGAAATTCAAATTTAACTAGGAGCTGTCCCGTATTTTTGCTAAATTTGGCAACCCTACTCTGACACATACATGTATCAAAAATTAGTTACGCTAAATATATAGTAAAAGGCTTTTTTTTTAAAGATTTTATTTATTCATGAGAGATACACACAGAGAGGCAGAGATACAGGCGGAGGGAGAAACAAGCTCCATGTAGGAAGCCGGAGGTGGGACTCCATCCCAGGACTCCAGGATCAGGCCCCCAGCCGAAGGCGTCGCCAAACCACCGAGCCACCAGGACTGCCCAGTAAAAGGCTTTTAAAAATGTAATACATAGAGATACACTTATTCCAAAAAACTATTTTTTGCTTACCTGGAATTTAAATTTAAGTGGGCATCTTGCATTTTTATTTACTAGATCTGGCAACCGTACTGTGGACATAGCTACTCTGAGAATTACGAGTACTACTATGAATATATTTCCTAAGTTTTAAAAAACACACTAAATATGAGACACACTAATACTAAAAAACCTTGTTATGAAATTCAAGTCTAGCTGTGGCTCTTGTATTATTTATTGGCTAAACCTGGCCATTCCTATTCTAGGACATACTCCATTAAAATAGACCTATCTTAAACTTTTTTTTTAAAGATTTTATTTATTTATTCATGAGAGACACACAGAGAAAGAGAGGCAGAGACACAGGCAGAGGGAGAAGCAGGCTCCACGCAGGGAGCCCGACGTGGGACTCGATCCCAGCACCCCGGGATCACGCCCTGGGCCGAAGGCAGACGCTGAACCACTGAGCCACTCAGGCGTCCCTAAAATAGACATATCTTAAAATACGTTAACATAGTCAATGTGAGACTGTTCTGTAGTAAAGCAGACACACACACACGCACTGTAAACGACGAATTTCCGGCCTGCGGCCGGCCAGCTCCCACAAAGCCAGGGCCTTACAGCAGCGCTCAGGCAGCCCCACCCACTCTCCTTCCTTACCCGGCTCCGACGCGGCGTGCCCCTTTGCCATGGCGACCGAAGCAGTCCGGGGTAATTCGGAGGCACTGCGGGGGCGAAGGACCATCCCAGGCCGCTTCCGATTGGCCAGCGAAGCCCGGTCTTTACTACTCCGCCCCCGCGCCGGGGAGTCCCGCGACGCGTGACGCTCGGAGCGACACTGCGCGGCTCTCTGGGCCAATGGCGGACTCCCGCGGCGCGCGGGGTTCTGGGAGTTGTAGTCCGCGCGGCAGCGGCTGGACTCGCTCGCCTGCTGAGGCGCCGCCATGATGGAGCGGCCCTGGCCGGAGCGGAGCCCGCGCGCGGTGAGTCCGCCGCGGCCCGTCCGGCCGTCCCGCCGTCCCGTCGCTTGTCCCTCGCCCGTCAGTGCCTTCGTCGGGCTTGGCCGGCCGGGGGAAGAGACCGTGGGGGCGGGCCAAGGGCGCCAGAGTCGACGGGCGCTGGCCGGGATCGCGTTAGAGGAAGCGCGGGTGGAGACGAATCCGGGCTCGGGCAGGAGGCGCATCCCGAGGCCAGCGGCGGGGCCGAGCCGGGTCAGGGAAGCCGTCGCGGGGCCCCAAGGTCCCTGGGGATGAGGGAGACGGGCGAGCCTCGCAGGCCACGCGGGGGGACTGAGGTGGAGGTGGGCAGGGGCCCCGGGCGCGCTGTCCAGCTTGGCGGCATCTCCCCTCGCTGTCAGCCGTGGCAGGAAACCTCTCCACCCACGCTTTTCGACTCCAGACCCCACCCCAGGCCTTTCCCAGCCTCCCCCCCCGCCCCCCCCCCCCGCCCCAATCCGGCCGCCAGAACCTGACCCAGTGTCAGTGGCACATCTCGGTGTCATCCGCAGGTAAGCCTGTCCTGTCCACGTGGCTTTGAGTCCTGCCAGTGACACTCAGAGACCCCCTAGCATCAATCCAGGTTACCCCCAGAATGGATCTCCAGAACCCCGAAACCACGGCATGTAGGCTTCAAGCCCTACCGTCCCCCCAACACACACACACAACTTCCCGGCGTCCTCATCAGCCAGGGGTCCACATTTGGTCCAGACCCCACAGGAGGGCATCGTTCCCCCAACTTGGGCCTCAGACACCGCCGTAGCCTTAGGTGCCTTCAACTAGGAGTCCCCCTTGGCCCCTTCTAAATCCCCCCCATCATCTCAGCTTCTCCTCACATAGACTTCATCCCAGGACCCTGGAGGGTGCTGAGGGGCTGCAGTTCTTCACCCTGGAGTCTGCCTGGGGCGCACTTCCCTGCTCACCGGAGAGAAGGGTAAGGTCTGAGATCCCAGAGCACGAGGACTGCTTGAATCCGTGGAGCTGCCAAACGAGCCCTTTTACTTTTTCAGAAATACACATGTGAAAGTGTTACTACAGCATAAGAGTATTTTTGCCTGTGGTCTCAGCAGGAGTGAAGGAGCTTGTAAATGCCCAGTCAGGCCAGCGGAATCAAGAAGCAGGCGGGAAGACTGCTGGCAGGGCACAGCCCTCGTGAGTCGCCCTCCCTGCTTTTGTACACCTTTCCTTTCTTCCTGATTGTAAAACGCACACACGTGCACATGAAAAGTTCTCCAGAGGATCAAGAAGCAAAAAGTCACATGGAATACTCCTCCACTTTTCACTTGTCATAAGCATTTCCCATGTCATTAAAAATCCTTCCTAAATGTTTTTGTTCTTTTTTTTTTTTTCATGTTGAAGGTCACACATGATCAAAATACCATTTAGGGGAGATTAAGAGAAGTATAAAGAACATAGCATATGGCTGGCTACCTTGGACCTCTCCCAGTGGCCCTTTTTGGGACCCTCATATATCATTTCACATCCCACTTTCCCCTGTACCTCATATCATCCATATGTCATGTGTGCTTCCCTTGCGCATGTTATGTTACTGTGTATTTTGCAGTCAAATTCTCACCATGTGATGGGAGGGTAATTGATCTTACCAAACTTAACTGTTGGGCACCTTTGTTGTGATTCTTGGTGCCTAAATCTTTGTCCCAATTGCAGATAAATTCCACAGCATGTGAACTTCCAGAATGATCTTGATATACAAGCTGCCACTTTGCTTTCCAGAAAGGTCGTGCCAGTTTGTACCTTCACTACTGGATCAGCACAGAGTACAAGTATAGAAAAAAATCTCATTTTAATTTT
This sequence comes from Canis lupus familiaris, assembly GCF_011100685.1. NCBI lineage: Eukaryota > Metazoa > Chordata > Mammalia > Carnivora > Canidae > Canis > Canis lupus. Next base: position 100,605,060 of record NC_049222.1, on the reverse strand, counting down.
TACAACTTTAACATTTTCAAAATTTTCTTCAGTTATATGTTCAGCGTAGGAAGCTTGGAAAACGCACAAAATGCTATTTTTTTCCACTGCCCTTCCCACTTTCCCTCTGCTTTTAAAGTCTCTACCCCCTTGTCCTCAACTACCTCCTCCTTCAGTCTTAACTTGGTAGAAAAGGCAAGAAAGACAGCATAGCCAGGCAGAGGGCCTCTATTGCACTATTACATAGCATATCTGGCTGGGTCTAGTTCCTTATTTCAAGTGCTCAGGAGCCACATAATACAGCCGGTGGCTACCAAACTGGATGATATAGATGGAGAGCATTTCCGACCCCATAGGAAGTTCTGCTGGACAGTGCTGGTTACTCCACCAAGGCAGGAATCCTATTCCCTTGGATGCTCAGGAAACTGTTAATGACTAAATAAATGAAGGAGGGAGATGTACACTAAGCTAAGTAAGGAAATGAGATCTGTTCCCGATCAGGTAAGAGTCATGAAGACAGCACAGTGAAGATGAGATAAGTGTGACAGCCTGAGCCAGAGCATGGTGGCATCCTGCTGTGGTAACAGCTGAGCTGGGATCAACATCAGAGAGGAGTATGGGTGGGAACAGTGGGTAAGACTCTGTGGTGACCAGTTCCTCGTCTTCAACACAATGTAGCCCATGAGGGTCATATGGAAGATTAGGTCAGAATGAGATGGGGAGGGCTCAGGTCAGCAACTTGTAACTGGGGGTCAGGGCAAGGAGGTGGGGAGCTGAGGGGAGTCCTGAGCAAGGTGTTGGCCACCATCTGATGTGGCCACTTTGCGCCTGCCCCTCTCTGCAGGCCCCTGACTGCTGACTGCATCTGCCTGCTGCTACCTGTGTTTGGAGCTGCTGGGACTGTCCTGGGATCCAGCCTGCTTGCCCTCTGAGGCCGGAGAGATGCTCCCATTGGCCAAAGCCCTTGCCTCCCCCAGGAGTCCCCAGACCTCAGCCCTGGGGGAGCAGGACAGGGCTTCTCAGCTGGCCAGCCCCGGGGATGCTGAGGCCTGGCGCCTGCGTTTCCGACAGTTCCAGTACCGCGTGGCAGGTGGGCCACACCGTGCACTGGGCCAGCTCTGGATGCTGTGCCGCCAGTGGCTGCGGCCTGAGGCGCACTCCAAGGAGCAAATGCTGGAGTTGCTGGTGCTGGAGCAGTTCCTGGGTGCGCTGCCCAGCAAGATGAGGACCTGGGTGCAGTCGCAGGGTCCTCGCACCTGCAGAGAGGCCGCTAGCCTGGTGGAGGACCTCACACAGATGTCGCAGCAGGAAGGTGAGGGGACGGGCCTCACCCCTAAGAGCGAGTGGCTGCCGGTTGGGGGGAGCAGATGCCGGGTTTGGGTTCTGGCCAGTGACTCCGTGGCCCGGTGCCCAGGATGGCGCTTCTTTTTCCTTTTGGACTCAGAGTGTCGCATCCACCCAGCCCTGCTCCCACCCCCCCCACACACACCCGCTCCTGTCCCGTTCCCTCTCCCGATCAGCAGCGCCCAGGCCATCCGAGCAAACCTCTTCCCTGCACATGTCCTGCCAGTGCACATTGTCTTCTCACACACCTGTGTTTTTGTTGTACATAAATGTCATTGTGCTGCACGTCTCTGTCTGCCTCACTTCTCTCGCTCAGTTGGTAATTGAGGATTTCTCCATTTTACCATGTGTCCATCTGGCCTGTGGCTTTGCATTTGTCTGCTCTCCCTCAGGAGGACCCCAAATGAGGTGCTGTGGACCACGCCCCCCACCCCAGGCCCTGTCCAGAAATCCCAGAGCTTGCCCGTTTCTCTCCTGCATCTAGTCCCAGAGGCCCAGGGGCCAGTTGTGGGTACTCATGCCTGGGTCTGCAGCTGTCACAGAACAGGTGTTGGTGAGAACTCAACAGAGGAGTCTTGTGTAGCTTCAGGGTCTGCAGGCAGAGCTGACACTGCCTCTCTACTTTGGCTCCCCTCTCTCCTTCGGGGGCTCTGTCCTCATGCCTTCTTGCCCCTGTAACCCTGTGTAGAACTGCCATCTCCCCAGGCTCCCTCACTCCTAGTAATGTCAACAGAAGTGCAGACCCCCATCATAACATCTGTAGGAGGTCAACCCTCAGGGCCTGGCTTGGGTGCTGTGATCAGAATGTCTTCAGGCCCTAGCTGCAGAAAAGCCTTGAAGTCTAAAGAAAGTTTTCTCAGGTCTCCATACTGCCCGCAGGGAAGCTGGCCAACATGCCCAGGAAAGTTTTGCATGTCACATTTTGCAAAGGCAAGAGCATTGTCCAAGTTGGAAGGCACTGGATGGCATCATGGAGTCTTGTTCCCAGGTTCCTGTGGAATCATGAAGACGTGCAAGGCAGATAAAGTGGCTCTTGGAACTCACTGTTCCAGGGACTAAGGGGCCCACAAGTTTTTACATCTGGCCCTTGGTGGACCCATGCACACCCTAGGGCCTCAAGTTAGGAGGCCCAGGCTGGCATTAATGCTTCACTGTTGCCATCTTGAGGTTCCCTATCATTTTTTAGCAAAGGGATCTTGTACGTGTTTTACATTGGGCCAACTTGTGGTCCTGTGGACAGTGAGGCAGTTGGAGCAGCAGGTGACTGGACCTGATGAGGCATCTCTACCTCTCACATGAATGCCTGGAAGTCAGGGACACAAGCAGGAGGCATCTGCATGCTGCTCCCTCAAGATTGGGCTTCATTCCTCGGGAAGGAAAGCTCCCAGGGGGTGAGGAGTGGGAAGGGGTAGGATGAGATGTGCACTGAGGGAAGGAAGCCTGGGGCTTGGCTAGAGCAGGGCTGTGGGCCGGGTGCCTGAAGCCCAGATAGAATCCAGCAGGAGCCTGGCTCTCTTCTTTTCTGGGTGGCCCTCTGGAGTCACTATGGTGCAAGCGCAGGGGGAAGATAGACCCAATATTTCCACTTGGAAGTCCCTGATGGCTGGTGTCTGGGAAAAAAACTGAATAGGTCTCTTAGTCCATGATATATCCCTCCCTCCGGCCCAGCATTGAACCTGGGTGCCAAGGAGTGTTGTGATCACTACAGCCTATTTATTGATAGTGATGCTCTTGGGCACAAGAGGGAGAGTACTGGGAGAGAGAGTGTACACCTGGGGCTCTACCTTTATTGGTCCTGACTACGGTCTCCGAGGTATACTCTTTATTGGCTAACTTAAAGCAGAAGAGTGGAAATTAGGATGTGAGAAGGGAGAATTCGGTCACCCAAACTGTCAGTTATCAAGACCACCCAAGGCTTCCTGAATGAGGGACCTCCATGAGTGGGGGCAGCCCAATTCCTTATCTTTTTTTTTTAAGATTTTATTTATTTATTCATAAAAGACACAGAAAGAGAGAGAGAGAGGCAGAGACACAGGCAGAGGGAGAAGCAGGCTCCATGCAGGGAGCCTGATGTGGGACTCGATCCCAGGACTCCAGGATCATGCCCCTGGGCCGAAGGCAGGTGCTAAACCGCTGGGCCACCCAGGGATCCCCTTATCTGTTGTTTTTTTTTTTTTTTCGTGTGTGTGTGTGTGTGTGTGTGTGTGTGAGTAGCTGTGTCATACAGCAGAAATTGTTTATTCCAGATGGAGGTCTTTGAAATGGATGCCTCAGCAATCAAAAGGTTGTTAGGCTCAGCTCTCTTCTCTTCCCACACTCATCATCCTATCCTCTAACCACACAGCAGCAGAGGGTCAGCTCCTCCCATGCCAGCCCTGCAGTGGATCCCTGTCCTGGCTGTGTACCTTTATCATCTGCCTCCAGGGCCTCACCTCCCTATAGCCCTGCAGCCTTGGCCCTCACTGGGTGCAGGGGTAGCCAGCTTATCATCTAGACCTGGCTCAGACATCCATATCCTCTGAGAGGCTACCACACAGGACCCTACTTGTGTTCTCCAGGGTCCTCACCCCTCTGTGATATTTATAGCGTTTATCCTTTCCTTGCATGTCTGTTCTCTGTCCTAGTTTATATGAACTTCACATAAACTTCTTGCAGAGCAAGAGTTCTGCATCCACCTTCCATGGTTTCTGGACAGTGGGTAGTACCAGATACCTAGTGGGTGCACAGCCAACACAGAAGGGAAGGGGTGGGTGAACAGAATTAGCAGGAAGAACCAAGGTTGGGTGTTTGGCAACTAGCAGGCACTAGTTGGGTATACTGTACAAACTAAGGGTGCAACTTTATTCTTTTGCATGTGGCTTACCAATTGTCCCATCACCACTGTTGAAAACACCCTTCTTTCCCCTACTGAATGGTTCTGGTATTTGGCCATGCATATATATGGGCTTAGTTCAGGACTCTCAATTCTTTCCCATTCTATATGTCTATTTTTATGCCAGCACTGTAGCTCTGTAGTAAGTTTTGAAATCAGGGCATATGTGTCTTCCAACTCTGTCCTATTTTAGGATTGTTTGGGCTCTTCTGGGTCCCTTGAAATTCCATATAAATTTTAGGACAAGCTTTTCCATTTCTGCAAAAAGAAGAGAAAATGGCTTTTCATAGGGATTGCATTGGACCTGTAGATCACTAAGAGTGTTGCCATCTTAATGATATTAAGTCTTCCACTCCATGAACACAATGTATTTATTAATAACAATAGTTAATAATAATGTTATTTTTAAAATTTTTCTTTAACACCTTTCAGTAATAGTTTTCCAGTTTTCAGTGTACAAGTCTTGTATCTCTCAGGCTAAATTTATTCCTAAGTATCTTATTCTTTTTGATTCTGTAAGTAAAATTGATTCTTTCATTGTAAATGAAATCTTTTGTGCTTCCTTTTCGGGTTGTTCATTGATGTTGTAGAAACACAACTAATTTTTATGTGTTGATATTGTACCCTGTAACTTTGCTAAATTCACTTATTAGCTCATGACATCTGTGAATAGGGATAATTTTTCTTTTTCCTTTCCAATTTATTTATTTTTTAACAGATTTTATTTTCAGGTAATCTCTACCCCCAAGGTGGGGCTCGAACTCACAATCTCATCTTCCTTTCCAATTTAGATGACTTTTTTTCTCTTGCCTACTTGCTCTTGCTAGAACTTCCAGTACAACGTTGAATAGAAGTGGTAAAAGCAAACATCCTTGCCTTATTCTTTATTGGAAGTAAGTTTTCAGTCCCTCATAATTATGATATTTTTACCATTAGAGGGCATTAGATTACAACAAATGGTTTTTCTGTCAATTGAGATGATCATGTGGTCTATTAATATGGTGCATCACGTAGCTTGATTTTGATGTGTTGAACCACATGACAGTTTGATTATAGTGTGTCTCAGTGTGGATCTCTTTGAGTTCATCTTATTGAGAGTTTGTTCAGCTTCTTTGAATGTGTAGATTCAAATATTTCATGTATTTTAGGAAGTTTCCAACCATTGTTTTTTTTTTCAAATATTTTGTCTCTGTCTTCTCCTTTTGGAATTCCCATTATATGTCTGTTGGTGGATTTTATGTATCCCACAAATACCTTAGGCCCTGTTCATTTTTCTTCTACTCTGCAGACTATAATTTTAATTGACCTATCTTCAAACTTACTGATCCTTTTCTCTGCCAGTTTAAATCTGAGGTTAAACCCCTCTAGCAAATTTTTCATTTTAGTTATTGAACTTCTCTGCTCCATAATTTCTATTTGGTTCCTTTATATAATTTCTCTTTGATATCCTTTATTTTTTTTTTTAATTTTTTAAAATTCATTCATTAGAGACACAGAGAGAGGCAGAGACATAGGCAGAGGGAGAAGCAGGCTCCATGCAGGAAGCCCGATGAGGGACTTGATCAGGATCATGCCCTGGGCTGAAGGTGGCACTAAACTCCTGAGCCACTTGGGCTGCCCTTCTTTATTTGTTGAGAACATCATTCTCCTGATTTTTTATAGCTCTTTGTTCATGGATTCCTTTAGCTCTTTGAAGTTATTTAAGACAGTTGATTTAAAATCTTTGTCTAGTAAGTCCAGTGTCTGGGCTTCTTCATGGACAATTTCCATTCATTTCTTCTTATTCCTGTAAATGAGATATACTTTCTTGGGTCTTTGCATGCCTCTTAATTTGTTGTTGGGAACTGGGTATTTTTAATATTTGATAATATAACGTGATAACTCTGGAGATCAGATCTCTTCCCTCCCCAGAGCTGGTTTATGCTGCTTACTGTGGGTTGTAATTGTTTATTTTGGAAACTTTTCTTTCTTCCTTTCTTTTCTTTTCTTTTCTTTTCTTTCTTTCTTTCTTTCTTTCTTTCTTTCTTTCTTTCTTTTCTTTTTAAATTTTTATTTATTTATGATAGTCACAGAGAGAGAGAGAGAGGCAGAGACATAGGCAGAGGGAGAAGCAGGCTCCATGCACCCAGAGCCCGACGTGGGATTCAATCCTGGGTCTCCAGGATCGCGCCCTGGGCCAAAGGCAGGCGCCAAACCGCTGCGCCACCCAGGGATCCCTCTTTCTTTTCTTTCTTTCCTTTCTTTTCTTTCCTTTCTTTTCTTTCTTTCTTTCTTTCTTTCTTTCTTTCTTTCTTTCTTTCTTTCTTTCTTTCTTTCATTTTATTTATTGGGATGCCTGGGTGGCTTAGTTGGTTAAGTGTCTGCCTTTGGCTTAGGTCATGATCTCAGGGTCCTCGGATTGAGCCCCACATCAAGCTCTCTGCTCAGTGGTGAGTCTGCTTCTCCCACTCCCTCTCCCTCTTATCTCTTTAAGAGAGATAGAGAGAGTAAGAGAGCACACAAATGCGGTGGGGAGGGGGAGAGGGAGAGGGAGCAGCAGACTCCCTGCTGAAAAGGAAGCCTGATGCAGGGCTCAATCCCAGGACCCCAGGATCATGACCTGAGTAGAAGGCAGATGCTTAACCAACAGAGCCACCCAGGTGCCCTATTTTGGAAACTTATCTAAACTATTCTTGTAAATACTACATTCTTTGTTCTGTGTTCTCACTAAAGTTTCTGTTTCATTAATTTAGTGGCTACCTAGTGATATGCCAGAACTTTCCTTAAATGCATGGAGCCAACAAAACTCTCCTCGTCTTTGTAGGTTAGATCTGAATTGAGGTACTCCTTCAATGCTTAGCCTCTCCATATACAACTCTCCTGAGCCTTCACTTCCGGGTTACAGGGGGGCCTAAAGATCAATCAGAGATGAAAGCTTGAGAACTTTTCATGTTTTCTACTATGTGTTTAGCCCTGATTATATGCATGGCCTGCTAGACTCCCCAGTAAAAGCCCTTATTCCCACATGTACCTCTTTCTCCAGCCTCTTCTTTCCTAGGCTTCTTGGTCTCTCTGCTGCTTGCTCCATCTGTTATCCCTGCTTCAGGTGGTTGTGGCTAGTATATGCCTTTATTTATTTATTTATTTATTTATTTATTTATTTATTTATTTATAGTATATGCCTTTAAATGCTTTTGACAAATGCTGCTCTGGAGGCCACTCCAGTCCTGAAGGTTCTGAGAGGGCATAACAAAGGTAAACCCCTGAACCAATCCTTCAGGGAGTCACCAGACAGGTCACCAGACAAACACGCAAATGTAATGCTTTGGGAACAAGATCTGCCCCCTGTGGCTTCAGCAAGCCATACCAGTTCCATGGACTGTCATCCACACAGCCCCTCCTACCTGTGGAATGGGGCTGGTAGGCAGGTAAGTAAAAATGCCACAACACCTTCTGGTTGAAATTTAATAGCTTCTTTTTTCATTAAGCATTCCCTCCTCCTTGTAAGTTCTTGTTTTTTTGTTTTTTTGTTTTTTTATTAGATTCAAGTTCCCAAAAGTTATCTCTAAAAATTTTTTCAGAGATAAAGGCTGGCTAATTGTTGTTTCAGTAGAGATATTGATTTTGAGAGCTCCCTACTCTGCCATTTTTGGTGATGTTACCTTCCTGTTTGCTTTTAAAAATAATGTTATTGAAACATAGTTCCCATACCATATAATTCACCCATTTAAAAATATACAATTCAGTGATTTTTAGTATATTCACAGAGTTGTGCAACCATCATCACCACCTAATTCCTGAACATTTTGTTCACCACAAAAGGAAACCTCAGACCATTAGCAGTCACTCCCCATTCTCCTCTCTCCCCCAGCCCCTGTAGCTTTCCCCCAGATCACTAATCTACTTTTTGTCTTTATGGATTTGCCTGTTCTGTACATTTCATATAAATGAAGTCATATGTGGCCTTTTGTGTCTGGCTTCTCTCACTTAGCATAAGGTTCTCAAGGTTCATCTATGTTATAAAATCTATCAGTACTTCATTCTTTTTATGGCTGAAATATATTCCATTGTATGGATATACCAGGTTGTTCCTTCATTCTTCATTTGATGGACCTTTGGGTTTCCACTTTTTGGCTATGATGAACAATGCTATGAACGTTCACATACATATATTTGTGTGGATGTGTTTTCATTACTCTTGGGAACACCTAAGGAGGCGAAGTGCTGAGTCATATGGTAACTCAACATATAACTTTTTGAGGAACTGTCAAAGTGCCTTCCAAAGCAACTGTTTGCTTTTTATATGACTTTTTCAGCCTATAAAAGTGTATGGAAAATATTATAATGAACATGCATATAACTTCCATGAAGCCATCTCAGAGCCTAACCTCCTGAAAGGCAGCTTTAGGTTATTTAGAGAAATGACACACTGTGGAGTTCACTGGGTCAACAGTGCAGGTCTCCTCCACATTCCTCTTGCTCTCCCTGCTGCCCCAGAGAGGGGAAAGGCCTTGAATTTCTCATTGCATGTGCATGTTTGTCCTTTTCCCTCTTATTTTGTAACAGTGTATGGCTCTGTTTCCCATGTCCTAAATCTATAAATGGTGTGCCTTTGTAACTGCTATCCTGCCCTGGCTTTTGTCCCCCTACAATATGTTCTGTGGTAGATCCATGGGGCCTTGCTTCAACCATCTTTGCTACCTGACTGCATTCCACTTCAGGAAGATTCCAGTTGTGGGATGAGACCCCTGTCCAGGCTTTCCGAGTTAATCAGTGCTGCAGGAAATGTCCTCATGGGCCTCTCAGGGGCACAAATGGGCGTAGAGTGTTAGGTGAGAAGATCTGTCCTCAGCTGCCTCTTATGTTACCATGGCCTCATGCCTGGCAGCCATGGAAAGGTCTGGATCAGGAGGATGGGGCTGCAGTTAGAAGCTTGTTGGAAGATAAAGGCAGTGGCATACTATTGCTCTTGCCTTGGCCTTACTGGGGTTCTTCAGAGATGCTCCTGGGATGTGTTATCCTCCTTGTGCAGGAAATCTGGGGATTTGGGGGCTCTGAGTCACACAGGCCTCTCACCATCCCTTTCTCCCGCCCAGTTCTGGTATCTCTCACCGACCACCAGGACAGGAGCATCAGCGAGGAGGAAGACGGGAAGAGCCTGAGGTCCCAGAAAGACCCATCCCAGGTGAGCCCAGGGCCCCTGGCTCCATGCTCCTACATCCCTGGGGCACCATGAACATCAGTGCTGTGACAGGTTGAAGGACATCCCATCCAAGCTCTGTGCAAGGCTCTCCCCCAAATTCCCAGGAAGCCTGAACTCCACACCTCCAACCTATCCCACAAATCCCAAAATTTGCTGCAGCTCAGTGCTGGGCAAAATACAGTTAGTAGGGCTGTGATCTGCTGCAGACCCCCTAGACATCATCTTCATCTCCCTCCACCCAGGTCATCTGCCAGTCCTTTATCAGTCAGCAGCCAGATGCTGAGGTCCCCATCCTCGTATATAATCCACAACTGCATGCTGAGTATATCAAAAGATTTCCAGTGCTGCCACTCCAGGTGCTACCACACAGAAGCTTGGGTGTCCTGGCTCAGATCCCATCCGTAGTATTAGTATCTGTAGTAGTGTTGTACCTGAGAACACTGTGGATTCTTGGAGAGGCTGGGAAAGACTCCAAGAGGGCATCCCCAACAGCAAGATCTGTTTTTGCAAAGGGCCCAAGTGAGAGGGGATCATGGTTTATGTCAAGGACCAAGGGAAACTTGGTATGGCTAGAGCTCACAGAGTGATGGGGAAAGGCCCGCAGCAGGGACTGGAGTGATTAAAACAGATTTGTTAACAGGCAAAACACAAAATAAACAAAAACCAAACCACATTCCCTTCCCTCTGGCATCAAGTAGATTCACAGCACCTTGTTCTCACCTCCCATCACCTCTGTGACCTCCCCCTTCTTCAGACCACAGGCCCCTCTGTCTCCCACTAATTTTCCACTCTCTCGAATGTTTAACCCCCAACTCTAAACCCCTGTCAGGATCTTCATCCCCTGCACATCACTGTCAGTCTGGGTGTCCTTGAGACATCCTACCTCTCAGTTGGGGTCGTGTGGCCTTCCTCATGACCTATACTGCCATCTTCCCCTCCCATGCGAGTAACCTCAAAACATCTGTGGCTTCCTTTTATTTTCTATGTCCATGCTCAGAGAGCATAAGGACAGGAGGCATGTGCTTCCCTTTTAAAAATGGGAATTTTACAATGAACACATGGAAAGATGCTGAAGATCACTAGCCATCAGGGAAATGCAAATTAAAACCATGATGAGATATCACTGCACACCTACTGCAATGGCTAAAAGTAGAAAGAGGGACAGCACCACGTGCTGGCAAGGGTGTGGAAAAACTGGAACTGTTTCATTGCTGATATGAATGCAAAGTGGTAAAATCTATTTAGAAAATGGTTTGGTTGTTTCTTACAAAGTTAAGTATAAACATGATGTATGACCTAGCAATCCCACTTCTGGGATTGGATGTTTACCCAGATGAAACAAACATTTATGTTCCTACAAAAACCTGTACACAAATATTCATAGCAGCTTTGTTTGTAGTAGCCCAAAACTGGAAACAAGCCACATACCTGTGTGATTGGATAAACAATCATTTATCCTGCACACCATGGAATACTACCCAGCAATATCATGGAAGAAACTCTTGATTCACACACAACTTGGATGGATCTGAAGGGCACTGTGCTGTCAAAACAGTTAATCTCAAAAGGTACATGCTATGAAATCCCATTTATATGACATTCTTAAAAAGACAAAATGATGGCCACAGAGAATAGATCAGTGGTTTCCAGGCAAGAGTTCTGGGCAGAGGGAGAATGTGAGTAGACAGAGGTAGCATGAAAGAGTTTTCCCTGGGTGGTGGAACCATTCTGGTCCTAATTGTGATAGTAGTTTCACGAATCTATATATGTGCTAAAATTCACAGACCTGGACATGAACGCACTCACACACACACACACTCTTATATAATTAAAATTAAGAAAAATGAAGGAACTACTAAAAAGTGATAATATTTTCCATCAAGCCAAAGTCTAGTCCGTTCTTTGTCCCCAGAGACCACCCCTCCTTATGATGCTGGGGTCTGGTATCATTTTGAGGTTTTCTGATTTGCATGGCCAGTTTTTGAAAGACCCACTAGTTTGTATTCTGTTTCTTCTCTGGCTACTATGTTCTGCCTGGAGGCCATTTTCATTCTTTACTTAATTAATAACAACAGAAAAAAAGACAAAAACATGAGACAAAAGATAATACACCCACTGCTCTGCAGAAGAGCTCATCCCACCAAAGAAACACCCGTATACCTTTGTTGCTATCAACAGCAGATCACCTCCATCCTTGAATTCACCTGCATGAATTTCTCTATCTCTGTCCTGCTATGGCTGGGAGAAAAAAAAAAGTTATTCTTAATTATCTTGTTTTAGGCTTGCAAGAGGAAATATCTTCTTATAAAAATTTTTATTGTGGAAAACCAAACACACACCATGTGGTAGGCTGAATAATGCTCCCACCACCCCCCTTTGCCCCACCAAACGTTCCTGTCCTCATCCCTAGAACCTGGGAATGTTACCTTAGGTGGAAAAAGGAGCTTTTTGCAGGTGTACTTAAGGTAGGAACATGAGAAAAAATTACCCTGGTTTATCTGATTGGATTCCAGATGTAATCACGAGAGTCCTTATAAGAGGGAGGTAGAGGGAGGTTTAATACACAAGGCAGGACAGTGACCTGGGCACAGAGGCAGTAAAGATGGAGGAAGGGCCAAAAGGCAAAGAATATGGGTGTGTCGAACACCAATAAAAAAATAAATTTATTATTAAAAAAAAAAAAAGAATATGGGTGTGTCTAGAAGCTGAGAAAAGCCCAGGAAACAAATTCTCCCATGGAGCCTTCAGAAGGAATGAGCCTTGGTGGACACTAACTTTAGCTCAGAGAAATTTATTACAGACTTCTAGGCTTCAGAGCTATAAGAGAAATTTGGATTTTCAGCCACTAAGTTTCTCATGATTTGCTATAGCAGCCACGGGAAACTAGTACACTACATACACCAAAGTAGAGAGAATAGACTAATGGACCCAGGGTTGTAGTAGGACTTCTGTGGGCCCTAAGAATTTTTGTCCCATAAGAATTATATCAAAGTTATACTCATGAGCTTCCACAAAATAGTAAGTTATATTTTATGACCATTTGGTATAAAGATGAACATATTCCAGGCTGGAGTAATCACTATATTCATTTTTTTTCTGGCTGATTTTAAAAGACATTAAAACATTATTGCAAGAAACTCCTTTCTCCAAAAAGTTTCATGGGCCCTGGGCACTGTTTCTGGCACATGATAAAGTCAGCCCCAGATGGGCCATAAGTGCTTGACACATAGCCAGGTTTGTTGATGGAAAGCTCTCTTCCATCCTGGACTCTCCCCTTAGAAATCACAGATATGCTCACTCGCCATTTCCATGCATTGCAAGTAAAGCTTGGCCTTCAAGGACTTTTCCCCCCCAATTATATCTATGTTTTTATTTTTATTTTTTTATTGAGATATAATTGATGTGGAACATTATGTTAGGTATATAACATAATGATTCAATATATGTATATATTGTGAAATGATCAACTACAGTAAGTCTACTTAACATCTAGAGTTACAAATATTTTTTCTTGTGATGAGAATTGTAACATTTGCTCCCTCAGCAACTTTTAAATACACAATACAGTATTATTAACTATAGTTTCTAAGCAGTACATTATAGGCCTAGGACTTACTTGTTTGACAACGGGAGGTTTGTACCTTTTGACCCCTTCATCTATTATAGCCACACCCACACACCCAAACACCCCTGGCAAACCACCAACACTCTTTTTTTAGACATCAACCCAGCTCTACTGCCTCAACTAAAATCATTAACAGTAATCCCTCATCAGCAGTAAATGGCTGGTTGGCATTCACATTTCCCATTGTTCTTCTTTTCTTTTTCTTGGCTGGTTAGATGACAGATGTGGGTCCCCACATCCCACTCACTGCCCTGCACTGTGCCTGGAATGATCAGAGCCCTGGTCAAAAGGACTTTGGGGGATATTTTTTGTATTTGGAGCTATAGAGAAGGCTCAGAAATGTCCTGGTTTCTGTGCCTGGCCCGAGTGTGTTTGTAATTTTCAGACGTCTCTGGATGGTGGCCCATGCTTCCAAGTCAGGGGAATTAACATGCCCCTCACCACCCACACACACAAACATACACGCACAGGTCCAGAGCCTCCCCTCTCAACCCCTCCACCCTCCATTGTCATGGTCACACTTTGATGACCAGTGAGACCTGGAGCCCCCCCCCCCACTGCTCATCACCTTCTGGGGGGCTTGTTCTTAGGGACAATGCAGCTGTGAGGGGCAGTTCAGAACCTCACAAGTGATATTGACCTCAGTCCTTACATAGGGCCCAGTGCTCTCTTGTTGCTGTAAAATCATCAGTGGTATTCAAGTAAGGATGTACTATTCAGGGCTTTCCACGGAAACAAAATCAGTAGGATTTATATAGACATATAGAGAGAGACGTATTAAAAGGAACTAGCTCACATGATTATGGAGGTCAAGGAGCCCCTGATTTGCTGTCTGCAAGCTAGAGAACACCAAAAAGCTGTCTCCAGGTCAGGGAGCTCCATCTCAAGACCAAAGGTCTAAAGACCACAGGAATCTCAGTCTCAGTCCAAGTCCAAAGCCCAAGAATCAAGAGGGGTCCAATGTCTGAGGGCTGAAGGTGCCTGTCCCAGTTCAAGCAGAGCACAAATGCACCTTTCTGACTTTGTGTTCAACTTGGGCCCTCCACAGATTGGGTGATGCCCACCCACATTGGTAAGGATGATCTTTACTCAGACTGCCGGTATAAATGCTAGTCTTCCCTGGAGACACCCCCACAGATACCAGAAATGAAACTTTACCAGCTACTGGGCCATCCCTTAGCTCAGTCACATTGACTTCTAGAATTAACCATCACAAAGAGGACTTGCATTTTCATTTTGCACAGGGGGGCCCTTGAATTATTTCTCCAGTCCTAGTTACAGCCCACTGGGAATGTGCATTTGGGTGTTAAAATTAAATACAAAATAGAGACCAGATTTGAACATTCCCTGAGCTGACAAAACCACGTACCACATAAGTGAGACTTCATTTAGTGTGTTCTGCAAAACAAGTGGAACATAACCTGGGGCACCTCATGCAAAAGCCTCAAGGAAATGATCAGTAAAGAAACTTAAATCACCTTCCTAAACACAGTGTAAGATAATCACTGAGCCAGCCCCTGCTGTCTGGAAACTCCCTCTGTAGTAACGGTCATCCAGGCTTCATAGCAGTCTTGGATTTGAAAGCTCCCAGTTCATAGACTATTTTTATATGCACAATAAACTCTTACTAAATACTGTTCATTGGTTTGGTGGCTTTTTTTTTTTTTGGCACCTTTTTGTGGGGGAGCAGTGGCTTTAGTTTTGCTATTCCTGGATTTTCTAAAGGAAGCAATGCTGTCCCTCTGCTCTGGTGGCACCGGGTGGATGGCCCTCTGGTGGTTGCTCCAAGCCCTGGGCGGTGTGGGGCAGTTGCTGAGCGGGACTGTGTTTGCCATTCCAGGCATCGGAGCTGGGGCTCCCCCAGGAGGGCGAGTGGCCGCAGCCTGCCCAGCCCCAGCGAAGTCCCCACACCAGGGCGGGGGCGGAGGCATCCTGCACCCTGGGCTCACTCGGTGAGTGTTTGGGTCCTACAGCAATCCTAAGGGCTGGGAAGGTTTAGACTTTGCTGATGGCAGTGTTGGGGGGGCTTTGGTGATGAACTCTGTACCTTCCCCCAGAAACTGGGCCCACCAAAGTGGGGACTGATATCACCCCCACCCCCACCCCGTTCTGCAGCAGCCACTCAAACGTTTCCACCCCTTGACCAGGGCTTCGGCCTCCTAGCATGAAGGCAGACACACAGAAGATGCTGCAGCATGGGGTCCCCTCAGCTGCCTGCCCAGGTGAGGACAAGGGGGTCTGGGGTGTGGGATCTGCCCCCCAACCCCACTTACCCTTTATCTTAGTAGAGGAAAGCATTGAGGGCACTAAGGCTCTACTAAGTACAGGCAGCTGGCTGTCTGTTCTTCTGTGTGTCCCTGGGGGGAGAAGGGGCAGGGAGGTGCCCAGGGTGTGGCCTGGTCCCTGCCCTCTCCCTAACAATTAACGCTTCTCCCTCACCCTCCCCAGGCCTGGGCTGCTCGCCTCTGAAGCCTAGCGTCTGGGATGAACCTCCCTGTGGGCAGACTGGGGACAGAGCCCTGAGGAACAGACACTCCCTCCCCAGGCTGGCCCAGGACACACCTCAGGCTTCAGAAGAGGGTGTAAGGCAGGCAGGGGCTACCCCCAAGGACGCTGTGCTTAAGGGCACCAGAGGCCAAGGGCCTGCACCAGAGGGGCCCCTGCACCTGAGCCCTCAGCCCAGCCTGGTTGCAGACCCCATCCTCCCAGGTGCTCAGAGCACGAGTCCCCCAAAGAGACTTGGGGACCGCGATGTCGGCAGCACTCGCCTACCCTTACTCAAAGACACCAAAGCCTCCCCTGGAGAAGCGGGACAACCGGCTGCTGCCCCCTCCTCGGGGAGCCCAGCAGCGACCCAAGTCCCCTCAGGGACGCGGCCCTTCGCGTGTGCCGAGTGCGGGGAGGTCTTCACCTGGGTCACTCACTTCATCGAGCACCAGAAGCGCCACCTGGAAGAGGGGCCCTTCCCGTGCCCCGAGTGCGGCAAGGCCTTTCTGCACGCTTCCGTCCTGGGGGAGCACCGGAAGATCCACCTGCTGCAGCCGCCGCGCAAGAAGCCCCGGCGCGGCGGGGGCGAGGGGCCAGGGGAGGCCGGCCCCTTGGAAGCGGCGGGGCAGGCTCAGGACGCGGACGGAGACCGGCGCGGGGCGGCCGCTGGAGGAGAGCGGCCCTTCGAGTGCGGCGTCTGCGGGAAGGCCTTCCCCTGGATGGTCCACCTCCTCGACCACCAGAAACTGCACACTGCGCAGTGAGCGGACGCGCGCCCCGCGCGACAGCGACCCCCGGCGGACTCGTCCTGCTGGCCACCCGCCCCCCCCCGTGTCCCCCGCGCGACAGACCCCCCGAAAAGCTCTTCCAGCAGACCACCAGGGCCCCGCCACCCCCGCCGCGTCCCCCGGTGCCAGCGACCCCCGAAGGGCTCGTCCTGCAGGAGACCCGGGCCCCGCCACCCCTGCCGCGCCCTCCGCTGCCAGTGACCCCCGAAGGGCTCGTACTGCAGGAGACCCGGGACCCACCACCTCCGCCGCGTTCTCTGGGTGTCGCCCCGCCCGCCGCTTACCCCTGGAGACAGTGACCCCCTGAAGGGTTCGTCCTGCAGGAGACCCAAGACCCGCCTCGCTTCCCTGGTGTCGCTGCACATGCCCCGTTCCCCGAGTGACAGCGACCCTCGGCTGACTCTTCCTGCAGAACGACCCGGGACCCGCCACCCCCGCCGCCGAGTTCCCCGGGCGACAGCGACCCCTGGCGGACTTGTCCTGCAGGCGACCCGGACCCGCCGCGTCTTGGGGGTTGTCGCGGCGCCTGGTGCTTACCCCGGGTGATCGCGACCTCCGAAGGGCTCGTCCTGGGAGCGACCCAGGGACCCACTACCCCCGCTGCGTCCCGCGGGTGTCGCCGCACCTATCGCTTACCCCAAGTGATAGTGGCCTCCGAAGGGCTCGTGCTGCGGGGCGGCCCAGGACCCGCTGCGTCTCCGGGTGTCGCTGCATCTGCCACGTTCCTCAAGTGACAGCGACCCCCGAAGGGCTCATCCTGGGGAGCGACCCGGGACCCACTGCCCCCGCTGCCGCGTTCCCCGGGTGAAAGCAACCCCCCGAAGGGCTCGTCCTGCTGGCGACTCAAGACCTGCCGCGTTTGCCTGGTGTCGCCACACCTGCCGCGTTCCCCAAGTGACAGCGACCCCCCGAAGGGTTCGTCCTGCGGAGCGACCGGGCCCCGCCACCCCTGCCTCCGAGTTCCCCGGGCGACAGCGACCCCTGGCGTACCCGTCCTGCAGGCGACCTGGACCCGCCGCGTCTCGGGGTATCGCCGCGCCTGGCGCTTACCCCGGGTGACCGCGACCCCCAAAGGGCTCGTCCTGCAGGGCGACCGTCGACCCGCCCCGTCTCGGGGTGTCGCCGCGCCTGGTACTTACCCTAGGTGACAGTGACCCCCGAAGGGCTTGTCCTGCGGAGCGACCTGGGACCCACCGCCCCCGCCGCCGCCTTCCCTGGGCGACAGCGACCCCTGGCGGACGCGTCCTGCAGGCGACCCGGACCCGCCGCGTGTCGGGGTTTCGCCGTGTTCCCTGGGTGACAGCGACGCCCAGCGTCGCTCTCAGCTCGGCGGCCGGCCGTCTGTGCTCCGCAAGCGACAAAAGAAAGAGCTTCGCCAGCGCCATCGGTTCTGGGAGTCTTTTCCGGGTACGCCAGGGCTGCGCCCGCGCCCTTGACCCAGCGGCGGTCCTGTACTCCAGGAACGGAGGCCTCCTGCCCGCCCAGCCCCTGCGAGCGCGGCACACGCGTGGGGCTCTTCTATGTGGAACTTAACTATTTTCTTCCTTTTTTTTTTTGTCCCCGCCCTCCTTTTCCTTTTACATTCCCTTTTTTATGATAAAGTAAACACAACATAAAACGTGCCATTTTAACTACTTAAAATGCACAATTCGGTGGCATTAAGTACATGCATAGTGTTGTGCAACCATCACCACGATGCATTCTGGAACATTTTCATCACTCCCAAAATGGGTTCCCCACACCCATTAGCAGTCACTCCCCATGTCCTCTCCCTCAGTCCCTGATATCTACTAATTTGCTTTCTTTCTGGATAGATTTTGGGCAGGGTTTTTAGGTCTAACCAAAACTGACCAGCACATGATTTTGTTTGATTCACAGAATGACTTTTTTTTATTTTGAGATAAATGCCAACATTTTTCAAACCATAGATATCACATAAAAATCTGGCATTATGCTCACCCTGGATCTCCCAAGACCAGATGTGAGGTCTCCCAGGCATCTCAGTCCCCCACCACTTCTGGGGACAGCCTGCATGCACTTGGATTCAGCTTTCCATCCATCCCCAGCCCTTCCTTGCTGGGCACCACTTGCCCCATGCAAACGAAAGCCTTAAAGTTTTTGTCTTTCTTTCGTTTTTTTTTTTTTTTTTTTTTGAACTTTACTTGGAAATAGTGTTGGATTGACTCTAACCGCATGTAAGCAGAGACCTTCTTCTTTAAATCATCCATAAGTCACCTTTCAACTGGAAAAGCCTTTGGATCTGCCCTACCCAGCCCATTGCTGCTTCTCCACCAAGCTGCCTCCTGCATAAGTAGCCTGTCCCCTAGCACCCTCCAGGGCCATGCAGGTCCCTCTGCTGCCTTTGCGCCATTCGCCGCGCTTGCCTTCTTGGAACTCTCACTAGCTGGGCCTTGCTCGTGGCTTGCTCCAGCACCCTGGCTTATCCTCGCAGTCCCCACCGGGGGCTTCTGGCTCTACTCCACGCCTTAATTTATTGTGGGTTCCAGCTCTCCTCCCAAGCACCTTCTTTCTCATCCTGCTGAGGCAGAGTCTCTTCCTTGGAGATCAGGTGACAAAGTGGGGGTCCTGGCCCCACAGCCCCTGAGCCTTCCACTATAGCACACACGATGGACAGGTTTGTTTGAGATGACAGGATATGTGGACAAAGAACTCCCAGTGTCTCCACTTGTTGGGGGCCAGGGGTTTATATCAATGCAGTTTTCTTCCCAATCCCCCTAAGCCAGAGGCACATTCATAGCTCTCTGGGTTGGAGCAGGATTGCATGAGAGAGTAGGGGCTGCTGCCCACAAGGCAATCATCAGTCAGGTCCCTCACTGCCATGGACCCCAACCATCCTCATATGAACAGCTCTGAAGATGGGGTTCTCCGAAGATGTCTGCCTGGGCATCCCACAGACCAAATGCCCTTCAGAGACATCTGCCTGGTGTCCCTCAGTCCTCCAACTGAGATTGTCCAAAGAACCCATGAGCAAAAGAAAACCAACTGCCTCCCATAGGCCATCATACCTCTACCCTCCAAGGCCCCAGGATCAGCCTGTTCTCTTTTCTCCTCTGCACTTAACCACCCCAGCCTCCCTCTCTTCTATCTTCTTTCCTACATATCTGGATGTCTGCAGCTGCCACTAAGAGAACCCTGCCTCCAATCCATTCCCCTCCATCCCATCCAATATCCACAGCCAGCAGGATCCCTCTGAAGCAGAAATACTGAGATGACATAAAGTCCAGCAGACCAGTTCCTTTGAATCTCTTCTCCTGCTTCAGTTAGTCCCCAGTGCTGGGGTGGTGGATGCTGGCCCCTCTCCACAATGACTCCCATGCTGGGTTTCCTTATCTCCACAAAGGCTGCCTCCTCTGTTCATAACAGTCTTCACTGTGGCATTATCAGCACCTGGCACAGAACAGCCCTTCGTGAGTGAGAATGGGTGAATGGTAACCAAATGAGTGAGTTGCAGCTACTGCCAAGGCCCCACCTCAGGACTGCAGTGGTAAGCCAGGGAAGCCTCACTTGGACCTTTGAGGAGGTGGGGTGGCAGCAACATGGAAGGCCACCCTCAACACACTCTGGCTCGGCTGACACAGGCAAGGATGTGGCCCAGGGACCTGGACCTGCAGAGTCATTTGTAAGAATCCCGATTCACCAAAGCTGCCAAATTAAGTTAATTGCCCAGCTTGCTTAATCCCAAGATGCTGCTTAAGCTGTAGTGAGATAGAGCACCAGCCTCTCTCTTCTCTTTCGGCTCACTCCATGCACGCCTGGCTCACCCTGTGCCTTCATCTGCCAATGTCTGCTGCAAGACTCTAGCACCTGCCCATTGGGACCCTTCCCAGTCTCCTTGTCTGTCCTCCAGGTCTTGTCACAGAGTATTTTCTGGGCCAGGTACTGGGTACTGTGATACAGTTCAAGTCCTCATCATCCCATGCTCCAGAACCAGAGGCAAACAGACCACCTTCCTCCTCACTGCAGCCAGGGTCTCTGGGAACAGAGTCCTCGGCACTGTTAGGTTTTGAGGCTCCCAAAATGACTTTTTTTAAAGATGAAATACATACACAAGGTTAAACACTTTTTTTTTGAACTTTAAACACTGTAAGATATTTAAATGTATATATTGAACAATGTATCAAAAATAGAGTGTCACAAAGTTGTGCTATCTATGACATGATTATAGAATTACTAGAAAGCTACACCGATTTCTAATGCAACTGCTCCTGGTGTGGTCCTGTCACAGCCAGGTGGAGGCGACCCCTGTGGTTAGAGGAAGTTGATGTTGGCAGGAGCAGGGGCCCAGCCACTGGTCTGAATGGGGAAAGGCCAACAGAGAGCGAGCCTTCATAATATCTTGTGTTTTTAAACCCTTTGAATTCCCTGTGAACCAAAAGATTTCACACACAAATCCAAATCTATGGCTTCTTTTGAGAAGCCCAGACCCTGTACACTGAGCTTACCTGCTCATGTGGGGCCACTTGGTTGAGATCATTAGCATCCATCCCTTTAAATAAATCCTGGCCCCTGCAAGCATTGGAGTTTGTGAAAGTTGGGGAAAAAAAGGATCAGGAGGCTAGAGGAAGGTAACAGAGGGACAAGTCCTAAGGGAGCTGGGCAGGGCAACCTGGAACAGGCAAGTCTGTGTGGCACCTTCAGCCGTTCATCACCAGGACTCTGCCCAGACCTTTTGGGAAAAAGATTTCATCATGAGAAGTGTGTACATGACTTTTGATCGAGTAAAAGTAAAGTAGAAGGAAAAGAGAACACATTTTGTGGAAGAAAAAACTAAGAAAAAAAATTAAGTATCTTTTTGCATTTTGGTTTGTGGGTGAGGGAACTGATAATTGACATTTTATGTATATTTTATTTTATTTTATTTTTTATTTTTTTATGTATATTTTAAAGTCTTCATACTATAGTATAGAGAAGAGCAGGTGGACTTTCGGTATGACAATCACAGATGTGAGCCTTTATAGTCTTTGAATATACAAGACACTTTAAATCCGATAAGCTTGTCTTTGCCTCGTTTACGTCAGTGCACTCTGATTTTGAGCCATCCATTGTATTCTTTCATACCACTGTCATAGTGCTTATGATGTGTAAAGTCTTTTACTCATCTAAGAACCAGCCTAACCTTTTTTAATGTCTGTATGTGTAAAGAAAACGTACCCAGGTAGGTTTTTCCCTAACATGAGAATTCTTACTGTCTTCTCTGCTGTGTTCAGTCAGAGCTGATTCCAACTGTTCCAAAGAAAAAAAGGCCCCTGTCTTGACACCTTTTCTCAGCTTCCAGTGTGCAAGCCCTGACTTGAATCAATCGATCTTTCTTAAAAGGGCAAGTGCACATGGCTCAACCTTGGTTAGATTCTTTATACTCACTTCTCCAGGGATGGTCCATGCACATCAGTGAAAGGAAGTCTGGCTTGAGTGGGCGATGGCTAACGTGCACATCTTGTTGGTTGGTGCCTGGTCCACTGCTGACTGCTGTACCCTGGGCCTAGAGCCTGACAGGCCTTGGTCAATGTTCAGCCAAAAATAAATTCAGTCAAGGAGGGCACTTCGGCTTTAAATATTATGCTGTTGTTCAAATGCACACATCTGACAGTGATGTAAAGCAGTTTAAAAACGTGTCTACCACGGGATGTTTCCTACGACCACGTCTTCAGTAATGCAATATAGGGTCGGCGTGGCAAATCGTAAACGGCTCTAGTATTTGGCATCTTAGTCAATGTCACTGTTTTAATTTTTTTGCGGGTTATTTTTGTGTCTTGCATTTTCTTGCTGTTTTTTGGAAGCACCGCGTGTGTTTTACAGTAAAGTTTACGGCACAGTTTCCAATATGAAAGAACTCCGTCGTCACTCCAGGAGGACTTACTTCACTCTGGCCCTACTCACACCGCCTCGGCGCGGGGGCGTCGTCCTCGGGATCTCCCACCGCCTCTGCTGTGGGTGCTCCTGACCCCCCACCATTGTAGCTACACTAGTCCCCAGCCAGTCCCCGCTGTAAGAGCATGAGGACGACGTTCACGGGGCCCACCACACAGCTAGCGGGGACTGGACATTTTTGACGGCGCCATGAAGACCCGCACCGAAACTCGAACTCGGTTCCCGCGGGGACGCAGCGGGGTCAGAGGGCAGTTGCGCACAGAGCCCGCGCGTGGGCCTCTGGGAGTTGTGGTTTGGCGCCACCTACGCAGGCGCAGTCCCGGCCAACAGCGGGCGTGGCCTTCGTCCTGCCATCAGGCAAGGGCATGGAAGGGTTTTGGGGAGGGCAGTCTAGGTTAAGGTCCGCGAGGCCGAGCTCCTTACTTCGAGTCCCGTAGCCACGGCCCCGGGCGAGGGTGAGGCGAGCAGGGAAACGACCAAAAGTGCGCGCGCCGCCCTCTGGGAGATGTAGTTGGGCGCCCCAGCGCAGGCGCAGATCCGCCTGGTGACGGCCGCGGCCTTTGTCTTGCCGTCCCGCTGGTAAGTGAGAATGGGGTGGCCGGATCGGGGGAGGCCGAGACGGGCGGGCATCTGGAGTCTTCCCTCGTGCGTCTGTGGAGAGCCCCCTTTCCTGCTTTAGGCTAGGGCGGGTCGCTTCGGGGGCGGTTGGGGCGGGGCCAAGTGGGCGGGGCCCAGACCGGGTCCGAGAGGAGGAGTTGCGGCCGGGGTGGCGCCCTGGCTTTGGCAAAAGGGGTGGGGGCCCCCGGCTTCCGTATCACCGTCAGGATGGCAGCTGGTCCGACCCTTCAGAGTCTAGAGCCAGCCTGACCTGCATTCCTACCTGCTTTGGTGGGACGTCCAGGGTTTGGAGGGTGTGGAGGGCCGAGCCCCGCTGTGGAGTCTCTCTGGAACTCACCGAGCGGCTTCTCAGGACGATGGTGAGGGAGACCGAAAGCACAAGATTTTACTCCCAGCCATTTTACTCTCTGGGACCCAGAACACAGACTCATTATGTTAAGAGTCTTACTGAGTACCATCCAGGCCTCTGTATTAATTCAGCAAGCACCTATTTTGATGTCCTGGGTGCCAGGCCCTGTGCTATACCCAAGAGCCCCCAGTATTGTTCCGGTCCCCAAATCCCCCAGGGGAGTCAGGAGGATGATAAGAAACCTGTCAACACATCACTGAACAAGATAACTCCCATCTTGGAAACCGCTGTGAAGACAATAGGGCACAAGTGGTATGGGGCAGAATCAAGGGTGCCCGGGAAGGGTCATCAAGGGGAAGTACAGAGGGACAAGGGAAATGCATTCTACCAGAATGAGTTTCATTCTGGGCACTCAGCCAGAGATGAGCTTGTAAACCACCACCAGTGGAGCCTTGCATGTAGCAGATGCTAAATAGATGCTCACTGAAGCAAGAGGCTTTCCTTCCAGCACAGATTGCCTTCATGTGTGTACTGCTGCATGCCAGGCTCCATTTTCGGCCCTTGCCACACCTTAATTCCTATAATTTCTGTGCTAGGTCACCACTCTCATTTTATGAGAGGGGGAAACTGAGGCAAACAGTGCCCGAAGACTTCATAACTGTCTAGCTTTCTGTCAGTAGCAGAAATAGTTATCACGCTGGAAGTCATCTGAGCAACTGGAGGTCTACCCTTGCCTGCTGTGGCCTTCAGTTTTTCTATTTGTGAAATGGGGTAGGAGAATTCAAGGTAATCCATCTACTGCCTGGAATAGCACTGGGCAGAGTAGAGGCCTGGAGAACACCAAGCTGAGGTTTCATTGCTGGTGGGGTTGGCCTCGGTGCAGGGCTCCAGGCTCTAGCAGCCACAGCCCTTCCTACTTGCACACAGATAACAGGGTGGGGGGTTTCTGGTCACCACAGCACTTGCCTAGTCTCTCATATCCCCTTTTGCCCCAGAACTGCCTGCAGAGGAGCTTGCTGTTCCTGCAAGAGGCCAGCGGAGGAGGGAATGACTGCTGGGCTCTTTGCTGCTGGGGCCCCGGTGAGTACACTGCCAACTTCACACACAGGCCTCCCAGGCCTGGCCTCCAGTCTGCACAGACTCATTCTCCTCTCAGGGCCTTTGCCCTTACTCTGTTCCCTGCCATGAATGTGCTTTAGTCAGCTCCATCTTCCTTCCGATTTCACACCTCACCACCTCTGAGAGGATTTCCCTGATTCCTTCAAGATTATGATTTTCTTCAAGACAGGTGAGGGGCAGATAGCACTTATCCATTCCACTGATGTGTCTGGCACTTTCTCAATCCAGGGTTCCAGTTTGTACTGCCAGCTCACTCTCTCCATCCAGTCCCTTAGGCAACAGGCACTTAGCACTTGCTATTGACCGAGTGGTGCACCAAGCTCTGTTATAGGAATTACAGGTTTGGGAACAGAGAAGATGAACAAAAAAATCACCATTCCTGTGAGGCTTACAGTCCCTATGAAGAATGTAAATGCGCCAAGTGCTGTGCAGGGAAATGAAGCCCAGAAGAAGATGGGCTTAGGCACCAGGCATTAGCCAGTATAGCCCAGAAGGCCTCTATGAGGAAGTGGCCCCCAAACAGAGGCCTGCAGAGGGTTGGGGAATGAGATCAAGGCCAACAGTAATAATATTCCAGGCTGGGGGAGTACCACAAGCAAATGCCTGGTGGTGGAAACAGGCACTTTCCATAAAGGGCATGTACATAACATAATAGGAAGACTGAGAACAAGGTCTTCTAGGCAAGTTGCTTGAGGCTAGGGCTTTGGGAAGCACTTCTGACCATTTTTGCCCCGTGCAAAGGCCCAGAACACAGTAGGCACTCAGTGAATGGGTG
Source organism: Canis lupus familiaris (assembly GCF_011100685.1). NCBI lineage: Eukaryota > Metazoa > Chordata > Mammalia > Carnivora > Canidae > Canis > Canis lupus. The sequence goes on along the minus strand of NC_049222.1, from coordinate 100,580,033 downwards.
GAAATGTACCAAAGTCTGTGGTCAGTACTGGACACACTCCACCCTATCCTCCAAACATGTCAGCCCTGTGAGGTTGGAATGAAGAAACTAAAACACAGCTGGGAGTGGCTGAGCCAGGGCTAAACTCAGGATGCCTGGGCCCAGCTCAGACCATGTGCCCCCACCAAAGCCCCCAGTGCTCAGCACACATTCCACTGCCTTCATGACTCTTCTTCCAGACCTCTGTATGGCTACGCCATCAGCGTCCCATTTTCTCTAGACCACTTACCCCTCTTGGGATTCATTTTTGTCAGCTCCCAGACCCTGTAACTAGCGCATGAACACCATGTGGCCAGGTGTGTGTCTCTTGTTTCCATGGCATCTGTGGAGCCCTGAAAGGTGACCTGCACTCAGTGGTCTCTGCAGATAACACTAAGACCTATTGAGTCTGGAAAATGTAGCAGAAATAGGGATAGGGAAGTTAGTAAAATAAAACCTCCCCAAGCTCCCCAGCACACTTGCCTGAATGGTGGCTCACACAGGTAAAGCACCCAATATGTGCCAGGCCTGGGGCACACACACCATGTGAATTCCCTTATTCCTCCCAACAGCCTTCTCAGGGAGTTCTCAGTAACCTACAGATGAGGGCAGGGAGGCTCAGAGCACTTTAAAACATGGACCTGAGGCTGGAGTTTAAAGCCCAGTCATCTGGGTTGAGGGCCAGGTCTTGACAGTGCTCCCCCAACCCCTGAAGCCTAGTTTAATACCCTCTGCTGCCCCACATCTCCCCTCCTCTGGTGGGGGAAATGTTAGCAGAGGCATATGCTGCCAGTTGGGCCAGGATCCAGTATTTGGCTACCTTGTGTCTCTCACTCCCATCACTCAAGGCAGTGACAGCCAAAGTCAAGGTGAGGCCCTGGACTCACTTGCCTCTGCCCACCTCCCCACCTCGCCCAGCCATCCACAACACTTGATTTGGTGAGATGAAACTGCCTTTGCAGAGGATGTCTGTTTCTGCCCCTCACATGCCTTGAAGAAAATCATAAATTCCCCACCCAGTCACAGAAGAAACTGGCCTTGTGTGGGAATTTCAGAAAACACACAAGTGTGGTAGTGATGATTCCGGAATCCCCCTGGGAGCCTCCCTGCACCCTGGAACCCATTTAGACTTTCTCCTTGGGATTGTGTTTTTACCCCAATTTATAAATGTCCAAAATAAAAGACTAGGAAATGGTCCCCAGGAGTCCTTTAACTGGGGACCCCCATCTAGTTCATTTGCTTGTTCCCCCCACTCCATTGACTCTTCTCTCTCCTCACTTTGTATTCAGGTATCATTAATGCACAATATAGGTTTACGTGAATGTGCAGCTTGTTGACTGCAGGTATGGATACTAGTGGACATTCTAGCTGATGTATGGGAGGTTTTCAGCCTCCCCGGGCTCCTTCATGCCCCTCCCTCGGTCACTGCCATGATGGCATTTCAGGGGTCCTGTGTTTGCAGGACCCGGTGGGTCCTCTTATATCCTAAGACCCCCTTTCTTCTAGCAGAGCCCTTACACCCCACAGGAAAGCTGACCTAAATCCTTAGACTTGAGAAACCCCCCCACTCCCCCACACCAGCTTTGCTCTCCCTGTCCACCAGCTGCTCCTATTAGCAGCCATCGCCAGGTGTGGCCTGGGTGAGGACATTTGTGTGTGATGTTTCAGGAGCAAGTGACCTTTGAGGACGTGGTTGTGGACTTCACCCAGGAGGAGTGGGGGCAGCTGGAGCCTGCCCAGAGGACCCTGTATCGCGATGTGATGCTGGAGACCTTCAGGCTCCTGGTGTCTGTGGGTAAGGCTACAACTGAACCCCTGATGGTCTGCCCCCAGCACAGATTCTAATTCTCCTGGGTTAAAAGTAGGGGTAGGTTTAGTCCTTAAAAGCAGATACCTAGCATGAGTTTTGGGCTTTAGAGACCTGATATTTGGTTGGAAGTTATAGATCCCACCCGAAAATGCCAGAGGCAGAAAATCCTGGGGTAAGAGGGCCATAGTGGCTCCCATGACTGCAGAATCCCAGGGTCTTTCTGTAGTGCTATCAGGAACCCCCTCCCCCCACACTTCCTCCCTCTGTATCTCTTTCTGCCTCCATTCACAGATGGGCCCCCGGAAGTGAGAAGATAGCTACCAGAGTACCTCTTTTGCATCTGAGACCAGCAGAAAAGACAGAGTCTGTATCCTGGGCACCCATAGAAGCTAGGTCCTTCTATGATCCTAGAAGGTCCTAAGTCCACTTTCATATGAAGTTCATATTTCATATGAAATAATAATTTCATTATTGCCAGCAGGCAGGGGAAGCAGCAGAACTCTAATTGGCGGGGGCTGGGTCACACATCCACCCAGAGCCAGTGTTGGTGTCCGTATGAGGCCTAGCATTAGGGCCTCTACCACAACCTGTCACCTCTAGGGCCTACAGCCAATTGGTCCCAGAAGACTGAACATGGAGTGGACAGGGGGATGGGGAGGGTTCTGGAATACAAAGGCATACTTGTGGGTCTCCCTTGAGCAGGATGTTGGCTTCCCAAGCTAGATGTCATCTTCCTGCTGGAGCAGGAGGAGGAGCTATGGGCAGTGGATGAGAGGGTGCCCTGAAGTGTGTGCTCAGGTGAGGGGAGAGCCCTGCAGGGCTGGGAGGAGCCCATTCAGCCCTGTGGCACTCTCTCTTCATATCTGCTTTCACATTCTTCAGGGCAAATTGACTACTCAGTCTTTCAGTAAATGTGCATCAAGCATCCGTTCTGCGGTGAGTGAGACCAAGTTCTCATCTTCAGTGAATTTACATTCTTGGTGAGGGAGGGGGCATGCAGTAAACAGGTAAAATAATAACTGCATAAGATACGACATATGAAGAATGCTGCAGAAATGAATGCAGGTCATGAGGCAGAGGCCAGGTTGTGGGGATGACTTGAGCACGGATGAGGCTAGCCTCTCCAGGGAGGTGATCTATGAGCTGAAGCCTAAGTCATGGGAAACCAACCCATGAAACAAGCTGGGAGAACAGAATTCCAGGCAGAAGGAATAGCAAGTGCAAAGGCACTGGTTGGGGGGGGGGGGCGGGCAGTTGGCTGCTCTTGCTGTGTAACAGACATTCCAGCTTCAGTGGTTTAAACCATAGAATCTTTTACAAACTCATGTATCTGTGGGTCAGTGATCCAGTCTGGACTTTTCCACGTACCCTTCAGGGTATGTTCTCCATATATCTTATCCGGTTCCTGAGACCAGTACCAACTCTGTAGGAAGTGGGGCTGTCCCGGCACTGGTGTCAGGCCCTGACCCAGGGGGAGAGGGTCACCACAGAGTCTGTCCAGTTCAGAAGTAACCAGCCCTTACCTAAGTTATTAGCTTTCTATGGCTGCTGTAACAAATTACCACAAATTTAGTGGCTTAAAACAACATAAGTTGTTTTACGGTTCTAGAGGTCAGAAGTCCAAAATGAGTGTCACTGTGCTATAGTCAAGGTGTCAGCAGGTCAGCATTCCTTTTGCAGTGCCTGGAGAGAGCACATTTCCTTTCACATTCCAGCTTCCAGAGATGCTCGCATTCCTTGCTTCACAGTCTTGTCCATCTTCTAAGTGAGCATGGCCCTAAGGTCTTCTCACATCAGCCTGGCCCTGGCCCTGGTCCTCCTGCCCTGCCCCCCATTTTCTCGCAGTTCCAGAACCCTGTGATTGCCTTGGGCCCACTAGGATAACCCAGGGTAATCTCGGATGATTAGAAAAACAGGGACATATTTGGGAGCTACTATTTTGCCAGCCACACTTGGCTTGATCTCTCTCTTTTTTTTTCTTAACACTTAACTAGAGTGTAACATAAGTGGGCAGGGTGGCCCCATCACAACTTTAGGCCAATCCAGTGTGGTAGTGGGGATGGCATACACTGAAGCAATGGCTGTAGGGACAAAAAGCAGTTCTGCCTGGAAGAGGGAGAAAGGGATGTGTTTGTTCAGCACGTCTGTTGGATACTGCTGCAGGTGGGGATGCCATGGTGACTGAGGTGGACAGAAGCCCTGCCCTCAGGGAGCTCCCAGTGGGTGAGACAGACCCAACAGACCAGATCCAAGTCCTCTTATTCACCTTAGGTCATTTATCCACCCTTGTAGTGATATACAGCTCTCTCCAGACTGGGGGAGCTGGTGGTTTCTTGACATGTGGCAGAGGTGAAACAGCAGCAGGAGACCTGGACCTGAGCAGTGGGAGGGCTGGTCTGGGTGGTCCTTCACCTGTGAGGCAGCTGTTCCTCCATCACCACCTGGCTGCTTTCGTCAGGGCCTGGCCATTGCTCTGCCTCTTCTGACCTGGGGCATCTGCTCATGGCTTCCCTAGCTGCTCACTGTCAGCCCAGCGTCATCTCCCTGCCCTCACTCTCTGTGTTCCCCTTGCTCCCCTTGCAAGATCCATCCGTGTCCCTCCGCCAGCTCCCCCCTTCCCCCCTTTCTTTCCTGCTCCTGTTACTTCCCTCATTTGCAAAACTGTATTTTTAAATGGTCAAATGTACTTGTGCCTTCACCCTTTCAAAACTATCAGTTTTACTCTTTTTTTATTTATATTTTTTATTTATTTTTAATTTATATTTTATTTTTTTATTTTTATTGTTTTTTAGTTTTACTCTTTATCTACCCATCCACTACCACAAACTATTCCCCCCAAACTGAAATTAAGGAACATCTCCATTTTTGTTCCTTTCAGATTTGGAAACTAGGCCCAAAACCAGACTGTCAGCTCTAACGCAAGACATCGCTGAAGAAACGCCCAGCAGTGTCCTGGTGGAAAGGTTCCTGTGGGATAGTCTGTGGTGCTCTGAGGGTGACGATGCTGAGGGCCAGGGGGGGCAGTGTCATGAGAGCCGAGATAGACACATGGTGCAGGTGGCCTTCATGCCCATGAAGACACTCATGCAGCAGCGGCAGCAGGGGAATGAGTTTGGGGAAAACTTGATTCTGAGCCCTAGTCTCCCATCTCAGCCAGAGATTCCTGAAAGACAAGGCATCCACATGCTGGGGACACACAGGAAGAGGGGGATGCCAGAGCCAGGGCTAAATGCTCAACAGGAGATATATGCAAAGGAGAAGCCCTACAAGTGTCAGGCATGTGGAAAGGCCTTTAGTCACAGCTCAGCACTTACTGAGCACAACCGCACGCACACAGGAGAGAGACCTTATGAGTGTCACGAATGCGGAAAAGGCTTCCGGAACAGCTCAGCACTTACCAAACACCAGAGGATCCACACTGGTGAGAAACCTTATAAGTGTACTCAGTGTGGGAAAACCTTCAACCAGATTGCCCCACTGATCCAGCACCAGAGAACTCACACAGGGGAGAAGCCCTACGAGTGCAGCGAGTGCGGGAAATCTTTCAGTTTTAGGTCCTCCTTCAGTCAACACGAGCGGACTCACACTGGGGAGAAGCCCTACGAGTGCAGCGAGTGTGGGAAGGCCTTCCGGCAGAGCATCCACCTCACCCAGCACCTTCGAATTCACACGGGAGAGAAGCCCTACCAGTGTGGGGAGTGTGGTAAGGCCTTCAGCCACAGCTCTTCCTTGACCAAACATTGGCGAATCCACACTGGGGAGAAGCCATACGAGTGCCACGAGTGTGGGAAGGCCTTCACGCAGATCACACCACTGATTCAGCATCAGAGGACCCACACGGGAGAGAAACCGTATGAGTGCAATGAGTGTGGGAAGGCCTTCAGCCAGAGCACACTCCTGACAGAGCATCGGAGGATCCACACGGGAGAGAAACCCTATGGGTGCAATGAGTGTGGAAAAACCTTCAGCCACAGCTCATCACTCAGCCAGCATGAGCGGACGCACACAGGAGAGAAGCCGTATGAATGCGGTCAGTGTGGGAAGGCCTTCCGGCAGAGCACACACCTCACTCAACATCAAAGAATCCACACTGGGGAAAAGCCCTATGAGTGTAGTGACTGTGGCAAGGCCTTCAGTCACAGCTCATCCCTAACCAAACACCAGCGGATCCACACTGGGGAGAAGCCCTATGAATGTAATGAGTGTGGCAGAGCCTTCAGCCAGCTTGCCCCACTCATTCAGCATCAGAGGATTCACACGGGAGAAAAGCCCTATGAATGTAATGCATGTGGCAGAGCCTTCAGCCAGAGCTCCCTTCTCATAGAACACCAGAGGATTCACACCAAGGAAAAGCCCTACGGGTGCAACGAGTGTGGAAAATCCTTCAGTCACAGCTCATCACTCAGCCAGCATGAACGGACACACACTGGGGAAAAGCCCTATGAATGTCAGGATTGCAGGAAATCATTCAGGCAGAGCACCCACCTCACTCAGCACCGGAGGATCCATACAGGAGAGAAGCCATATGAGTGCAGGGACTGTGGGAAAGCCTTCACACACAGCTCGTCCCTTACCAAGCACCAGAGAACTCATACTGGGTAAACCCACTTCACACTCACTGGAACATGGAAAAGCCTTAAGTCATAGCTCATCCTGTACTAGACTTGACCCAGTCATTCTCAATGGAAACAATACAAGTATATGCATATGCAAGCCTTCAACGAGCACATGTCTCAGACACCCTCAGAGAGATGTGGTGGAAATGATTGTGGAAATATTAAGCTCTAGGTCATCCATCCCCAGATATCAGATCATCCAAACAGTAATAGGGAAATGTGGAATTAATCAGTGTTGAGTACCCTCAGTCATAAGTGCCCACTAATGCTACATTGTACAACCTACAAAAAAGAGAAATGGGGGGGGGGGGCGCGGAAATGTAGTGGATCTGGAGATGGCTTCATCCAAGGATTCACAAAATTCCAAATGAGAGATTTTCAAAGTGGTGAGAAACCCAACAAATGCTTTTTGTATACAGGAACCAGATACACTCAGAATTATCATTATTGCACATTACATTCTTGGGAAGGGTGCTTATGAATGGTGCAAGATGACTTCATATAAATTTCTCTACAGGACTCACAGGCATTAGAAACACAGATGTTGCTGTTTCACAAAAAGGAAGATTTCTTTTCCCTTTGTTAAGCCATCATCTTATGAACAATAGCACCTCCGTATTGGAACCTTATGTTTTGCAAGATTTATCTTTTTTGAGAAATGTACAAGTTAATCTTCTCCTGATAGTTTTTCATTGATTCTTTTTCCTGGTGTTTAATAAGCTTTTGTTTTTGTATAATCTGTGTTGAAGGTCCATAGTATCACATTAAATCCTGAATCCACTAACAGTCTCTCTCAGAGCCACAACCTTTGAACAGTGACTTATCCTCATTAGAATCTGTATTTAAATTGCATTGGCTGGATATGGCCACCAACCGTCAGGGTTATATCAGTTGGCTTACTTTACCAATCACAATCCTGGGATGTAAGTTTCTCAATAACTTGAAATTTCTCCCTTGGGGGAAGGATATTACAAATAGTCTTCCAGTAGTCCCCAGTATGCTTGTGCAATGCCTCCTCTCTTTTTTTTGGAATTAATTTCATCGTCATTTAAAAGCCACTCAAGAAAACAACAGTCCCTGGTATAAATAATGCAAGTCACATCAGTAGATTTAGCTATTCTAATAATACCATTTAGGAAGCAAGAAGAAACAGGTGAAATTAATCTGTCCCTATATATCCCAAATGTAACAAACCACTGATGGAGGAGATGTTTTGCTTGCTTTCTTTGAAATCCATTGTGTATTTTGTTTGTTGTATTTGTGTATTCAGTTTTCTGTAGCCTCCTTTTGGGTGCTTATTTGCCACAAGGAGCCAGCCAGTGGCTAGACTGGACTAGGCGGCTTAGCAGCCTCAGCCCTAGTCAGCTGTGTCCATCTCCCTTTATTACGTGTATCCTCCTGCGTCCCTGTGTTTCTGTTCTTGTGTTCCTTCTTGTCCTCAAGGAAACCAGATGTACTGAGAAGATCAGCTTCTTTAAGTAAATGGCATGAGAGGCTCTTACCCCTGAATCTAGTGTAGAAAATATGTCACGCTAGTTGTGCATAGTTCAGACTCTCTAGGGTTAGAATTCTTGTCAGAGAACACTACATTTGGAAAACATGTTAAGGCTCCTCTATTCCAGTTCAGTTCAGTAAAACTGGAACCCGACTACACACTTGCAGTCCTTAGAAAATGCCAGATCACTGAGAACCCAAGCCACACAAGCTCCTGCTGTCCTGTTGCAGCCCTTGCTCACCTGCCCTGCAATAACACAAACAGGAACACAGCTCGGAATTGGGAACCATGGGGAGGTGCCCACAGTATCACTTCTACCCTACATTAGGGAGGGAAACAGAAGTGCCTTCCCCAGCAGTGCTACTCCAGTGCAGGCGCATTGAGGACGTTATACCCAGAGTGTCAGAAAAATCGCAGGGGCACATGCACTTCTGACCAGGGGCCCTGACTTATTTAGATAGTTGCTGATATATCTTAATCCTTGACATAAAAGTTCAAACCTAATAAGGAAAACTGAAGGGTGTGAATACAGATTCAGAAGAGGCCGTGCAGTTTCGCCTTTGCTCACCGGACACTTGTGCTTAGAACCCAGAGATGCTATGGCTTCCAGCTACCACGAGGCCACTGGGCAGCAAGGATGTTCAAGCCAGGTGGGCTCTGTCATGGGCTCCAGTCAGCCAGGCCTACTCTGCGAGTCCTCCCAGCCACATTGGGCATGCACATGAGCAAGGCTTCAGGTAACTCCAACCACACAGCTTTCAAGGTGCCTCAGATGTCAGGTTCCCAGCTGAGGTCTCACACATGGGCAAAAACAAGCCATACCTGCTGTGCTTTTTCCAAATACTGACCCCCTGGATCTGTAAGTAAAACAAAACGCTAATGTTTCATGCTGCTGAACTGTGGGGTGACTTATTGCACAAACAGTAGTACTCCATAAACCCCGGGACCTGGGACCTCCTGCTGCAGAAGCCAGCCCCCAGTTGAGAGTTTCCCCAACTGTCCCCTTCCCGAATGGCCATCCCTCAGGAGCCCTACTCTCAAGAGATACATCTCTTGTCAGCCAGAGGGTGGGGCTGGAGAACCATCATGTCAATGAGACTTGGGTGGGGAGCCACGTGTTTTATAAAATCAGGCTGTCATGGGTTGAGGGCGGGCTGGGCTACATTATATTTTTGTTTTTTGTTTTTGTTTTTTGCTACGTTATATTTTGAAGCTCAGTTTCATGGATTTGCCACGAAGTTAATGAAGCTGAAGCTCTAAGGTCCTCCTTCACTGTTTTTGCAACCCTTTGAAGGCCAAGTGCTTAATTTTAGTAACTTTGAATTTTTTTCCTGAAGAGAGACTCCTCAGTTGTGTGGAGCTGAGGCTTAGTGAATCTGGCTGGAGCCCAGGTTCCACTGATGCCACTCCTGGGACTTCTGCACAGATGTAGTGAAACAGCCCAGCATGTCCAAGGACAGCAGGTCTTCAACTCTACTGTGAGTGAAAATTAGTTGGGGGTGGAGTGGGTTAGATCTGAGACTGGTCAGTTTGAGGCGGGTTCTCCAAATGCCAGGATGTAGCAAGTGTGAATTGATCTCAAGCCTCCTGAATGGTCTCACTGCCAGAGCCCACTGTTGCCAAGAGTGGCTATGCCCCAGTAGCCTCAAGGGTGAGGGAATAGTTTGAGCCCTGACTTTGCATTGGATTCAGAAGACTGAACAGAGGACCTGCCTTTCTCCACATCAGAAACCCACCAATCCATCTTGTTATGCCAGTCGGCTGAATGAAGAAAGTCCACAGTGTCTTCCTATAACCCTCCAGACAACTAAGTCACTGATTCATTCAAGACTCGAGGGACACACACACTTATGAGAATGCTCACAGATTTTTTTTTTTGAGAATGCTCACAGATTTTATATATGCACCAAACACATACATACCAAAATCTTATACACAGAACAATTACTGAAACATATATAACCTACTGAGATGTTAAAAGTAATAGTTCCCATAAGATGGGAACATGGGAGATTTTTTCCCCTTTATATTTTTTAAAGTTTTCCATAATTGGAAGAATTCTTTTTAAAATGGTGAAAAGTGAATTTTATTATAAAAGCCCTATAAATAATTTTCAAGGGAATTAAAGCAGAAATAACTAACCATAGTTCCATGACTCTAACACAACTATTTTCATGTTTACACTTTATTTGCTATTTGAGGACATCAACCATCCTTTACAGTTAGAATATCTGTGTTCTATTTCCTGAGCTACACTCAGAAATTATTCTTCCGTGTTGCTGCATCTTCTTATCATCAATGCTGTTATTCCTATGAATAGAAATCTACCTATTTGAATCTACTTATTTGAATCTACCTATACGAATAGGCTCTACCAAAATTTAAGTGATGGTTCCTCTATAATTGGGCACTTAACTCCATGCAAACGGTCTTTCTAGTCACTTATGTGCATTTTACCCTTTTTTGTTTCCTCTATAATTTTAAAATCCCAGAAAGGCTTTCAGCATCTCATTGTATATAGCTTTTCTCTTGGTTTTAATTTTTTGAGAGAAATCACTACGCCTAAAACTTAAGACTCAAAATATACAAATGTCATAGTGGGGTTTTAGTGTGACTGGGCTGTTTGTTTTCCAAAGCAGTTGCACCTGTTGATGCTGATTTGCAAAACTCTCAACCCAGATAATGATGGAAGGCCTGTATTCGTTGGCTCAGGCTTACCACAACATAATACCACTGAGTGGGTGGCTTAAACCACAGAAACTAACTTTCTCACAGTTCTGGAGTTCTTGGCTGGAAGTCCCAAGATCAGGGTGCCGTCATGGTTGGTTTCTGGTGAAACCTCTCTTCCTGGTTTATATATAGCCACCTTCTCACTGTGTCTTTGCATGGCCTTTCTCCTGTGCAAACATGATGAAAGAATAATCTCTGCTCTTCCTCTTATTAGGAGATCAACCCTATTGGATTAGGGCCCCACCTTTATAACATCCCTATAAGCCCTATCTCCAAATATAGTCACATTGGGGGTTAGGGCTCAATGGATAAATTTGGGGGGGATTCAGTCTGTAACAAAGGGTATTTTAAGCATCTTCTTCCCACTGAAGGAGGGCTGGTGTTAGATAACCAACAACTTTGCAACCATCATGGCAAGAATGGAGGATAAATAGGGTGGAGTGGGGAGGTGGATTTAGGTGAGAAGCAGGATATTTGCATTACTTTAAAGTGTCTCCCCACAGTTTACTTACTAGCTAAGGGGAAGAAATAACCATAAAGTGGAGAAATTGGACAGCACTTTTTAGGTGAGCAAAGGAATCCTCACCAACAGTACGAATGTGGACCACAGGCACTCCCAGGTGTCTGTGAGGGGGGCCAAGGGACAGGAATCACAAGCAAGCAGGGGAGAATGTTCGGGTGGAGGATTTTTATTATTTTTGTGCCTTTTCTGTACATTTGAAGTTATTTCTAAATATTTAAAAATATAAACAAGAAAAAAATATAAACAAGAACACCATCTAGCTGTGCATTAAGGGAGACATCAGGTGGGAAATGGACGGATGGAGAGCTGGGTTTTTTTTTTTTTTAAGATTTTATTCATTTATGGGGATCCCTGGGTGGCTCAGCGGTTTAGTGCCTGCCTTTGGCCCAGGGCATGATCCTGAAGTCCAGGGATTAAGTCCCACATCAGGCTCCTTGCATGGAGCCTGCTTCTCCCTCTGCCTGTGTCTCTGCCTCTCTGTGTGTGTGTGTGTTTCTCATGAATAAATGAATAAAATCTTGTCTTCATTTATTCATGAGAGACAGAAAGGACTCAATCCCAGGTGCCCAAGAGAGCTGGGCTTTCTGATAACAAAGGACCCACCAGTGGCCCTGAAGCTGAAAGTGGGATGCGCCTCAGACGTTACCTCTCTGTGGCAAGAGAGGCAAGCTCATGGGTTAGGCTGGGAACAAGAGTTCAGAGAGCAAATACAGGTTTTTAAAAACAGAATTACCGGGGTGCCTGGGTGGTTCAGTCACTTAAGTGTCTGTCTTTGGCTTAGGTCACGATCTCTGGTCCTGGGGTTGAACCCCACTCCAGGCTTCCTGCTCAGTAGGGGTCTGCTTCTCTCCCCCTTTCTCTCCCTCTGCCCCTCCTCACTGCTTGTTCTCTCACTCTCAAATACATTTAAAAAAATCTTAAAAAAAATTACCAGGGTAGCCCGGGTGGCTCAGTGGTTTGGTGCTGCCTTCAGCCCAGGGCCTGATCCTGGAGACCCGGGATCGAGTCCCACGTCAGGCTCTCTGCATGGAGCCTGCTTCTCCCTCTGCCTGTGTCTTTGCCCCTCTCTCTCTGCATGTGTGTCATAAATAAATAAAATCTTAAAAAAAATTTTTTTTTAATTTAAAAAATTACCAGTGGGACACCTGGGTGGCTCAGCAGTTGAGCACCTGCCTTTGGCCCAGGGCGTGATCCTGGGGTTCTGGGATCAAGTCCCACATGCTCCCTGCATGGAGCCTGCTTCTCTCTCTGCCTATGTCTCTGCTTCTGTCTCTGTGTCTCTCATAAATTAATAAAATCTCTTTAAAAAATTACCAGAGCCACACCCAACTCAGGATGGGGGTGTTGAGGAGGTAGACAGTCCCAGACTCCCACATGTGACTGAGGCCATGAGATGACGTCCCTCCAAGGACACGAGTGGAAGTTATGTGTGTCATCTCCCAGCTGAGCGAGTGTGGCTTTAACCATTTGCTCCAGGGGTCCAGCAGAGGGCAGAGCCATAACAGGGACAGAGCCTGGATCCCCAAATCTCTACATGAAGCAGAGCTACCTCCCATCCACACACAAGCAATAGCAACAAACACAGACTGTCATGTGAATGCAAGAAATAAATCCTTTATTATGTTAAACTTCTGTGATTTGGGCATCATTGTAACAGACTGCCTGCTCAAACACCATGACAGAAAGAGGCACCAGTTTAATCTACAAGAAGCAGTTAAAAGTTTATGCTCAGGCAACAGAAACTATGCTGTAATCTGAGATTAGATGCAAAAATCAAGATCACCTTATGTAGCCCAAGGAGTAAAGTTCTGCTTGCCCAGGCAGACACATCTCATCAAACTTTACTGGTGTTTTCAGCCTGGTCTGATCATGACCCTCCAGCCTCTGAGTGAGAAATACATCTTACATTGTAACCAGGTAGATATATGGCTGAAAAGTTTCACAAAACAATATTTGCCTTTACTACGTGATGAATTTTTACCTATTTAATTCTACTTCAGTTTTGTAATGCCGGTGGCCATCAATTTGATTTCACAATTCACTAATGGGCTGAAACACATGGTTTGAAAACACTGTTAGTAGGCTCCAAGCATTTTTGTGATCTTTGTTTAGCCACTCCACATATGTAGACACGTGCATTAACCAGGGAACAGTTTGCTATTGAGGATTCAGAAGTGAACTTGACATTGGGTGTTTATGAAAGGACCAAACAGTTTGGACAGAAGCCCTGGGGAGCTCGAACAGGAGGGAGAGAAACAAGGCTAACTTCAAGAGCTGGCAGATCACACACTTTAAGGCAACTCTACACTTTGCACAACGACAAATGTTCCGAAGTGTGGGTGGTGCTAAAATGGCTATGGAAGAAAGGGGAATCTTCTTTCACACCTGACAACTCATGGTTGCATGTGGGCATCCGCATGGGTGTGTTTACAAGGAGAGAAGGGCTTCCCGAGGGCCCTTCCTGGGTTCTAAGTGCTTTAGCCACATTAGCTCATTTAGAAAACAGACAGACTTACATCCACACAGACACTGCAAGAAGCCACACAAGGGTTTCAAAGGAGCCTGACATCCTTGGGAATCCTGGGCAGGCAAAGTTGCCCACTAGGGACACTTAAAAGCAAAGCGGCTCATCTCTGCGCCGCAGACTGCACGGGACCATCACCTGCCACACACCCCGGGAACCCACTGAGCCTCCCATTGGCACGGGGTCCACATGCAGCAGGGGGGGGTCCCAGGGCCCTCCCCAACACGTAGATCTTCTCCTTCTCGTGGGTCTTCTGGTGCTCAGCCAGGGCTAGACTGAAGTGGAAGGTCTTCCAGCAGCCCTGGCATGCATACAGCTTCCTGCCACTGTGGCTTCTAAGATGATCAATGAAATGTGAGATCCACGCAAAGGTTTCCCCACACTCGCTACATGCGTAGGGCTTCCCTCGGGATGCCCCAGGCTCATCAGCAGCAGGGGAGCCTGCAGCAGAGGTATCCTGGTCCTGCCTGGCTGGGGACCCTGCACTGCGGCCAGCTGCATTAGGCTCCTTCACGTGGTATTGCCGGTGGTTGATTACACTGGAGACACACTCAGGGCCCTGCCCACCCACATCCTTTGGGTGGGGCCTCTTCCTTCCAAGGCCTTGGTGCGAGGTGCCTGGCATTACAGGCACAGTGAGGCTCTCCCCAGCTGTGGCCCTGTCCTGGACTGGCTCTCGGATTACTGACCGCCTGTGGGCTATGGTGACAGGGCCTGGATCCCCCTCCTGAGGATCCAGAGCCTTCTGCATCTGCTCTTCTTCCTCCGGGGCAGCACCCGTTAGGGGGCAAACAAGAATTTCCCTCGTGAGCCTCTCCATCAGCGTCTCACACATGTTCTCTCTGCCTTCCTGCCACCTCCTGCCACCTGAAACAAGGTCATAATGTGAGTAGTCCCAATTCCCAGGACTCATAAGGAACTCATAAGGAAATGTGAGCAGGAACACTAACAAAAGGCAAAGGCCAGAGACTCAGAAGGGGCAGGATGGAAAGCGGAGAAAGGGGGAAGTGGGTGAAGATACAAGGAGTGCTCTGGATGCACACCATCAGCCAATTCTCTCCACAAACCTAGGGGCAATGGATTTAAACAAGATCACTCAGAAGACTACCATGTGTCCCCCATCTGCTTTGCCTTCTTTGGCAATCCTGAACTCACAACTGCCTGCCTGAAGACAGTCATTCCAACCATGTCTTGCAGCTGAAGTGACTGAGTTCTGGCCAAAGGGACGTGTGCACAAGTGTTAAGGGGTAGGGAGGGGTCTCCTCCTTCCTGCAGCTGTGGATGTGAGCTGTAGTAGCCACCCTGAACCATGAGTGAGTGGACACTAGCAATGGAGCATGAGCTGGGGGAGCCTGTGTTCTCACCAGGAAGGGCCAAATAAGCCTTTGCAGAGTAAACAAACGTGTTACACTGGGGGTACCCAATGAAGCATGCCTCCTGGGATTCAGGCCCTTGGGATTCACTGCCACACACACACACCAGCACACTGGATTGCCCACCTGACCTTCTGTGGTCTGTGGTCTGTGGGACATTAAGAATGCAGGACACAAGCCAACGCTTGCAAAGCACCTGCACAATGGCACTTACCCTCCTGGAATGCTCCCTCTATGAACCCAGATGCCATGCTGTGAAGAAGCCCAAGCTGGCCACTTGGAGAGGCAACATGGAGAGCCCAGGCTGAAGGCCTCAGCTGAGTTCCCAGTGAAAAGCCAGCACTAACGGCCACTGGTTGAGTGAGGCCACCCAGGACCCAGGGTGGGTCCTTGGTCCCACGGTCATGGCCTAGTCAAGCCTCCAGATTACTATGGCTGTGTACATGGCCCAGCAGCCACCAAAGGGAAAACAGGTGTCCAGCCAATCCCAATCAATCCACAGGATTGTAACAATCAACACTGTTGTTGTTCAAGTGACTAAGTTTTGGGCTATTATGAAACAGATCATTAAAATAGCTGGATACCTGCCTCCTGCTCTGACACCTGGGGTGGGGGTGGCAAAAATATGGGACACAGGGTGAGAGAACAGTGAGGTCAAACTGGAGATCTTTGCTGAGACCAATGGAGCTGTAAGGAATTTCCAATAGCCTCTAAAAGAAAGAAAGGCACACCCTCCGCCCTGGCCTGACCACAGCTCTCGGATCTCACCTGAGAAGCCGCCTTCTGGGGGTTCTGTTTCAACTAAACGAAGTTCCTCTGTCTCCACTCTGCAGGTATCGTCAGGCTGGGCAAGCTGATACCCTGAGTAGGATCAAACAAAACAAAACAAAAACAAAAACTGAAAGAGATGTTGAAACCAGAAGGGAAAATAGCCAACAATGCAAAGTCAAATCCCACAGGCTGGCCAGGTGAGTACTGCAGCCTCCATCATCTCCTCTGCCCTGGGACACCCGCCAAAGCTGCCCTGCATGGAGCCCTGGAGAGCCAGGGGCTCCCACAACACTGGGGAAGGAGTGAAGAAGAGGGTCTCCTGAGGCAGAGCCAGAAGGGCCAACAGGGAGCGGGGGAAATTTAAGAGAGAACAGTCAGAAAAAACCAGAAAACTGCAACCTTAATTAAGGGCAGTGATGGCACCTGTGCCGTGGGCACAGATGTCCACACAACAGGAAAGACCCAAGAAAGCCAAAAGTCTCCATTTCTGCACCAAGAAGGATGGGAAAGTCGACATAATGGGGTCAGGAGGCCTTTCCATATCCAGAAGTTTCAGGTCCCAGAGCAGGGCCTGAACTCAAAAAGCTAGGGCTCTGGCAGGACTTAAATGTGTAGACTGGGAAGAGCAGGGCCAAGGTGGGGACCTCAGCAAACTCCTTCACTGTCTAATACATATAAAACCTTATGGGGCCAAAAATAAATAAATAAATAAATAAATAAATAAATAAATAAATAAATAAATAAATAAATAAATAAAAAGGGCAGCCTGGGTGGCTCAGCGGTTTAGTGCTACCTTCGGCTCATGGCCTGATCCTGGAGACTTGGGATTGAGTCCCATGTCAGGTTCCCTGCATGGAGCTGGACTCCCTCTGCCTGTGTCTCTGCCCCTCTCTCTCTCTCTGTGTCTCTCATGAACAAATAAATAGAATCTTAAAAAGAAAAAAAAAAAAAACACCCTAGGGGGCCTTAACCAAAGCCCCACGTGGGAGTTGGAATCCCCTAGGCCAATGCTTTTGGAAAAGGATGGAGGGGCTGCGTGAGGCCATGGGGACAGCTCTTACCCCACAGGAGCAATTTCCGGAAAGCCTTCAGGTTCTCCTCTGCCGGGTCCAGGTGGCCCCATTCTCCCAGGTACAGAGGCACCTCCGGGAACGTCAACTTCTGAAATGGCAGCACCACCATGGCTGAACTTTCCCATGCATAGAAGGGTGGGTCCTTGGTCCCACGGTCAAGGTGAGCACAACGGGGGTGGCATCATCCTAGGGGTTACCACCCACCACCCTGCAGGTCCTGGACGCAGTCCCAGGTTAAGAGGGCAGAGTTTCTCAACTTTAGCGCTAAGGACTCTTTCAGCAGGGCCTGTTCCGGGCACTGGAGGATGTTTCTTGATCTCTTCAATCCAGATGTCAGCAGCACCTCCTCCTCCACAGAAGCAGCAACAAGCAAAGCTGTCCTAGACATCACCAAATGTCCCCCAGAGGGGCAAAACCACCCTGGCTGAGAACCACTGCTGTAGAAGACCCCAAAGTCTTCTATCTCCTCTATGCCTGAACATCACACGTGCCCTAGGCCAGCACCCAGGAGACAGGGGTGACCAGGACAGCCATGCTTGCTGCCCTCAGGAGAAGCAGAGGAAAGGGCAAAGCCAGGCCCACAGAAGGGCAAGGGGCATGGGAGTGAGGAGGGGAGCCTGCAGGATGGGGGCAGCTGGCACAGCAGGAAGTAAGGAGGTGGCTGTGGCTAGCAGCAACAGTGCACCTCGGAAGAAATGAACGGTGCACTAGTCACGGCCAGAGGGACAAGGGCCAGGGAGTTGCCACAAACTGGGTTAGTGGGTAGGGAGCTAACAGAAAAGGACCACCTGGGGCAGCCCAGGTGGCTCAGTGGTTTAGCACCACCTTCAGTCTGGGGCCTAATCCTGGAGACCCAGGATCAGGTCCTGCGTTGGGCTCCCTGCATGGAGCCTGCTTCTCCCTCTGCCTGTGTCTCTGACTCTTTTTCTCTCTGTGTCTCTCATGAATAAATAAAATCTTAAAAAATAAAAAGACCACCTGCCCAATAGTCCCATGGGGGCAATGACAGCATGTGGACCCCTCCCAGAGACCTCTCCTTACCTCATCCCCACCATTGGCCGGGTTCATCTCTTGGTTTCCTGGAGAGGCAGCAGCCTCAGTGCCCAGCCCTGGAATCTCAGTCCACCCCCCAAGCTCCTCCCATGCAGCTGGTGGCCTATTCATGATGGGGGCAGGAGACAGCCTAGCAAGTTAGGGTGACAGATCCTCCTCCTTGGGAACTGGTCCATGAGCCCCTGGACAAGACAGACCTCACCCACCTTCGGTTCAACCTTTGCGGGGTTGGCCTCTTCAGTCTTCTCGTTGCCGATGCACCCCTGTTCTAGAAGCACAGGGTCTGGAGTGGGACAAGCTGGGAGAAGGGGAGACAAAGCTGAGAAGACTGCTTTTATACAGCTGGGCAGTCCAAACCAGTGAGGGAGCCCCCACCTTGCACAAGAAAAAGAGTGAAGAGTTCTCAGACTAAGAAGGGAGGTCCGAGTGCTCATGCACAGCAGGTCC
This sequence comes from Canis lupus familiaris, assembly GCF_011100685.1. NCBI lineage: Eukaryota > Metazoa > Chordata > Mammalia > Carnivora > Canidae > Canis > Canis lupus. Next base: position 100,561,600 of record NC_049222.1, on the reverse strand, counting down.
CAAGCTCAAGGGACCTGACAACTGTCCTCAACTGACAGAGCAGAACGAACCAAGAAGAAAGCAAAAAGAAGCTCAAGGTCAGTAGGGGCCCCAGAAATGTGAACTAAAGCCACAAAGCAGATAACACTTTCATATCCATCAGCTTGTTGGCAATCTTAGACAGCAATGACATACAGTGCTGGTACAGATGTGGCGAAATGGGTACCCATGTGCCCATGTGCCCGTATGTGTTACAAAACTTCTATAAAGCCATGCAGAAATGTCCTTTGTGCAGTGATCCCGAGGAACCCATCTACACAGACACTAGGTACAGGCCTGAGCCCGTTTTACAGCACATTTACAGGAAGAGGAAGAACCTTAATGGCAGTTAATTGCAACTCCAAGACAAAGAGGGCAGATCCTGTGAAATGCTATCAAAGTAAGGACATGGCACTGGGAATCTGGCCACAGCCTGGAGGGGCCTGGGTGGGGAAGACATTGCTCTATGCCAACAGCGTGAGCTCAGGCTCAGGCTGCAGTAGTACATCACCTGCAGGGAAACTGGCCACAAACCCTCTGAGCAGACTTGTGGGTAAGATATGTGTGCATGTAAGAGATGTACAGAAACACATGAAGGAACATAAACCTGGAGGCTCCTTTAGTTTTAGGGGGCATGTGCGGAGGAGAGATTATTATTTTTTTCTTTGTATCTCAATGCTTTTCACTATTTATAGTAAACCATATATGATTTGTATAATCTTTGAAAACAAATTTAATTATAAATACTCGTTACCCTGACCAGAGCCTACAGAAGAAGTCAGCACAGACTCTGAGGCCTTGGTTATCTGGCCTCCCTCTGGCTCCCATGATAATCTGCATGGTGACTCCCTCCCACTCTCCACCAACCAAACCAAGGCCAATATCTGCCCAAGGGCTAATTGGTCACTCACAGGTGTCAGGAGGTGCCTGGGTCTCGTTGGGTTCCAGGTCTTCACTGGCCCTCATGGGCCCACCTGGTAATAACAGACAACAAATGCTCAGCATGCTCCCCACACTCCCCCTTGCTCAAAGCTGTAGACAGCCCCATGGGAGACTCAACAGCATCCCTGCTTATACTCGAGGGGCGGGGAAGCCCAAAATTGAGAGATGTGCTAAGAATGACACAATAAACCTGCAGGGGGTGGACATGGACACAAGCTTCTGACTTTGAGCCCAAGACTCCAGGCCCCCATCACCACCAGTCCCTCAGGTCCCACCCTCAGATGTGAAAGAGACTCTGCCCACCTACCCCCAGTGCTCCTCTTCTTACCATACTGAAGGGGGGCAGAAACAAATGCCCAGAACATTTACTTGGTTTTTAAAGAGCTGGTTCCTCCCTGCTTCCTTATATTTGGAAGGCAGATGTAAGGGCAGGTACCCCAGAAGCCTTCCTGGCTCATGAGGCAAGTCTGGGCAGGGTGGCGGGGCTGTATTCCCTGCTGAGAAGCTACCCCCCAGCTCAGGACTGCTCACTTCCGTGCTTCTTATATAGGGAGGGACTCAACTCTCAGGTAAGCCACTGACTAGAGTTTGGGCTCTATGCTGTCAATTTTACTGCTTCCAGACTGACCACGCTCCTTCACATTTCTTCCATGGTGTACTCTCCTCTGGGGTAGTTGCCTCACCTGGCTCTTCTAGGGCCTTGGTAAGGTCCTTCACCAGGGAGGCGGCCTTCTTGCAGTTCTCAGGATGCTGAGCCACCACCCAGGGCCGTACTTTGTCAGGCAGGACACTTAGGAACTGCTCCAGGACCAGGAGCTCTAGTATCTCCTCCTTGGAATGCACCTCAGGCTGCAGCCACTGGCGGCACAGCTCATACAGCTGGGTCAGGGCCTGGTGGGGCCCAGCTGCTTCCTGGTAGATGAAGTTCCGGAAATTCAGCCGGGAGAACTCAAGGTTGGTAGGAACCTTCCCAAGGGCCGTCTTGGGTTCCTCCTGCTGGTCTCCAGCTATTGATCCTAGCATGGGCAGTTCTGGGGTAGTCAGGGAGCTCCTGGGGGTGGCAAAGGCTTTCTCCAAAGGCAACATCTTTCCAAACCTGCACTGGGAAATAGGGCTACCCAGGGACAGAGCACGTGTGATGGAGGGTGAATTCACGTAACTGCAGCTGCAAGGGAGACAACAGGGACAGCGGGATGCTCTTGGATCTCAGCCAGAATCCAGACCTGCACAGGACAGACAAAGATGCCTACACAGTGAGAAGCCAGTCATGGGTCATCCATTCCAAAGGAGAACAAGCAGGGTCCTCTGAGCTCATCAGCCCCACCCACCAAACCCGAGTCCATGCAGAATTATTTCCAAGCCATCTGCTTGCTAAGTATCAGTAGAGTTTTATACTTTTACAGACAAAAATTAACATAAAAAGTAGGAGATGGAAACTCATTTTGTAAGACTGCTATCAGGTTAAAAAAAAAAACAAAAAAACTCAGGGCAGCCTGGGTGGCCCAGCGGTTTAGGGCCACCTTCAGCCTAGGGTGTGGTCCTGGAGACCCAGGATCGAGTTCCATATCGGGCTCCCTGCACAGAGCCTGCTTTCTCCCTCTGCCTGTGTCTGTGCATCTCTCTCTCTCTCTCATGAATAAATAAAATATTAAAAACAAACAAACAAACTCAGTCACAGCTAAAAGAAAAGTTACAGGATGATCTCACTTTTAAAGATCTTAAAACATTACTAAACTCATTCCAACAATGCATACTCGAAACATGTGATTATTATGCCAGATTTGGGTGTATCTCAGACCTCCTTTCATGTTTGGAAGTGGGCGGTATCATGATTGCTCCTCTCAAGACAACTAAAAATACAGTTGACCCTTGAACAATACAGGTTCGAAGGGCATGGGTCCACCTACTGTCAGTTTTTTTTAAATGCATACAGTATAGGGCAGCCCCAGTGGCGCAGTGGTTTAGTGCCACCTGCAGCCCCGGGTGTAATCCTGGAGACCCAGGATCGAGTCCCACATCGGGCTCCTTGCATGAAGCCTGCTTCTCCTTCTGCCTGTGTCTCTGCCTCTCTCTGTGCGTGTGTCTCTCATGAATAAATAAATAAAATCTTAAAAAAAATAAATGCATACAGTAGAATACTGTAAATGCATTCTCTTTAAAATTACAAATATTTTACTGTAAAAATACAGTATATAAAACGTGTTATATATAAAATATTTTTTAAAGATTTATTTATTCATGAGACACACACAGACAGAGAGGCAGAGACACAGGCAGAGGGAGAAGCAGGCTCCATGCAGGGAGCCCGATGTGGGACTTGATCCTGGATCCTGGGATCAGGCCCCGAGCCACCCAGGCATCCCCATACAAAATATGTTAACCAACTGTTTATGTTATCAGTAAGGCTTGCAGTCAACAGCACACTACTAGTAGTTAAGTGTTTGGGAAGTCAAGAGTTATACACAGATTTTGGACTATGCCCTAACCTTCACCTTGTTCCGAGGACCAATTGTAGATCACTGGTCAACAATATCTATTTCTGGAAATGGCACAGGACTGCAGAGGTTGCCTGGCCCACCCACAGAACCAGGTGGGAGGTATACATTGGCCAGGAGTAGGGTACAATGGTGGGGGGAGAGGGGAGACTGGAATTTAGGTCCTGGAAGTTCATTACCTGCTCGGCCCTCTCCCCACCCCCAGCTGACCCTGACAGGTAGTGGAATCATTCATGAGAAGTGAGATTTGGGATATTTAGGTGAAATTTCTTGACTGTAACTGTTGGCAAACAGTGAGCAAGCTGGAGGACAGAACCTGGCAGGCCGCTACTGGCCAGGCCTCCAGCTGTTGGCTCTGGGCTCATGATGCTTTCATTGGCTGTGAACACACAGGTACATGAACTCCAGCTCCTCCCAGACCCTGTTGGGTCTGCACTTCTCCCTTAATAACCAGAAGAACCACAAACCCCACTGGGAGGGAGACATCCCAGACAAGAGCTGTACCCAAACCCAGTGAGAATGCTCTCCTTGGCTGAATCAAAGAAACGGTTTTCTTCCAAACACATCTGAGGAATTCGAGAAATCTGTGTGATCAAAGCTGTGGTGAGGATGTTTTCTCAGCAATCCCACTTTTACAGAGAAAACTGCAATATGGGACTGGGCATCAATGACCTCCTCCAATGAAAGTGAAGAAGTGCTCTAACATTTCACCAGGGCAGGGCCCAAGGACGTTGTAGCTGTGGGGGTGTTTGATTCCAGTTATATGGAGTGCCCAGAATAGGCAAATCCACAAAGATGGGAAGTAGCTCAGTGGTTGCAAGGGACAGAGGAGGGGGTCTGGGTCAGAGGGACTGCTAACGGGCACAGCCATTTCTTCCTGGAGTGCTAAAATGTTCTAAAACAGAGTGTGGTGTTGGTTGTACAACTCTGAAAATGCGAACAATTACTGAATTGCACTTTACACAGGCAATGGTATCTCAATAAAGCTGTTTAAAAATAGAGGGGAAAAAAAGGTTGGCAGAGGGCCAAGGGCCTACTGCTCCCCCTCTCAGAAGCTAGACAGTTGTCAGAAGACATGCCACACAGAGTTCCCGTTTCCCTCCAGGAAAAGAGAGCTGTGCTGTGCCACTACCACCCCCTCACTCTCCCTCCTCCATTCCCCTCCCACACCCCTACCTCACCCCACCCTGTTCCCTAGAGCACTCTTTTCCTGTCCCACACAGGTCTGGGCTCTGAGAGGGCCCCCCAAGGAGACCTTCCTTCCACCTCCACCTCACTCCCTCTTTCTTAGCTGCTTATCTGCAGCCTCCTCCTCTGGAATGTATCCCCAGGAGAGCAGAGGCTATTCACAGGCAAGCCTCTGGGCAGTGCCTGGCTCAGCATTTGTTAACTGCATAAATTTTTTTTAATTCATTTATAAAAAAAAAAAAAAAAAAACCTCATTTATTTTAGAGAGAGCCCAAGAGGGTAGAGGGACAGAGGAAGAGAGAACCTCAAGTAGACTCCCTATTGAGCATGAAGCTCCACACAGGGCTTCATCCCACAACCTGAGCAGAAATCGAGAGTCAGACACTCAACCAACTGCGCCACTGAGGCGCAAATACATAAATTATTTCTAATTGGCGCCAGTTCTCTATTAAGAGGCATACTAACTATACTTAATTTCTGTTGCCATTATCCTCATATCCGTCTATCTGGGATCAGGTTGGAGATATATTTGGAAGGTAATTGTAGAAGTGGGATACCTGGACCACTGGACATGTGCTGTGACCCGCAGCAACTCATAGGAGGCAACCTAACCCTTGCCACCCACTATAGTAGTGGGTGCCCCCTCCTCACCTCTGCACTGGGGACCCTCAGACCATATCACACACTCATTGCACTCTGTGGGTCACCTGCCTGGTTTCTGATGGCATTTTTTTTACAGCTCCCTTTCTTATAGGTAAGTAAAGTGGTCTCTGTACAGCTTGGTCTTACTAGTGTCCAGCTCTGTGGCTTTTCAGTTTGTGCTGTTTTAGCTTTAAGGTTCTAATATTTATTGCCAAATTTGCTTTTCTTTTTCCCTAAATTTCTGTGTCCCAAAACTTGTTTATAAAAAGCTTCCTTCCCTACCTCAGGATTAGAAATGCCCTCCTGCAGTCACTCTGCTAGAGCCATGAGTGGCAAATGCAGGACAGTCACTCTAGTTATGACTAACTTCACCATGTGATAAAAGCAGCCAAAGGACCTGTATGCCCTGGGCTGCCGTGCCCCCATGACCAAACAGGCTGCTGCTTGGCCTTCCAGACTCTATTCTTTAACCATGTTTCTGCCACTAGCTAATCAAGAGCCTCACCTAGCAAGAGAACTATTGCCAGCTCCACCCAGCTGGCACAGCCATACTTATTCCAACAGGCACAGGACACATGGAACTCTACATGGCATACAGGCATATGTGTGGTTACGCAAGCGATTTTGGTTTTCTTAGGATGCCACAGGCATGGTCATTCTCTGCAGATATTTGTCTCCATAAAGTTACTTTCAAGTCACTAATATGTGGCTGCACAGGTCTCACCTTCCTTCATCAGAGCTTCACAACCTGGTCATGCTGCTGCAAGGATGTTCTTGCTGGGCAGGGACCCCCAGAACTTCCCGTCCCCAGTGTCCTTGAGTAAGGCAATTCCCCATTGCCCAAATTCCTCCTGGCTCAATCACCAGGCAGTCAGTCGGTCATTCCCTTCTAAGCCCCATCACACACACATTTTGGGGCCATCCAAGATTTGCCTCAAATGGGGATGGAAATTTCCTGGAGCTTAGGCTCCCTCCACAGACAAGTCCTGGGATACAGAGGAAGCCTTGAGGGGGCAGGGAGTGGATGGGCAGGTGAGCTGAGAGGTCCCCAAGTGCTGTGAGCCTCCTGTGCGCAAATCCCTTTCACACCAGGCTAAGGAGAGCTCAAGCTTGAATCCTAACTCCTCAGCTCTATCTCCAGGCCTGCCCTGCCCTACTTCCCCCTCTCCCCACATGCTTATCTAAGGTGACTGAGGATATAGAGGGGCTCTGGGAGTCACCCAGTAATTACATATTCATTATAAAGGGAGGAAATAGGGATCCCTGGGTGGCGCAGCGGTTTGGCGCCTGCCTTTGGCCTGGGGCACGATCCTGGAGACCCGGGATCGAGTCCCACGTCGGGCTTCCTGCATGGAGCCTGCTTCTCCCTCTGCCTGTGTCTCTGCCTCTCTGTCTCTCTCTGTGTAACTATCATGAATAAATAAATAAAATCTTTAAAAAATAAAAATAAAAATAAAGGGAGGAAATAGTGCCTTTAGAAGGAAAAAACATGGACCAAGGATCATCTTTAACTAATCTGTTGTCTTCTATGATTCCTTCCAAGACTGCAAACTCTGGATCCACTCTCGAGGACAGACCCAAATCAATAAAGGTCCTACATAACTGGCCTGGGCTTCCCAAAGCCTCAAAGGGAACTCAAAAGACAGGAATTCACATACCCAAAGAACATGCAGAGAAACAACAATTTACATGTGGCCCTGCACTAGTCCTAGACCAGAAAAGGTACAGGACGTTGTTGAGTTGGCTGGGGCAATGGGGGACCAGACCCTGGTATGGAGAGGTGGACGGTGGGGCTGTCCAGCTGAGCCTCCTGGGGGTCAGCGGTGACACAAGACTGTGAGAGGGGAGAGGCTGAGGAGGGAGGAGGGAGGAGGGAGGAGGGAAGGGCAGGCTGAGGGAGAGGAGGAGGAAGAGTGGAATGAGAAGACAAGGTGACGGAATGAGAAGACACGGTGATGTACACAGAAAACAAAATACTAACAGGAGAATATGACCAAAAAACATGCAGTTCTAAGACCTTTCCTTAGAACTCTTCTGAACTTTTTTGTTTGTTTTTTGTTTTAAATAAAAGGTCTGAACAATATCCTCAGTCTTCCCCAGTCCCCTTGCCGGCTCCTCCAGGAGCAGCATCAGGGAGTCATTCTTGCCCGTCTCTTGGGTTTCTTCGCCCACCAACGGGGTCCTAGAACAGGAACAGACACATCTAATTCAAAGTGAAACCAACCCCAGGCTGCAGGGCGTTCGAAGGCCTCAGGGAGCCGGGGGCAGAGACAACCCCTCCCCCCACGCCCCACTTCGGGCGGCTCCGCACCTCCCCCTCGCTCAGCTGGACGCACACAGGGTACCTCAGCCTCCTCCCCGCTCCCACCCCTAAAGGGCACTCTCAACCTTTAGGTCCCTTCTCGTAATCCCCTCCCTCTCCCAGGCCACAGGAGGATGCCCTCAACCCTTCTCCATTCCCACATCCAGGGGTAGCCATGCCCCTCCACCTGTGGCCTCTCAGCTCCCCTCGCCCCTCCCTCGGGGGAATCGCACCCCCCACCTCACTCCCACTCCAGGGGCTCCCAGTCTCCTTCCTTCCCCCGACGCTGGCCTCCACCCCAGAATCCCTCCCTCCCCTCCCCCACCCGGGGTCTCTCCCTGCCCCCACAGCAGGTCACCTCCGAACAAAGCTGCGCGGCGCGCACTGGCAGGACCGCTACGATCCGCTCGGGAAAAGCACGTCGTAGCACCCTGCTGCCGCCGGCCAGACCCAACCCTTGCGTAGCGGTCTCAGGCCCGTTCCAGCCGCTAGGAGCTCGGCGCGATGGCGTCAGATCAGACTGCGCGTGTGCATTGGGCCAGGGCCGCGGACTACGACTCTCAGAATGCAGCGGACCGTTCCGCAGGGCGAGGGCGGGGCGAAGATCCAACAGCGACCGGGTAGCCAATCAGAGGCGGAACTAGCTCGCTCAGCACCTAGGCCTCCCGTGCGCCTGCGTCATTATCGAGCCTTGATAACGCAGGGAAGAATACTGCTCTGAGAACCAGAGACCAGGAGAGACAGGACGACGCGGAGACAGGGAGTGACAGAAACGCGAGACCCCAGGACCGTGCATACCCAAATATGGAGAGATAGGGATAAGGAGACCAAGAGTTCCAGAGTATCAGAGGAGGGGAAAGACACAAGGGGAGGCCGACAGAGGCACGGAGGAAGGGGAGGTCCAGAGACAAGGAGGCTCAGACGTGGATAGAGACCTAGGGACAGCGACAGGGTCAGGGACATTCTGAAATAGGTAGACCCACAATTGGGAAACAAAGATAGAGGCCCAAAGACGGGAGACCTTGAGATAAGAGGACCCAGAGATGAAGATAGAGAAGATGAGCAGCAGAAACGTGGAGACAGCAGAGATGGGATTCAGAGCCTGAGATCAACAGTAGTGTCTCTGGAAACGGAGGCCCGAGACATAGACACAGAGACGCTGATTCGCTGAGAGAGAGAGAGAGAGAGAGAGAGAGAGACGGGGTCTGCATATCCAGGGACTGATAGAATTGGAAGACTAGCCAAGCTGGCGGCTTCAGGAGTCGCTAAAATGGAGGAAAATGTAACAGAGAAGCAACTGGGGTGACTGATGAGCTCAGAAGCCCAGAATACATGTCACTTCTTCATTAGATGGACAAGCAGGGCAAGGGCTAGGACGCTGCTTCCCATTCCAGAATTTTCTAGATAACAGTTTATAAGACTGACCATTTGTGCAAACTGACTTTTGTTTAATTAGAGAGAGGTAAGAGGGGCAGACCGAGAGGGAAAGAGAATCTTTAGCAGGCTCCCTGTCCAGGATGGAGCCTTTCCCCAGTCTCCATCTCCGGATCCTGAGATCATGCATGACCTGAGCTGAAATCAAGAGTGGAAGCTTACCTGTCTGAGCCACCCAGGTTCCCCTGTGCAAAGTGATTTTTTAAAACCTTTATCTGAACAGGTCATTTTATGTATTTTATTTAAATACAACACTACTCACATTTTGGGGTATTCAGTTCTATGAATTTTAACTTGTACAACCACCAACACAAAACAGAACAGATCCACTGTAGAACAAACTCCTTCCTGATACTCCTCTCTCCCACCCACAGCCCTGGCAACCACTGATGTTTTCCATGGCTATAGGTTTATACTTTCCAGAATGTCACGTAAACACAACTCAGGGTAGGCAGCCTTTTGAGATTTGCTTTTTTTCACTGAACATAATTCCTTTGAGATCCATTCAAGTCGTTTCAATAAATAAATAAAATCTTAAAAAAGATGCCCAACATTCATAGGAATTCATTCCTTTTTATTACCAAGTAGTATTCAATGGTTTTGATACACCACAGTTTGCTCAAATATTCACCCACTAAAGGACATTTTCATTGTTTCCAGTATTTTGCTATTACAAATAAAGCTGCAATGAGCATTAGTATAAATGTTCGTGTGTGAACCTTCATAAGTCTTCATTTCTCTCAGATAAGTGACCAAGAGTGCAACTGCTTAGTTATATGATAAGCAGATATTTAGTGTAGTAAGATACTATCATGCTCTCTTCCAAAGTAGTAGTAACTATTTTATATTCCCAGCAGCCATGTATCTGTGAACATGTTTCTCCATTCCTACTACCATTTGGTGTTATTGTTTTATTTTTTTAAGTAATCTCTACATCAAACATGGGGGTAGAACTTAAAACCCTAAGATCAAGAGTTGCATACTGCACCTACCAAGTCAGCAAGGTGCCCCCATATTTTTTAAATTTTAGCCATTCTGGTAGATATGTAATTATATCTCATTGTGATTTTAATTTGCATTTCTCTAATGATCAATAATGTTGCACATATTTCCATATTCTCCATCTATATATCCTCTGCAGTAAAACATCTGTTCAAGTCTTTTGCCCATATTTTTGTTTAAAAAAACCTGTTGAGTTTTGAGAGATATTTATATATTCTAGATGCATTCTTTGTCAGATACATGTTTTGCAAGTTTTTCTCCCAGTCTGTAGTTTGTCTTTTAATTCCCATAACAGAGCTGTTAGCAGAGCAAAGGATTTTAATTGAAATGATGTTCAGTTTGTCACTTTTTCCTTTAATGGATCTTTTTGTAGCAAGTTTAAGAACATTACTTAACCACAAGGATTTCCTCTTATATTTTTTCTGAAAGTTTTTAAAATTTTTTATTTATTTGAGAGAAGGAAAATATCAGTGGGAGGACAGTGGCAGAGGGAGAGGAAAAGACAGAAGCAGGCTCCAGGTTCAGTGGAGAGCCCAACGTGAGGCTTGATTCCAGAATGACCGGATCATGATCTATGCCAAAGGCAGACACTTAACTGACTGAGCCACCCAGGCACCCCTTTTTCTAAAAATTTTAGAGTGTTTTTATATGTAACTTAATCATCAATTTTCACTTAATTTTTGTGAAGAGGTGAAATTAATGTTGAAGTTCATTTTTTTTCCTATGAATGTTGGGCATCTTTTTTTTTTTTTAAGATTTTATTTATTTATTAGAAAGAGCACAAGCAGGGGGAGTACCAGAGAAAGATAGAACTAGGTTCCCTGCCAAGCAGGGAGCCCCATGTGGGGTTCGATCCCAGTACCCTGGAATCATGACCCAAGCTGAAAGCAGACATGTAACTGACTGAGCCACCCTAGCACCCCAGGCATCTTTCTTCTGACACTAATTCTAACACCAAATGTGTAGGATTCTTCCAACACCACCCAATTCTCCAACCCTTCTGGATGTCCAATAATTCAATTCTGAGACTACCTAGAATTAGGGCAAACTCCACAGGTCAAGGGCTTAGGCACACAAGACTATTCCCACTCCAGATGCCGGCCATAGCCTACACACACTTCTGCTCACTGACTACAAATTTAGTGGATCCCCAGACCCTACCTCAGGCTTGAGAATTCACTAGAATAACTCACAGAACTTAAGAAAACATTTATGCTTACCAATTTAGCAATAAAGGATGTAACTTAGGAATATCCAAAAGGAAGAAATACATAGGGCAAGGTTTGGGAGGGGGATGGTTTACACAAATCTCCTTTGCATTCTCTAGGAATGCCTCCCTCTCAGCACATCAATGTGTTGACCAGTCAGGAAGCTCTCTGAATCTCCTTGTTTACGACTTCTTATAAACAAATCTTCAGCCCACCTTCCCTCTCTGAGGTCAGGGTGTGGAGCTGAAAGTTCCCACCTTCTTTCTAGTGACCATTACCCATCCTGAAGCTATCCAGGGGACCTAACCTAAATCACCTTATTAGCATAAACTCAGGTATGGTCAAAAGGGGCTCTTTATGAATAACAAGACACTCCTGGGATGCCTGAGTGGCTCAGTGGTTGGGCATCTGCCTTTGGTTCGGGGCATGATCCCTGTCCTGGGGTCAAGTCCCGCATTGGACTCCCTGCAAGGAGCCTGATTTTTCCTCTGCCTGTGTCTCTGCCTCTCTCTGTGTACCTCTCATGAATAAATAAATAAATAAAATCTTAAAAAAAAAAGGCACTCCTATCACTAAGGAAATTCTAGGGATTTCCTCTAGGAGTGGACAACCAAATATGTTTTGTTATATAATAGATACCCAACTGCTCCAACACCATTCATTAAGAAGGCTATCCTTGGGGCACCTGGGTAGCTCCATCAGTTAAGTATCTGCTTTGGCTTGGGTCATGATCCTGGGGTCCTGGGATTGACCTGTGTCAGGCAGGGAGTCTGCTTCTCCTGCCTCTCCCTCTGCCACTCCCTTACTCGTTTTCTCTCTCAAAGAAATTAATAAAATCTTTTAAAAAATAAATAAAAAGGCTATCCTAGCTTTGCACATTTGTCAAAAATCAGTTGAGCATGTCTTTGTGGGTCTTTTTTTGGGTTTCCTATTCTGTTCCATTGACCTATGTGTCAGCTAAAACCACAAACTTGGGACGCCTGGATGGCTCAGCAGTTGAATGTCTGCCTTCGGCTCAGGGCGTGATCCTGGAGTCCCGGGATCAAGTCCTGCATCGGGCTCCCTGCATGGAGCCTGCTTCTCCTTCTGCCTGTGTCTCTCATTAATAAATAAATAAACTCTTTAAAAATAAATAAAATAAATAAAATAAAACCACAAACTTTTGGTTACTGTACTTGAATAATAAGACTTAACATCAGTTATTCCTCTCACTTTTCTTCTTTGTCAAAAGTTATTTTTGGAACAATCTTTTTCTATTCTAAGTCTAGTGCTTTCCCATATAAATATTGGAGTAAGCTTGTCTATGTCTACAAGTTTATTGTATGACTTATTTTATTTCTTTCATCTATGTCTTGCTGAGAGTTTGATGAAAATTGCAGTTTGTAGGCTTTTTGTATTTTTTCTTGCCTAATTGGATTGGGTAGGACTTCCAGTATGATTCAAATAGCAGTAGCAGAGAGCTGTCATCCTTATCTGTGGTTCACCATTATGATGTTGGCTATACGTTATTTACATATGCCCTTTTCAGATTAAAGAAGTTCCTCATTATTCCTAGTTTGCTATTGTTATCAGGAAAGGATAATTAATTTTATCAAATGCTCTGTCTGCAGCTATTTGTAAGATCATGTATTTTTTGTTCTTTACTCTGTCAATATGACGGGTTATATTGACTGGTTTTCAAATTGACTGGTTTTCAAATATTGAAACAGCCTTGCATTTCCAGGATAAACCCCCTGGTCATGTTGCATTGTTGCTCTTTTTTTTTTTTAATTCTTTTTTTTATTATTTATTTATGATAGTCATACAGAGAGAGAGAGAGAGAGAGAGAGGCAGAGACACAGGCAGAGGGAGAAGCAGGCTCCAGGCACCGGGAGCCTGACGTGGGACTCGATCCCGGGTCTCCAGGATTGCGCCCTGGGCCAAAGGCAGGCGCCAAACCGCTGTGCCACCCAGGGATCCCATTGTTGCTCTTATATATTACAGAATTCAATTTGCTTATATTTTATTAAGCATATTTGTATTTGCATTGACAAAAGACTATTACTCTGTAGTTCTCTTCCCATTGTCTGGTTTTAGTATCCAGGTAATGCTGACCTTATAAAATCAATCAGGAAGTGTTTCATCCTTTATTTTCTGAAAAGTGTGGAATTGGCATCATTTCTTCCTTAAGTGTTGGATAGAATTCATCAAAAATAATTATCAGGGATCCCTGGGTGGCGCAGCGGTTTGGCGCCTGCCTTTGGCCCAGGGCGCGATCCTGGAGACCCGGGATCGAATCCCACATCAGGCTCCCGGTGCATGGAGCCTGCTTCTCCCTCTGCCTATGTCTCTGCCTCTCTCTCTTTCTCTCTCTGTGACTATCATAAATAAATAAAAATTAAAAAAAAATAATTATCAGGAAAAAAAATTATCAGGGCCTGGACTTTGTTTTGAAAAAAAAAAAAAAATAAGACTACTTCAGGGTGCTTGAGTAGCTTAGTCAGTTAAGCATCTGTATTCGGCTTGGGTCATGATCCTGGGATCCTGGGGTCCCGGGATCAAGCCCCGAGTCAGGCTCTCTGCTTAGCAGGTAGTCTACTTCTCCTTTTCTCTTTGCCCCTCCCCCTTGCTTGTGAGCTGTCTCTCATTCAAAATAAATAAATAAAATCTTTTAAGAAACACAACTACTTTGATAGATATAGGCCTATTCAGTTTGTTTGTAGAGTGAGTTTTGATAGTCTATCTTTTAAGAAATTGGGCCACTTTACCTAACTTGTTGAATTTATGAGCATAGAATTGTCCAAACAAGACTAGCTTCTTTCCCAAACTCTGTGGGATGGAGATGTACCACAATGGAAAGAACACTGGGCAACATCTTCCTTCTCATCTCAATATACGCCATTACTCTGGGGCACACATACCTAATGTTCAACCCACCAAGACCTCATCTTTTCAGTGCCTAGAGCCCTGTGTCCACTCGGGTCAGGCATTCATACACACTCCAGCTGCCATCAGCCACATCTTAGAGAGTCTAGCCCTCTTGTCCTCTAGTGCTCTCCCAGCTAGCTTCTTCAACTCTGCCCAGTTCTGGAGGCTTTTAGCCAATCATGCACACTAGAGTTTGGGAAGCAATGCCATCTATGAGCTACTGATGATATTGGGAAGGCTGCTGGTGTCCCTTCTCTTTCAGTCTCCTGAGTCAGAGGAGAGTAACACCAATGTCATAATCATTAAGAGCAACAACAACAAAAGCAACAATAACAAAATATCATCAACAAGAGCAGCAACAATAATAGCAACTACAAGGGTAGGAGCAAGAGGGCAGAAGCAACCAGTACACACTGAACACTTATATCCCGGGCACTCTCCACACCTCACTTCTCTTAATCCTGAGGGAAGGGTTGTCCACATTTAAATGTGAGGAAGTAAGGCACAGTGAGTTTCAATAATTCACCTAAGATTACACAGCTATTGAGGTGTAAACCCATGAGGAACCCAAGTCTGACTGAAGTAAAAAAATGCTCTCTTAACCAAGACATTAATGCTCACATATGCCTGGTCCAGTGTTTTCATGCAATTTCATAGAATTTTTCTTTAACTGAGGCCGGGTTTCTTGTACAGGGCTTCTGAGAAGCCAAGGATTTTCTACTTAAATGAATACCTATTTATTGTCAGGCACAGGGTTTTCTTTTATAAATAAAAGGCCCAAAGTGCACACATGCACACGCACAAAATAGTGCACATATTTCTTCTTTTTTTTAAAGATTTTATTTATTCATGGGATGCCTGGGTGGCTCAGCAGTTGAGCGCCTGCCTTCAGCTCAGGGCGTGATCCCGGAGTCCTGGGATCGAGTTCCACATCAGGCTCCCTACAGGGAGCCTGCTTCTCCCTCTGCTTGTGTCTCTGTGCCTCTCTCTGTGTCTCTAATGAATAAATAAGCTTTAAAAAAAAAAGAAAGAAAAAAAGGCTGCTAATGAAACTATAGCATGCCATTGATTACCCTGATATTTGAGATGTCAAAATGTGAAAACATGTATGTTATTTTTAAAGATTTTATGTATTTATTTGAGAGAGAGACAGAGCATGAGCCAGGGGAGGAGCAGAGGGAGAGGGAGAAGCAGACCGCTGAGCGGGGAGACTGATGCAGGGCTCCATCCTGGGAATCCGGGAACATGACCTGACCTAAGGCAGGCACTTAACTGACTGAGCCACCCAGGCACCCCAAGAACATGTACACGAAAATAAATTAAATACAGTATACTCTTTCAGATTCTGTGTCATGAACATGAGAGACTCCTAACTCTGGGAAATGAACAAGGGGTAGTGGAAGGGGAGGTGAGTGGGAGAATGGGGTGACTGGGTAATGGGCACTGAGGGGGGAACTTGACGGGATGAGCACTGGGTGTTATACTATATGTTGGCAAATAGAACTCCAATAAAAAAATATACAAAAAAAAAAAGATTCTGTGTAAGGACTAACTTCCAGGCACATGCTTTTTCTACAATTGTGTTAAAAACTTGATTGTGGATTTGTAATGGGACAAATGTACTATAAGGGTGGTTTCTCCAGAACTCATTCTCTGACCCATTAGTTGTGCTGCCCAATGAAGTAGTCACCAGATGGGCAGTTACAGAGAATCTGAAATGTAGCAATGTCATTATGTTTAAATGATAGTATTTGGGATATAGGTGGGTAGAATAAAATGTTATTGACACTAACTTCACCTGTTCATGTTCCTAGTCACTTTTCAGAAATGTGGCCACTAAAAAAATTGAACTTATATACGTGGCTCACATTATATTACTTCCTCCCCACACACACATATTATATTTCTATCAGACAGCAGGACTCTGGAAGATCAGATCAGATCTCCAACTGGAAGCTTTCCTACCGAGAGTATATGTTTGCTCTTTGTCTCAGGTATGAGTTATCATATAAAGACTAGCATCGACTTAAAGTACTTTTCAATATTATTACTCATTCAAAAACTCATTCTTTTTACTCAAGAGTTTTGGCAAGAGATCTTACCAAAACTTCAAACTCAGCATATTAGCCAAATCTTCTGATACAAAGAGAGGCAAGAATTCAAATTTAAAAATAAACATAGCGGGAATCCCTGGGTGGCTCAGTGGTTTGGTGCCTGCCTTTGGACCAGGGCAAGATCCTGGAGTTCCGAGATTGAGTCCCATGTTGGGCTCCCTGTGTGGAGCCTGCTTCTCCCTCTGCCTGTGTCTCTGCCTCTCTCTCTCTCTCTCTCTCTCTCTCTGTGTGTGTCTTTCATGAATAAATAAAATTTTAAATATATATAAATAAAAATAAACATAGCAAAAGAATTATCTGAATTTCTTATATAGACACAATGTCTCGAAAGTTTGTTCCAAGGAGTTAAGGATGAACTCTATTATTTTCAAAGAACTTCTCTTCAATATGAAGTCTCTGACACTGATTAAGTAAAGAGAATCTGACAGAGCCACTGTCACATTCATTGAGTCCCCACAAGTGTCTTTCTAGTGTGCTAACTCTGGTGTCTAACAAGAGCAGAGCTATTCTGGAAAATGTCCCCATGTTTGAAACACTGGTACAGGGTCTCCTGAGAATGTATCTTCTAGTGATTGGCCAGACAGCAGCTGCTCCAAAAAGCTTTGCCACACTGACTGTTCTTCTAGGGCTTCTTACCAGTATGAGTCCTCTGGTATCAAATGAGACCAGTGATATTCCTAAAGTTTCTGACATTGGTTACAGCCATGGGGTTTCTTTCTCACTAGCAGGAATATTCTGGTACTGGATGAGGTTAAGAGCTCTCAAAGTTTTCCCATGCCTTTTACACTCACATGGTTTCTCTCCAGAATGATTTTTTCCCCAAGATTTTATTTTTAAGTAATCTCTACACCCAATATGGGGCCCAAACTTACAGCCCTGAGATCAAGAGCTGTGTGTTCTACCAACTGAGCCAGCCAGGTGCTCCAGTGATTTTTTTTTTAATGCACAATGAGGTGACTATTGCAGTTGAAGGATTTTCCACATCCATACATTTATAGGATCTCTCACTGGTGAGACTTCTCGCATGTTTAATAAAGCATGAGATATTAATACAGGTCTTTCCACACTCTTGTACATACATAGAACTTCTCTCCTGTGTGAATTCTTAGATGGACAATAAAGTGGGAAACACTAGGATTTTTTCTCACTCTACATCTATATGGTTTTTCTCCAATATGAATTCTGTGATGCAAAACAAGGGAAGAGTAGTGGTTGAAAGACTTCCCACACTGGTTGCATTCACGGGGCTTCTCTCCTGTGTGGGTCCTCTTGTGCTTGATAAAGGCAAGAGCTGGCAATGAATGTCTTCACAATTATAAAATTTTTCTCTGTATGGATTCTTTGATACACAGCCAGGATATAATTCTTAGAGAAGGACTTTCCACAATCATACCGGTATAAAGTCTCTCTCCAGTATGAGTCCTCTGGTGCCCAAGGAAGTGAGATTTTTGTTTGAGGGACTGTCCACATTAATTGCAGTCATAGCATTCATCTTGAGTTATTTCTCCTCTTCTCATGAGAGCATGCACCCTGATCAAATTCCTTCTCATAGCCTATCCCTTTGCATGGCTGTCTTTCTCTGAAAATTACATCCTATTCACTAAGAGGTGCAGAGTGGTTGTAAAATCACCAGTTTGGGGACATCTGGAGGACTCATCTCCTGTTAGATTTCCACCAAGGTGGCTAAGTTAACCAGCTTGGCTGATGGCTGTTCTATAGTCAGTTTCATCAAGTGTGTGACCTTCACAGCTTTTCAACAATTACATATGTAACAGGAATGCTTAACATCTGAGTCATGTTCAGAAAAGCCTTTGCTACAGGACCTTTTCCAGATGGAGCATAGACTGAGCAGAGACTCATGCTCCATATTCACAACCTGTACCAAGCCTTTCACCTGAGCTTCATGTTCTTTTGGGTGGATGCTGTTTGCCTGAAGTGCTTCTTAGGGTTTTTATTTTTTTTAAGATTTTATTTATTTATTCACAAGACACACACACACACACACAGAGAGAGAGAGAGAGAGAGAGAGAAAGAGGCAGAGACACAGGCAGAGGAAGAAGCAGGCTCCACGCAGGGAGCCTGATGTGGCACTCGATCCCATGTCTCCAGGATCACGCCCTGGGCTGAAGGCAGCGCTAAACCTCCCAGGCTGCCCTTCTTAGGGTTTTATGAAGCATTTCTACCTGTTCCTCACATTCTCAGATTTTTCCTAATATAAACAGGTATCATCCCTCATGAATCTTCCCGTTTTCATGACATTAGAAGGTTCCACCCCAACAACATCCTGACTTGATGTTTCAATTTTGGCCTTTGTTTCCCACGCTGGAGGGGAAAAGGTAGAAAATATTTGAATCCTTAGAGGGAAAAAGAGTTAAAAGTGGTAGCACGTAAATATTAAAATTGGCCAGGCACAAGTCTACTAAAACTGACCCTCTATTCACTCTATGACACAATTTCACTCATAGGTGTATAACCAAAATAATGTGTTCATACATTCTCAGTAACATGCTTCATAACAACCCAAGACTGGACACTAACCAAATGTCTAAAAAACTGGGGAACAGATGAATTGTGGCTTATTCACATGATGAAATACTAAACATCAATAAAAGTAAATGAACTACAAGTACACAAAACAATATGGGTAAATACCTCAAGCATAATGTTAAATGAAAGACTCAAAGTGAACATTTTAAGCTGTACACTTATTTTTTCAGCATGTATATTTCCATGGAAAATTTTCAAAAATCATACACACACCGTAAAATAAGCCAGGCATACAAGGACTGTGTTCAGGTACAGACCTGCAGGGTGGTGAGAGCTCATGATAAAGGATGATAAAGGATGGAGCCATTTATATAGAATAAAAGTGGCTTTACAGATTTTCGATCTTAGCAATACCTCCCAAAGCAGCTGACTTACCAGGGGTCAAGATGGGGTGGATTCTTAAGGAAACCTCCCCTCATCCCTCTCCCAAAGCATGAGTAAGCAGTATCCTGGCCCTCTCTATGATATGTCAAGAATTCTAAGGCCATTTATTATGATCCCACCAGTTGCTATATGCTCCCTTGCCCATTTGTTCCACCCATTGGCATGTAACAACCACATTTACAGCTCAGTTCTCTTTTTTCTTTCTTTTTTTTTTTTTTAACAGCTCAGTTCTTAATTGATTGATCATGTAGCTCCCAACCCTCTGGATCCACACACAGACCTCAGTCACTATAGGCTCCACTGAAAGTGTAAGGTATGTGACAGTACAGGTCATGATCCTAGTTAGACCCTGGATCCACCACCTTGCAACAGGACTAGAGGGAGCGCTGCAATGTATCTGCAGGTTTTCCAGGACCACAGCTGTTATAGAGCTCTCACATAGGTGAAAGGATTCACAGCTTCTGGGGAACATATCACTCTAGATAACTATTCCCTTTACCTCAACTCTCAGGACTCCAGTAGAGTTCAGACCAGTTCTACATGCAGGACAATGGAGACCTGCCTCTGCTCCAGACCCTCATGACCTCCTCACATTCATGGCCCTTGTCAGAATCACACACTCTCCATGTCTGCCCATAAACTCATGTCCTCTTTTCATATCACATCCTAGTCACACATCTATGAGCTCAAGCTTATTCTGGCCTCTGGGCTTCTTCCTTATGCAGCAGTCTTCCCCTAAGGCCAAAGATATCCAATAGTAGATTATGACATATTTCAGGCTGTGGGGAAGGACCTCCACAAGGGGGTCCTTGTGTGTTTTTTGTTTTTTTTTTTAATTGAAATTCTTATTGAAAATGACTGTAGGGCAGCCAGGGGGCTCAGCATTTTAGCGCCACCTTCAGCCTTTAGGCAGGGAGTGATCCTGGAGACCTGGGATGGAGTGCCACATCAGGCTCCCTGCATGGAGCCTGCTTCTCCCTCTGCCTGTGTCTCTGCCTCTCTCTCTCTCCTCTCTGTGTTTCTCATGAATAAATAAATAAAATCTTTTTTTTTTTTAAAGAAAATGACTATAGATTCTCATGCATTTGTAAGAAAGAATAGGGAATGGTGGCTTGAACACTTTATCTAATTTCCCCCCAATGGTAACATTTCTCAAAACTATAGTAAATGTCACAACTAGAAACTGACTGTCATAGGATCCACTAATCCTACTCACATTTCCCCAGTTTTAGTTGTACTCATTTGCTTCTGTATTAAGTTTTATACAATTTTATCATCGTGGTAGGTTCTGGAGCAGTTCCAACACCAAAAGTATCTTTGCCACATGTTGCCCTTCCATAACCACACTCACCTTCCTCTCATGCCTGGAGTAATGCTTTTAATACCTTCTTCGTTTCCTGAGGACACTGATACCTCCCCAGTGAAAATAATTTTTAGTAAAAGGCATTATGGAAGGACAGATGTCTGAAATCTTGCGTCTCTCTGATAATTACTCATATTCCATCCAGGGTTCCTCCTGATGCTTTCAACTTTCATTCACTCTCCACATTTCTTTTTTTTTTTTTTAACTTTTAGATTTTTATTAGTTTTCTGAAGAATCAAAATAGTTAGCAAATTACTTTAGATTCATCAAGACTGTATATCCTTTGTATTTAGATCTTTAATGATGTACAACAGAATATAAAACAAACGAAAGAGACTGATTTCTATGACTAGGTGTTACTCGTGTCATCCTAGAGCAGGGGGCTGGAGGGAAGAGGCCATTCTCCAAAGAGAACCGAGGTGGAGTTAGTGCTGGGCTACTATACTGCAGCCTGTTTCTCCTCCACTCAGTGTGCTGGGAAGGGGCCAATGATTTCTTAAACTGATGACTGTTTCTTAGGGGGCTCTAAAATCCTGGGTAGCAGAAGACTGTGGTCCAAACCAAGCCAAAAGAAACAGGCTGGGGCAGGGAAGCATGGTACCTGCCTAGCAGAAGAGGCAAACTCAGTGCCCCACGTGGAAAGGGCATTCTTTGCACCTCAGAGACGTTGCAGAACCAGTGTTAACAATAAGAGACTTTGTTAAGAGAAGAAGAAGAAAAAAAAAAAACACCCTGGAAGAACCTTTCAATTGCACTCAACTTGGATTAAGAGTTCAGTCCACCGGTGCAGGGGAGGGAAGCATCTAGCCCTAAAGCAGCACTGAGTCTGGCCCTCCGACCACTTCTCCCTGCCTCCTTTTGGCAGCTGGGCCAGATTTCAGCTAAGGACGTACAGACTCCAGAAGGACCAGGGAGGTTTCTCTGGAAGGCCGAGGTGGGAAGGACACTTCTCAAAATACAAATACGTTTAACATGGAAGAAGCCAGGGCAGTGCTAGAGGCATTCACATGCCCCAATCTTTCCTACTTTCTCCCCAGCTCAGAGACTGGCAAGCACAGTCTCCACACCTGACCTTCCACCCCCAAAAGAAAATCGGGACATGTGCCCCCCTCTCGTTCCCCACATGGGCTCCTCAGCGCCTCCTGCAGGGGTGGTTCCAGGGCAGGGCCTACGCAGAGCCTGGTCTCAGCTGGCTCCTGCCCAAGCCATAAGGTCTTCGAGAGCATTGTCCTGGTCATTGTTGTGTAGTAGCAGAACTTCCTTAATGTCTTTCAGTTCAAAGCCCATTTCCTTTAATTTGCTCATTAACTGAAGAAACTCCTTCATCGTTTCCTCTGAACACTGGTGCATTTCCAGAGCTTCTTCCACTAAAAGAGGGTCGAAGCCCTTCTCACAAAGCTGTCCATGTGCAAAGAGACAGTCGAGAATCTGCTCAATATTCTCTCCTTTCTTCTTCATGGCTCTCAGGACACACTCATATGAGTAGCCCATGTTGACCACTGTTTCCACACACTGCTGCTCACTGGGGGACAGTGCCTGCAGTTCTGAATAGGCCTGGGGACAGCTGGGAGCATTGGGCACTTGTGACATTGAGAAATTAGGAGATATGACCGTGGGACCTGTATTTAGAGGTGATGATTCTTCTGTGCACACAGATAAGACAAAGAGGGAAGGCATCTGGGAGATCAGATCTGAGGGATTCAGGGTTGGCACCTCTGTGCCACTGTCCAAGTTCAAAGCTGAAAGCCCAAGAGTATGATGCCCATTGAGCTCACTGGCACTGCTTTGGGTGGAAGGCTTCAGAGAATTCTGGAAGGTGCCATTGCAGAGGCAGGATGTGCTATGGAAAGTGCTTGCGAGCTTGGCTGTCTTCTGATTGCTGTCATCAGAGTCAAGTTTGGGGAAGGACAGGGATTTGATATTGGTTACTGCAGGAACGGGGGGAGGGACACTTTAGAAGACAGAGACATCTTTTTACAGTTGCCCAACTGTGGTAAGGTTATAAAGCCATTAGGTTTGTGAAGAGGCTTGATATCCAAGGTCGCCTGCTCCAGGGATGCCAGGACCTTCTCATCCTGTAACACAGACCTAGAGCCATCTCTGGGCAAATTATTGTCTAATAACTGAGCCATAATGGGTCCAGTGGTTTCTACCAGAATGTTTCTCAGCTCTTCCTTCTCATCAGTAGTTTTTAACTCCAGATTATCAAATGTATCTTCTTCACACTCAAAGTCAGCAGGATTGAAATCTGCCTTTGTGTGGGGTGGGCTGAAAACTTTCTGTTTCGTGGCACTGCTGCTGATCCGAGTCGGGGCGAGGATGTTGTTGTGCTGTAAGCTGGCAAGGATGGGATTAATAGGAGGTGGCATTGTGGCTGTACTGTGAGTCTTGGAGAAGCTCATTTTGCTGTCACCCTCTGGGCCACTCTTAGAATTCACTTTAGCTTCTACTTCCTCAGCCTTGCGTTCTGGGCTTCTTGGATTTTCTTAATATCTTCAGCCCACTCAATAGTTTTCTTTTCCAAGGAGAAGTCATACTGTACTTCTCTGATCACCTGCAAACAATCAGGCAAGGAGAAGCCAATAGGTAGACCAACTTTAGCTGGTGTTTTGAATTTGTCTCCTATCTTAAATGGGACATCATCAAAGTAACTGAAAGTCCCATGAAAATCTCCACCCAACTTCTTAGAAGCCATTTAGAACCTGAACGCCGCTGCCGCTGCTGTCCCAGAACCCGAAAGGTGCTGGCACTGGATGGCTCCGTCCCCGCTGAGCTCCTGACGGCCCCTAGGGAGAGCAATCGCCACCACCTCCAACTCTGCCCGCCCAGGGCCAGGCCGTCACTGTAGCCACCACCAGTGCTACTGCTGCCATGCTGAAGTCCTACCACATTTCTTTTTTAAAAACCATTTTATTTATTTATTCATGAGAGACAAGGAGAGAGAGGCAGAGACACAGGCAGAGGGAGAAGCAGGCTCCATGCAGGGAGCCCAACACAGGACCGGACCTCGAGACTCCAGAACCACGCCCCCGGTGGAAGGTAGGCCGTCAATCGCTGAGCCACACAGGGATCCCCCACATTTCTTTTTCCTTCCTGTGTAATCAGCCCAGGACAGAGGTTCTGTACCTCACCAAATACCTCTTTATGCTTCAGATTGACTTAGTTATTCCCTTAATTATGAAAATCAAAAGGTCCTCTCTTCTGAGGGAACCAGGATTCCTAACAACTGCTGTTTTCTGCCACGCTTTATTTTGTTGCCATGTTGATTCTCAGCAATAATCGTGCCTCGGATAAACCTCATTGGCTGGGATACTGCCACTGCGCAAAGCACTATGTTGATTCTTAAACACTGGATCAAAGTGCTATGTTGATTCTTAAACACTAGATCATTACTTTAAGTAAGAGGCAGCCCAATGGAGATCCCTGGGTGGCTTGGCGGTTTGGCATCTGCCTTTGGCCCAGGGCGTGATCCTGGAGTCCCGGGATCGAGTCCCACGTCGGGCATCAGGCATGGAGCCTGCTTCTCCCTCTGCCTGTGTCTCTGCCTTTCTTTCTATCATGAATAAATAAATAAATAAATCTTAAAAAAAAAAAGAGGCAGCCCAGCTATAATAGTATAACTATCCTTGGGCAGCCATTCTTCTCCCACTAAGAGATCCATCACCTCTGATTAAGTCTTTGATTTTGCATTTCCAAGGTAATACATTAAGAGAAACAAAAATTTGAAGATGTTGGCTCCAATCTATCTAATTCTGTATTAATGAAATGTCAATATAAATATGTTTCAGAGATTGCTTACAGGAAAGATGGAAAGATTGTGGAAATTTGCCAAGGGCCTCACTGTGCAGAAGTGTCCTTACCCTCTGGGGAGAGGGACTCCTACCTTCACCAAACAACTCAGCACAACACCCCAACAGAGTGTTTCTTCTCCTCCAGGTTATATTGCTGGTTCCTGGAATAAACATCAGCACTCCAATTTCTTATCACCACTCATGGTTTCAGCCTTCCTGCCTAGACACTCTGCTAAAAGCCACAGAATAGAAGCTGGGTCTTCTACAAAAGACAATCTCAAAGACTTCATGAAAATGAGTGAACCAGGGATCCCTGGGTGGCTCAGCGGTTCAGCGCCTGCCTTTGACCCAGGGTGTGATCCTGGAGTCCCGGGATCGAGTCCTGTGTCTGGCTCCCGGCATGGAGCCCACTTCTCCCTCTGCCTGTGTCTCTGCCTCTCTATATATATATCATGAAAAAAAAATTAAAAATCTTAAAAATATATATATATATATATATATAAAAGAAAATGAGTGAACCAGGTACTTCTAATTACAAATATTTTTGTGGATATAGCATTTTGAGCTAATAATCACTAGGTAAGTATTAGATTCAACTAAGATGAAGTCAGGATCTCCAGGGTTTATTTTTAGTCCCAAAGGAAGTGAAGACTTCATCAAAATGGACTGCTGAACTAATAGACAGTGAAATAAGAATTAACTAAGGCTGAACAAATTGGTGGAAGAATTCTTCTGGTGATTATTTGGAATATTTAGTATTATTTTTACTATTTTATATTCTGATGGTTCTGTGATCTATTTCCAATCCTTAGCACAGTAAAATATTGTTTAAATGGTTTCTCATTCTCATTGACCCCTCAGAATCCAGGATTAAACACTTTCCCCAAGCCTCTTTATTTGTAACAGCAATGTGGTTATTTGCAGAAGTTCTAAAATAGTTGTTCTTCATTTTATATAGACAAGTTGTGCAGACAAGCACATACCTGAAGTGTCAAACTTGAGAATAAATCCTATCATACATCAATGCTATTATGTGACACGCTCACCATGAAAGACAAGGATTACACTTCCTTTGGCACCAACTACCACAAAGCTCACCAGGGAACAGCCTGGAACCCATTCCATAGCTTACAGATTTACAGAAGGAAAGGAAGGTCTCTCTTGGCAAGCTAGGAAAACTAGCATATTTGGGGTGTTCAAGGAAAGAGGATTTTTAAAAGATTTTTTTGAGAAAGTGAGAGTGTGCACAAGCAGGGGGGAGGGACAGAGGTAGGAGACTGTGCAAGCAGGGAGTCCAATGTGGAGCTTGATCCCAGAACTCTGGGATCATGACCTGAGGTGAAGGCAGACGCTCAACTAACCGAGCCATCCAGGTGCCCCAAGGAAAGAGGAATTAACTTAAATGTCTAGGTAGTACAGATGTAGTCTAGGTGAGTTTCCTGGGTTTAGTTTTTCACGCTCCATATAAAAAAGCAAACCAGAGTGAACAGCAGAAACCACTGGAGTTACTGAGGCTAGTGAAACATGATCCTAGATGCTTACTAAACCTGCAGACAGTTACTGAAGAGACGCACCATAACCAAGGTGGTACTAATTACCATTGAAAAAGGCCAGTAAAAAAAAAAAAGAAAGAAAAGAAAAGAAAAGGCCAGTAACATACTTCTAAGAAACAAGAAATTAAGGAGAACTAGCAACTGTGCAAACAGCAAAGCTGTTGGTTTCTACACATAACTATGCATCATATGTGACTCCATTTCCAGAGGCTTAATGAAAGGATCTAGACATGTATCTGAAATCTGCCCATGAAGGAGATCCTTGATCTCCAACTGTCTCCAAGATGATGCTTTGATGTCTGGTGATACCTTGCTTCTCTTTCTGTCCAAAATCTCCTTTCTTCCCTCCTCTGCACCTTGTATTCCCAAACTAGCACATTACACTAGGCTCTCATTTTTATACTGACTTTCTCTCTCCCATCCACATGACTCCTCTGAATCTGCATATTAGACAGCTGATCTCTCACTCTCTCAGAGTTCTACCAAACATCATACAATGAAGAGCCAAAAAGCTGCATGCTGGAATCCTATTCTGACAGTACCCACCCACCCATGCTGCTCCCTTCCAGTAAATGGCCACTTTGTTTTCCCAGTGGAGAGCACCAGAAACCTGGGCCTTACCTCCCCTTCCCCCATTTTTTGTCTTTTCTCAAAAGTCACATCTAATCTTTCAGCTCTGACTTTCAAATTAATCCAGAATCCCACCATTTTGCATCTCCTCTACCACTGTGGTCATTAATTTAAAAGAAGAGGAAGAGGAGCGCCTGGGTGGCTCAGTGGTTGAGCGTCTCCCTTCGGCTCGGGGTATGATCCTGGGGTCCAGGATGGGGTCCCGCATAGGGCTCCCTGAGAGGACCCTGCTTCTGCCTCTTCCTGTGTCTGCCTCTCTCTCTGTCTCTCATGAGTAAATAAATAAAATATTTAAAAAATAAATAAATAAAAGAAGATGAAGAAAAAAATATGTATATTTACGGAAAGGAAGAGGGAAGGGGAGAGGCAGAGGGAGAGGGAGAGAGAGAATCTTAAGGAGGCTCTATCCCCAGCATGGAGCCCAATGTGGGGCTTGATCTCACAATGCTGGAATCATGACCAGAGCCAAAATCAAGATTCAGACACCCAATCAACTGAGCCACCTAGGTACCCCTAAAAATATTTTAAATTGAGGTATAATATAACTTAAACATAAAAAATTCAAACTAAGCAATTCACTGGGTTTTTAGATATATCTCTATGAGTTTTCATATAGGTAGACAGTTGGGCAACCAGAGATTATGATATAAAGTATCCTTATCCCTCAGCAGGTAATCACCACTCTGACTTCCTCACACACTGTTTAGTCCTAAACACTACATGGGTGGATCAAATCATCTGCATGTTCTGGTACTGGACTTGGTTAGCAATACCTCTCGGAGTCATCCCTATGGCTGGTGAACTGTGTTAAGCATTAAAAGAACAACATCAATGCTTCTGAAATTCTCCCCCCAAAATTGAGGGAACACCTCCTACCTCATTCTGTGGTCATGGGCACTACAAGAAAATGACAAAACAATATTCCTCATAAATACTGATGCCAACATCCTCAACAAAATACTAGCAAACTAAACTCCACAGCATATTAAAGGGATTATATACCAAAACTAAGTGTGATTTGTTGCAGGAATGCAAGGATGTTTCAACATATGAAAATCAGTCAATATAATAATCACATTAACATAATGAGGGGGGAAAAGTGCATGATCATCTAAACTGATACACGAAAAACACTGGATAAAATTTAACACCCATTATAAAAACAATCAACAAATTAGGAACAGAAGGAACTATTTCAACATAATAAAGGCCACATATGAAAAACCCATAGCAAACATCCTCTATGGTGAAAGACTGGAAGCTTTTCCTCTAAGATCACAAGACCGGCTGGCCACTTTCACCAATGACATTCAACAAAGTATTAGAAGTTCTAGCCAGAGGGCAGCCCCGTGGCTCAGCGGTTTAGCACCGCCTTTGGCCCAGGGCGTGATCCTGAAGACCAGGGATGGAGTCCTGCATTGGGCTCCCAGCATGGAGCCTGCTTCTCCCTCCTCCTGTGTCTCTGCCTCTCTCTCTTTCTCTGTGTCTATCATAAATAATAAATAAATAAATAAATCTTAAAAAAAAAAGAGGTATGGGTATCACCCACTTAAAAAAATATTTAAAAAAATATATTTAAAAAAAAGAAGTTCTAGCCAGAGCTATTAGGCAAGAAAGAGAAATTAAAGGCATCCAGATTGGAAAGGGAGAGGCAAAAGTATCTCTATGTGCAGATGATATGACCTTATACATTAGAAAACACTAAAGATTACACATGCACACACCATTAGAATTAATATACAAATTCAGCAAAGTTGCAAAATACAAGATCAGCACACAAAAATCAGTTGCATTTCTATACACTAACAATGAATGATCTGAAAATGAAAATTTTTTCTAAGTTGCATTTAAAATACTACCAAAAAAGGGCAGCCCCAGTGGCTTAGCGGTTTGGTGCTGCCTTCGGCCCGAGGTGTGATCCTGGAGACCCGGGATCAAGTCCCACGTTGGGTTCCCTGCATGGAGCCTGCTTCTCCCTCTGCCTCTCTCTCTAATAAATAAATAAAATCTTTTTAAAAATTTTTAAAAACACCACCAAAAAGACGTAAATATTTGTGAAGTACTCGCAGAGAAGGAGGATAGATTAATGGTTGCCAGAAAGTAGGGACAGAGGGTTGGGAGTAGGGTGGCTACCTAGGAGGAGTATGAGGGAATTCTGTAATGAGGTAGAGTCGAGTATCTTGACTATGATGGTTATACCAAGGTATGAACCCTAAAATGGTATAGAGCTCAACACATGTGAGGATGTGTATGTAGGAGTTAACAAGCTCTGTAGATCATACCAATATCAATTTCCTGGCTTTGACACTGTCCTACAATTGTGCAAGATGTTAACAATGGGAGACGCTAGGTAAAAGGTGCACAGGACCTCCCTGTACATTTCTGTTCTTTCCTATGTAACTATAATTATTTCTTTTTTAAAAAAAGATTTTAGTTATTTATTCATGATAGACAGAGAGAGAGAGAGAGAGAGGCAGAGACACAGGCAGAGGGAGAAGCAGGCTCCATGCTGGGAACCTGATGTAGGACTCTATTCCAGGACTCCAGGACCACGCCCTGGGCCAAAGGCAGGTGCTGAACCACCACCCAGGGATCCCCAGTGGATAAAAGGCATTAGGGATAACTGAGAAAGTCTGAATAGGGATAGGTTACCAAGTGATAACAGGAAACTACTGCTCATTTTCTTAGGTGTGACAACAGTATTAGAGTTGTGTGGAAGAATGTCCTTATTTGTAGAATATATATCCTGAAATTTTTAGGGACACTTAATTTTCAAATGCTTATATATACACATATAAAGAAATATCCATATGTGCACACACAAGTAAATATACATACATACATAAATATATATATACTCATATACATATACAAAAAATATACACATGCAAACATGTGTACACTTATATAATACAAAAATACATATATACACCCATATTCAACACATAGAACTTATAAATATGTATAAATACATATTGCACATACATATGTACATGCATAATATATATTATAAATACATAATATACATGCACATTGAGGTGGTGCAGCAAAGGAAACAGTCAACAAAATCAAAAGACAACTGACAGAATGGGAGAAGATATTTACAAATGTCTAATCAGATAAAGTGCTAGTGGGACACCTAGGTGGCTTAGTGGTTGAGCGTATGCCTTTGGCTCAGGGAGTGATCCTGGTCAGGGATCAAGCCCCCCACCCCCTGCATCAGGCTCCCAGCAGGGAGCCTGCTTCTCCCTCTGCCACTCTCTCTCACTCTGTCTCATAAATAAATAAACAAATAAAATCTTTAATAAAAAAAAAGGGGGGGGGAACTCCTGGGTGGCTCAGCAGTTGACGGTCTGTCTTTGGCTCAGAGCGTGATCCCAGAGTTCCAGGATTGACTCTCACATTAGGCTCCCTATGAGATGCCTGCTTCTCCCTCTCCCTATGTCTCTGCCTTCTTTCTGTGTCTCTCATGAATAAATGAATAAAATCTTAAAAAAAGATAAAGGGCTAGTATCCAAAATCTATAAAGAACTTATCAAATTCAACACCCAAAGAACAAATAATCCAATAAAGAAATGGGTAGAAGATAAGAACAGACATTTCTCCAAAGAAGACAAACAAATGGCCAACAAGCACATGAAAAAAATGCTCCATATCATTCAGTATCAGGGAAATACAAACCAAAACCACAATGAGATACCACCTCACACCAGTTAGGATGGCTAAAATTAACAAGTTAGGAAATGACAGATATTAGTGAGGTTGCAGAGAAAGGGGAGCCCTCTTACACTGTTGGTGGGAATGCAACCTGGTGCAGCCATTCCAGAAAACAGTTTAGAGGTTCCACAAAAAGTTGAAAATAGAGCTACCCTATGAACCAGGAATTGTACTACTAGGGATTTACCCCAAAGATACAAAAGGAGTGATCTGAAGAGGCACTTGCACCCCAATGTTTATAGCAGCAATGTCCACAACAGCAAAACTATGGAAAGAGCCCAGACGTCCATCAACAGATGAATGGACAAACACGTGGTATATGAATATTACACAGCTATCAAAAACAAATGAAATATTGCCATTTGCAATGCATAGATGGAACTAGAGGGTATTATGCTAAGAGAACTATGTCAATCAAAGAAAGACAAATTATTATATGATCTCAGTCATATATGGAATTTAAGAAACAATACAGAGGATTATAGGGGAAGGGAGGGAAAAATAAAACAAGATGAAATCAGAGAGGGAGACAAGCCATAAGAAACTTTTAATCACAGGAAACAAACTGAGGATTGCTGCAGGGGTGGGAGGTAGGTGAATGGGGTAATTGGGTGATGGACATTAAGGAGGGCAAGTGATTAATGAGCACTAAGTATAATAAGTGATGAATCACTGAACTCTACCACTGAAACTAATAATACACTATATGTTAATTGAATTTAAATTTTTAAAATTAATTTAAAAAGTAACCCGAGGTGCTGGGTAATGGGCATTCATTATACTCTTCTGCCAATATTTTAGAAACGTCAAAATATAAAATAGGCAGGGTAAATATTAATGCTTCCAGAGAGAGGTACTACACCAAGGTCAACATTCACTATTAGATGAGAATGAATTTAT
This sequence comes from Canis lupus familiaris, assembly GCF_011100685.1. Lineage (NCBI taxonomy): Eukaryota > Metazoa > Chordata > Mammalia > Carnivora > Canidae > Canis > Canis lupus. The sequence continues at coordinate 100,530,463 of NC_049222.1, read as the reverse complement.
AAGTTTTCAAAAAGGTGTTCAAGACTCAGTTATAGGTATTCTAAGGGAGAGTGAGGATATACTACATGGGAGCTATAAGAAAACCATGGAGTTAGCAACCTTGGAAAATGCTGACTTGTAAAATCCTTTCTGCACAGTAAGTTTGATGGAGGAGAAAACAGGAAAGCCAGGTGTGTTGGCCTGGAACAACTGCGGTTGAAGCACGGCAGAGCTGTCCAAACCCATTTCCTCTAGCCAGCTCCAGAATCACCTGGCCTTACAGTTGCTCCCCAGAGCTGGCAACTGATTCAAATTGAAAACTATTTAATCTCAGGGCACCTGGGTGGCTCGTCAGTTAAGCATCTGCCTTTGATTCAGGTCATGATCCCAGGGTCCTGGAATGGAATACCGAGTTGGATTCCCTGCTCAGTAGGGAGTCTCCTCCCTACCACTGCAACTCTCTTTCTCACTTGCTCTCTCTCTAAAATAAAGTCTTTAAAAAAATAAAAAGAAAAGAAAACAATTTAGTCTCTTTACTCTATCATCTATATATGTTTCTGAAAAGTTACAATAAAAGTAGGACAAATCAAATTCTATTTTATCTTTTCAGTGTAGTTGACAGTATCATTGACTATATTTCTTATATTGTGCCTTATATTCCCAGAACTTTAGAATTCTATTTTAGATTCTACAGGAAAGCATCCTACTTATATAAAATTTCATCAAATCCACTTAAATATGTTACTATTAAAAATATCATTATGGTTCTGGCTTTGGCAACATATACTAAAAATATCACTATAAAATAGAATACAGGGGATCCCTGGGTAGCTCAGTGGTTTAGCACCTGGCTTCACACCTAGGGTGTGATCCTGAAGTCCCAGGATCGAGTCCCACATCAGGCTCCCTGCGTGGAGCCTGCTTCTCCCTCTGCCTGTGTCTCTGCCTCTCTCTCTGTGTCTCTCATGAATAAATAAATAAAATCTTAAAAAATATATATATATATAATACAATACATACTCATTATAGAAAACTTGGAAAACAAAGTACAAAGAAAATTAAGTCTTGGATGCCTTTACTTCCTGTTCTCTTCCTAGAGAACACTGATTTGGTGTAGTTGAAGTCAAACTGTATATACAATTTTGGGCCCCTTTTTATTGTTTTTCCCAGTTAATATTATATTATAGGTAGTTTCCACATCATTAACATGTCTTTATTAGCAGAAAAACTGGTGCAGCCCCTTTGAAGAACAATTTGGGGTTGAAATCAAAATTTAAAATGCGGGAACGCCTGGGTAGCTCAGTGGTTGAGCATCTGCCTTTGGCTCAGGGCCTGATCCCAGGGTCTGAGGATCGAGTCCCATATCGGGCTCCCTCAGAGGAGCTTGCTTCTCTGCCTCTCTCTCTGTGACTCTCATGAATAAATAAAATACACACAAAAAATTTAATGCAAACCAATGTGGTGGGTCAACATTAAAAATTCAAAACCGGGATCCCTGGGTGGCGCAGCGGTTTGGCGCCTGCCTTTGGCCCAGGGCGCGATCCTGGAGACCCGGGATCGAATCCCACATCGGGCTCCCGGTGCATGGAGCCTGCTTCTCCCTCTGCCTGTGTCTCTGCCTCTCTCTCTCTGTGACTATCATGAATAAATAAATAAAATCTTTAAAAAAAAAAAAAAATTCAAAACCAACATAAGAAGACCTTGCCCTTAGTGTTGCTTCATCAAACTTTTGCTCCAGGTACATATGCATATGGGTTAAGAATGTAAAAGTGTTTCTTACAATGCCTGGATCAAAAAAAAAAAAAAAAAAAGAAAAGAAAACCCCAGGCTGGAGAAACCCACACTCTTTTATAAGGACACATGTCCAAAATGCCCACTAAAGCATGTTAGGAACATTGAAAAACTGCAAACTTCCCAGCTGTACATCAATCGGGGGAGGAGGGTGGGGGTGGCGGAGTGGGGCATAAATTATGGCATCTTCACAAGGTAGAATACTGCACAACAATGAAATCAGTATATGTAGAAACCAAAGACTGCTGAGAAAAGCAGACTGCAGAGTTTCACATATCAAGCACGTCAATCACAAACACACACACACATAAACCATACCCCACATTGCTCGAGGCTATAGATATTATAAAGGCGAAAGCTCTAACAACAGCCTGAAGACAAAGGTTGTTTGCTTAGATGTGTCACAATCCCCTTCTGTGATCTTAGGTCTCTGGGATAAGGGCCCTCCTGTGGTCACAAGCTCATGTTTACTGAATTCCTACTGTGTGCCAGGCCCTGTTCTGATGAATCAGCAATGGATTCAGACAAAGACTCCTGTCTGGTGGAGCTGGCTCTCTAGTGGGTAAGACACAAGGAACAAACTGCAGGGACGCCTGGGAGGCTCAACGGTTTAGCTTCTGCCTTTGGTTCAGGGCGTGATCCCAGGTTCGCAGGACAGAGTTCCGCATCCGGCTCCCTGCAGGGAGCTTGCGTCTCTGACTCGGTGTCTCTCATGAATAAATAAATAAAATCTAAAACAAACAAACAAACAAACAAACAAAAAAAAACTGCAGTCTGTCTCCATCAAACACTCACTCTGCAGCACACAGACGTGGGTCAGAATTATCACGGATGTCCCTGACTGTCCCAACTTCTACCCACCGTTCCAAACTCAGAAACCAAGCCGACTTGGAACACATTGCTCAAGGGAGGTGGCAGGACTCTGATACAAGCTCCTAACCACCTGCAACCCAGCAGCAGTTCCTGGGCCAGCAGCCCCTGTTCCAGAACCCCTGGGGATTCTGGCTGTTGCTGAGGGCAGCAGTAGGAGACTTGGAGCCCAGAAGAGACGTGCCCAGACACGCGCGACCTCTCTGTTCCAATGAGGAACAGACCGTGGGGAGGGCAGAGGGAAGGGAGACGGAGGAGGTGCCCTGTCAGAGAAGGAAGTCGCGAAGCGGCTGAATTCTGGAAATACCTTAGAGTTGTAGACATGGGAATTTCGGGCAGAGAAGATGTGGGGGTTGAGGGCTGCGGGCAGAAAAGGGAGTCGTCATTTACGGATTCGGGAAAGACTAGGTTTGAGGGAGACCAGAGAGGCTCAGCTGAGGGCCCCAAGGTCTGAGGGGTAGTCGCCGGATGGGGACAACTTCAGGGCATTAGCGGCCCACGACCGGGTGCAGCGGGTGGGAGTGAAAAGTGGGAGGACAGATTCAGTGGCTGGGGGTAGGTGGGAAACATTCAAGGCACTACAAAGGCGCAGTGAGGGAAGTCGATCTTTGCAAGGGGTAGGGAGTAGGAGGACGCAAAGGGGAGAAGGCAATCCTGGGAACAGGGCCCAGGAAACGGAGAAGGCTGTGCCAGCCAAACCTTGTCGGGAGAGGAGTCGGTGCGCGGGGCGCCCGGCCAGCAAGGTGAGCGAGGAGGAGGCGCGCACCTGCGCGGCGTCAGAATGGCGGGAGGCAATTGGGGGGGCCCCGCGGGAGGAGAGAGGAAGCCAGAAGGGTCCGCGCCGACAAGGCGGGAGAGGAGAACAGGTATCCGCACCTCCCGGGGCCAGCGCCTCAGCTCCGGCCCCGCGCAGGACGCCCGCGCCCGCGCCGCCCAGCCCGGAATCGAGCTTCCGCAGGCGGACCTGCGGTGAAAACCAACCCAAAAAGGAGTACTTACCGCTCTAGCGGCGTCACTTCGGGGCGTGGGTCTGTCGTACGCGTGCGCCTGCGCACGCGTGTGAGCGAACCTAGTTCCCGAGCGAGATTTCACCAGCCTGGCCAGGCAGGACTGCTCGTTCAAGGCATTCGCCGGTTTCTCAACTGCATTCTTTCTTATTGAGATGCAGAGTTCTTTATATATTCTGTATATCAGTACTTTGTTGCGTCTATGAGCGACAGTTACCTTCTCCCAGTCTGCTGCTTGCCTTTCCACTTGCATAATATTGCTTCCTAATGAACAACAGTCCATTTTAACGTAGCCAGGCTTATCAGTTTCCCTTGGTTTGGTTAAGAAACGTTTGCCCATGCCAGGATCACAAAGAGGTTCTGTATTTTCATCTGAACCAGGATCACAAAGATGTTCTGTATTTTCATCTGAACTCTGTCGCTTTGCTTTTCACAGAGCTACAATCCTGAGGAACTGATTTTTGTGGACAGTGGGGGTCATCAAACCACAATAAATCCACCTGTTTTGTATGATGCAAAAGTTAAGGATGGTTTTTACACTTTCGAATGTTGAAAAAAAATAAGAATAGTACTCATGGCACACGAAAATTATGTGGAATTCAAATTTCAGAATCCATAAATAAAGTTGTATTGGAACACAGCCATGCCCCACTGGCTAACAGATTGTAACTGCTTTCACATTACAACAGTTCAGTACTTGTAGCAGAGACCATAGGATGTGCAAAGCCTAAAATACTTATTATCTTACCCTTTACAGGAAAGTTTGCTGACTCCTGATATATACTGAGATATGATCACTGGATTTTAACTATTTAAAATGTTTGCAAAACCAGAAGATACTGCTTCATACTCACCAGGATATGTATACTCCAAAAGACACAGTAATAAGTACTGGAAATGATGTGGAAAAATCAGAATACTTATAACACTGTTGGTGGGAATATAAAATGATATAACCTTTGTGAACAAGTTTGGCAATCTCTCAAAAGCTTAAACAGAGAGTTACCATGTAGCACAGCAGTTCCACTCCACAGTTATCTACTCAAGAGTGTTGAAAGCATATATCCACACAAAAACTTGTACATGAAGGATCACGGCAGCATTATTCATAATGGCCAAAAAGTAGAAGCCAACCATGTCCACAGACAAATGGATAAACAAAAGGTGATATATTCACGTTTTATTATTCAGCCATATAAGGAATGAAGTACTGACAAATGCTAAAACATGAACATTGACAACATAATGCTAAATGAAAGCTAGCCAATCACATATTGTATGATTCCATTTATATGAAACGTCCAGAGTAGCCAAATGTGTGGAGACAGTAGATTAGTGCCTGCAAGGGCTGGGAGAAGGAGGAAATAAAAAGTGACTGCTAATTGGCATTTGCTTCCTTCTGAAGGTAAATGAAATGTACTGAAATTAAAGCATGGTAATGGCTGCACAACCTCATGAAAATATTAAAAACCACTGAATCACACTTTTCTTTTTTTTAATTTTTTAATTTTTTTACACTTTTTTTTTTAATTTTTTTTTTTTCATTTATTTATGGTAGTCACACAGAGAGAGAGAGAGAGAGAGGCAGAGACATAGGCAGAGGGAGAAGCAGGCTCCATGCACCGGGAGCCTGACGTGGGATTCGATCCCGGGTCTCCAGGATCGCGCCCTGGGCCAAAGGCAGGCGCTAAACCGCTGCGCCACCCAGGGATCCCGACACTTTTCTTTTTTAACTTGAAAATTGTTTAACCTATTTTACCAGAAATGACCACTGATTCAGTTGAACTCCTTTGGTCACTATAAGCTTAGATGTCTACTTATGTCTTTGCTACTTTTTTTCCCGGGAACTTGGTTATACACACTCTCAACCTATTTGTCTTGGAATCTCAAATGTTGCCCTTGTTTTCTTTTTGTTTGTTTGGGGTTTATTTAGCTTTTATTTGAGAGAAAGAGCAATCATGAGAGAGAGTACAAGCAGAGGCGAAGGGCAGAAGGAGAGGCAGACTCCCTGCTGAGCAGGGAAGCCTAATGTGGGACTTGATCCCAGGGCCGCGGGATCATGACCCAAGCCAAAGGCGGGGCTTAACCAACTGAGCCACTGAGGCATCCCCTCAAATGTTGCCCTCCTGAATGTGGATTTTTTATTTGGCAAAGGCTTCCTTGCACCCCACACTCAGTTCTCCAATGAAGCCATTTCCCCAACTGTGTCCCATGAAGGGATTTCACCTATGGCTTTGTTGCCCCTCCCTCATATTTGACAGGTGGAAGGAGTCTGTCTTCCCTAAATCCCGTTCTCTCTTGATCCATAACATCAAACACCCTGGCTTCCCTCCTCCCTCCTAAGCCATTTCTTTTTCACCTGGCTGACTCCTGTTTTTCCCCACGATCAACCAATTTTCGGTCACCATTCTGAGTGTTCACCTAACATAATCAGAGGTCTACAAGGCTTTTACTTACCTCATCTTGCCTGCTCATCTCTCTTCCCTCTGATGCCCTAACCCTCCTGCATCAGTACATAATCTTCTGTGTGAGGCAGTCTTCCCTCCCTACCACTTGGTTAACCTCTCCTAATCCTATAGCTCACATTGATGTTTTCATAATTGTTTGATAAATAAATGCCCATCTTCCTATCTGGACAGCTCCATCTGGAGCTGGACACACTGTTGTATTCCCAACTGAGAATCCACCCACAGGGGATTGATGTGTCAACATCTGAGACACTCACCAAATGTTTGCTGATTTGAATGAACTGGAAGACATATTCCAAAATATTAATGATTGCTCACCAAATGTATTTGGTGAATAAAGATACTTACCAGATATTTGCTGATTTGAATGAATTGGAAGATATATTCCAAGATATTGATAATGAATGCTGGTCATAGGGGAGATTCTGGATGCAACTTCTTTTAATTTCCTATTTCTCTGTACATTGCAAGTATTTTTTTTTCCACTGAGGAAGAATTACTTTAGAAATAAAAAACAAAAAATTAAAAATTAAAAACATTTAAAAAAAGAAACAGAAAACAATAAAGATAGGCACTCAAGATATGGCTGTCCACTGTTAGTGCTGGTTCACCTCCAAATGTTCAACAAACATTTATTGGGCATTGTTGCAGTATTCAAAGGGCCAGGGATACAGCAGAATCCAAGCAAGATGTTTACAATACAGCAAGAGAGATAAACAAGTACAATGCATCATGTATCAATCAGATGGCGGTCAATGCCTTGGAGATACATAAAGCAGGGAAAGAGGATGGGGGAGTGAGTGTGTATTGGGTAGGAGCAGTCTCTTAGAGAAGTCAGTAAAGTGCTCACTGAAAAGGTGATGTTTGAATAATGAATTGCAGGTGAGGAAGTGAGCCCAAAAGTATTGGGGGAAGATGATCCCCACAAAGGGAACACTGACTGCTGAGGCTCAGCATAACATGCCTAGCATTTGAGGACTACCAGGGAGGCCACTGAGACTGGAAGAGTGACCAAGGGGGATATCAGAGAAGGGGCCAGGGAGGTGGCAGAGACTATCAACTAAAACATTGCCCGGCCATGAAGCACCTGGTTGGCCCAATTAGTTAAGTGTCCAAATCTTGATCTCAGCTCAGGCCCCGCCCCCCCTTTTTTTAAAGATTTATTTGAGAGAGAGAGAAAGGAAAGAAAGAGAGAGAGGGAGGGAGAGCAGGGGGAAGAGCAGAGAGAGGACAAGCAGGCTCCATCCTGAGCTCAGAGCCTGACAGAGGGCTTGATCTCTGGATCCCGAGATCATGACCCCAGCCAAAATCAAGAGTTGGATGCCCAACTGACTAAGCCACCCAGGTGCCCCTCAGCTCAGGTCAGGTCTTGATTCTCAGGGTCGTAAGTTCAAGCACCAACCTAGAGACAATGAAAACCCCACACATTGCCAGGCCAGACATGATGAAGTAAGAAAACTGAGATAACTTGTATTATGGTTAAAGATACTTGCTGCCTCTCCTCAGGGAGGATTATTCATCCCTGCTTCAGTGACTTCAGGCTTGATTGTGTACTTGCTTTGACAAAGAAAGGTTAGTGGAAGTGCAGGTGCCATTTCTGAGCAGAAGCTTTCAGAGCCTCTACCTAAATCCAGCTATCCCCCTTTCCCTCTGCCATAAGGCCAGCAATGGCCCCAGGAAGAGAGAAGATGCTCCCTAGCCAAGTGAAGGTAACATGCAGTAGATCATTGGCATTATGAGCCCCAAATATTTTTCCTGCCATTAGTTACTGTAGAATAACTTACCTTAAGCTGACTGTTATAATAAACCATAAGTACTGCTTTTTTTTTTTTTAAGATTTATTTTAGGGATGCCTGGGTGGCTCAGTGGTTGGGCATCTGCTTTTAGCTCAGGGTGTGATCTTGGAATGCCTGGATTGAGTCCCATATCAGGCTCCCTGCATGGAGCCTACTTCTCCCTCTGCCTATGTCTCTGCCTCTCTCTCTTGAATAAATAAAATCTTTTTTTTTTTTTTTTTAAGATTTATTTTAGAGAGAGACAGCATGCACTTGAGGACACGGAGGGCAGAGGGAGAGAGAAACTCCAGTCGACTCCCTGCTGAGCTTGGAGCCCAACATGGGGCTCAATCCCACGACCAAAAGATCATACCCTGAGCAGAAACCTAGGGTCAGACACCAAAGAGACTGCACCATCCAGGGACCCCAGAACTGCTGCTTTAAATTTGAAATTCAGAATGACAAAAAAAATTAAATAAATAAAATTGACATTTCAAGTGCTGGTAAGGATAGTCTCATCTATTACTATGGGAAAGAAAAATGGTACCACCACTTTGGAAAGGAACTTTGCAGTTTCATACAAAGTTCAACATAGATTTACCACATGATCCAGCAGTTGCATTCCTAGGTATTTACCCAAAGGAAATGAAAACCTGTCTTTAACAGGTTTAGACTGAATGTTTGTGCATTGCCCAAACTCATGTAGAACTCCTAATCTGTACTGGGCTGGTATTTAGAGGTGGGGCCTTTAGAAGGTGATTAGACCTGAGGGTACAGCCCACACGAATAGGATTAATGACCTTATAAGAGACCCCTGAGAACTCTCTCACCCTTTCCACCATGTGAGGACACAGTGAGAAGATAATCAATCTGTGAACAAGGAGGTAGGCTCTCGCCAGACACCAAATCTGCCAGTGCCTTGATTTTACACTTCCCAGTCTCCAGAACTGTGAGAAATAAGTTTTTTTTTTTTAAGCCACTCAGTCTATTGTCGATTGTTATGGCAGCCCGAACAGACTAACATATGTACAAACAATATTGAACTTTGTTTCAGACCTGGGTTCCTAGAGAAATTCCCTCACCCCTCTGTGTTCCAAGAAATGGCTAACCATCCTATTCTCACATATTCCCAAATCAGACCCAGGTAAACAGGGCTCCACGCTTCCTCAGTTATTCCATCCTTCCTCATGTCTCCCGTAAGACTCATGGATGACTCCCTTCTTATCTGACTCTATAAACTCCAGGCCCCCTTTCTTTTCTTTAGAAGTTACACATTGAATGAATACAAAGAGGGGTGTGGATTAATAGAAACTTTCTGAAGCATGGCGGCAACCACTATCAACATCCCTTGTATCTATATTGGATTAGAGAGCACATCTGGACTTCCCACACGTAGGCTATGGACTTCTTTTTAGGATGCTAAAAGGTGCCTTTCCCCTCAGCTAACCTAGGGCACAGAAGGTGTAAGTAGAAGTGAAGGGGATCTTTTCCTGAACTTTTCTGAAATTTCCTTTCACTAAAGAATGTCTGTTCCTTAATAGGACTTAGTTTTCCAGACTAGCTCTGACAATCAGGGCTGTGTGAATGACCAAGGGGCACCTGGCTGAGTAAGCCATACCTACTCTCAAAGTAGACAGAGACTACCAGAGGTTTTTTTGTCTTTTTCTTGTTTTTGTCTTTTCAATCCTTATTTATTAACTTGCTGAAAAGAAAACACACATTGAATAATATCTCACCAAACAGGAGCAAGGAAAGTTAAAGATCCATGAGAACTAGAAAGGAGGGCAGTCTGGGTGGCTCAGTGGTTTAGCACCGCCTTGAGCCCAGGTCCCGATCCTGGAGACCCGGGATCGAGTCCCATGTCGGGTTCCCTGCATGGAGCCTGCTTCTCCCTCTGCCTGTGTCTCTGCCTCTCTCTCTGTGTCTCTCATGAATAAATAAATAAAATCTTAAAAAAATATATGTCTATAAAAAAAAAAAAAAAAGAACTAGAGAGTATCTCAGTTTCCTACGGCAGCTATAACAAGTTACCATAAGCTTTGTACCTTAAAAATACACACATTTATTCCCTTACGGTTCTGGAAATCTGAAGTCCAAAATCGCTTTCACCAGGCTAACAAGATGTCAGCAGGGCTAGGTCCTTCTGGAGGCTGTAGGGTAAGAATCAGTCTCCTTGCCTATACCAGCTTCCACATTCCTTGCCTCATGGCACCTCTCCATCTTCAAATACATCATTCTAACTTCTGGTTCCATCATCTCTTCTCTGACTGTGACCCTGTAAGGATGACTGCGATGACACTACTCCACCAGATAACCCAGGTTCATCTCCACACTTCAGGAACTGGGGACCATTATTTAGCCTTCCAAAAGGAGTTCCTGATTGTTGTTTTAATGAAGAATTTCAACTCAGCCTGTGAAGGGATGAAGGAGGTCTTGGGTCTGCACATATGGTTAAAACTAGTTGTACTGGCCATTGTCAGGCTAGGCTTTTAAGGGGCGATGCACCAGACTCCTCACGGTCCATCAGCCTCACAATTTCAGTTGTTAGACCTACAGTAGGTGAAGCCCAGCACCCAGCAAATAAAGTTTTCCTTCTACACTGCCCCAAGAAGGTCCATTTCCTAAGGTCACTTCCCTATGGAAGTATGAATTGGCAGCAGCTCTGCTAGAGTCAAAGGAAGAAGCAAGCCAAAAGAGCACAAGAGGAGAAAAAGGGCAGGGAAAGTTTTCTTTTTTTCTTTTTTTTTTTTTAGAAGGTTTTTTTTTAATTTTTATTTATTTATGATAGTCACAGAGAGAGAGTGAGAGAGAGGCAGAGACATAGGCAGAGGGAGAAGCAGGCTCCACACACCGGGAGCCCGATGTGGGATTCGATCCCGGGTCTCCAGGATCGCGCCCTGGGCCAAAGGCAGGCGCCAAACCGCTACGCCACCTAGGGATCCCTAGTTTTCTATAATGCTTGTGTTAGTTTTTTACTGCTGCCATAACAAATTATCACAAACTCAGCAGCTTAAAACAACACAAATTTATTGTCTCACAGCCTTTATTCACAGACTCTCAAGGGGAGCCACTCCCAGGGCTTTGAGGCTATGCCAGTCAGCTTGAGCAGCTCTCACTTGGCCAGCTCTGTATTTCCATAGGTGAGATGTTTCCAGATCATCCAAGACCTTTCTCTGTAGCCTCCTACTCCTCACTTTCTGAGGCCCGTCCTCTCCTATCAATGATACCTCCAAATCCCAAAGAAGAAAATTATTCTTATGCTCTGGGCCATGGAATCCTCTCAACTTGAGAAACTTCTTCCTGGATGCTCCCCGTCTGTGCTTACAGTTGCCCTATGACCCTGATCCTTCTGGTCAAAAAAACAAAAAACAAAAACAAAAACAACCAGTCCAAAGAAACCCAAGGTTTGTCTCCTTCTGGCTTCCTCTTTCTATTCCTTATCAAATTACTATAGCAACAATGTATGGTTTACAACAGAGAAAAAAATCATATGCAATTGTAGGCCCCTAAGAAAACCATGTTTACTTCCCCAAGACCAATGTCTAGTCTACATCCATATGAGCACATACTTTTACATGGCTGTAATAACAGCAAATCTTCTATTTTATGCCTCTTTAATTGTTGTTATTGTCTGCCGTATTATAAGCATTTTCAAGTGGTAATAACACTTTCATAATTATGGCTCAGCATGACTGCATAGAACAAAAGAAGTATCCTAGATGAACAACAGGGGAGGGTGAATACAGAAACAGAGAAACTCATTATTTTTTCCACAACTAAAGCAATGCATCACATTTCTCAACAGCAGTCCTTTCCATCTTAGTGCGAACCTGCTTCAGTCTTAACTGGGACAATTACATCGTTCATTCACAACCATCTTCATCCAGTTGCCCCTTTTGAAACAAGTCCTCAGCATCTGATACGATTGTAACATAGACATACATACAAACAGCAAAATCTAACTACAATTCTGTGGTTGCCATGGGATGGAGCATTGTGTGTGGTCTATCACCAGGAGTCTTCATTGATACAGAGTAGACAGTAAGAGCTGACAAAAGCTTTTCTCAATGATTACACTTGATCCTAATTAAGAGTTTGCTTATATACAAGGCAGACATTCCTTATTAAAGGATTTCACATATCAATTACTTACTAAACACATTCACAGGGTCTTTCCTGGTTAAACACTCTGATGCATCTACAGGGAAGTATCTTCTTGACATTCACAGATTTTATTCCAGTGTGTACGCTATTACATTTGGTACTGGCTGCATCATTCCTGAAGCCTACTCCACATTTATTACCATCCTGTTTTCTCCAGGAGTTCCTTAATGTAGAGATTTAATAGTATGGCTAAGGAATGCCTTATATTCATCAATTCACTGGATAGCTTAAAGAATTCTTTTCTGTGGACAAGGAAAAGTCATCCCTGAAAGCAATCCTCCTTCACACAGCTTTTTGAGAACAAGCCAGGAGACGAATGTGGCTCACATTCATTATGTTTCCATGGATTGCTCTCCAGAGTGCATTCTTTGATGTCGGATGAGGGACGAGCTCCTTCTGAATGTTTTTCCACACTGAGGACACTGGCTGGGACCCTCCCTGCTGTGGAGTCTCTGATGTACCGCCAGGTGAGAGTTCTGCTTGAAGGACTTTCCACATTCAGGACACTGGTATGGGGTCTCCTTTGTGTGAATTCGCTGGTGCTTTGTCAGACAGGAGCTGTCCCTGAAAGCTTTGCCACACTGATTACACTCATAGGGCTTCTCACCAGTATGAGTCCTCTGGTGCCGGATGAGGCCAGCAATGTTCCTGAAAAGTTTCTGACACTGGTTACAGCCATAGGGCTTCTCACCAGTATGAATCCTCTGGTGCCGGATGAGGTAAGCACTTTCAATGAACGTTTTCCCACACTCTTTACATTCATAGGGTTTCTCCCCAGAGTGGATTTTTTGATGTACAATGAGGTGAGAGTTTCGGTTGAATGACTTTCCACACTCCACACATTCAAAGGGCTTCTCTCCAGTGTGAGTCCTCTCATGCTGGGTAAGGTATGAGCCATCCCGGAAAGCCTTTCCACATTTGCTACACTCATAGGGCTTCTCCCCAGTGTGGATTCTGAGATGCACAGTGAGATGGGAAATGTCGGTGAAAGGTTTCCCACACTCATTACATCGATATGGTTTTTCTCCTGTATGAGTTCTTTGATGCAAAATCAGAGATGAATTTCGGTTGAAGGTTTTCCCACATTCTAGACATTCATAAGGTTTCTCCCCAGTGTGAATTCTCTGGTGTTGTGTGAGAGCTGACCCATCACTGAAGGCTTTCCCACATTTATTGCATTTATAGGGCTTCTCTCCTGTATGGATTCTTTGATGCACAATTAGGTTATAGTTCTTGGAAAACGATTTTCCACATTCATTACAGGTGTAAGGTTTCTCTCCAGTGTGAGTTCGGTGATGCAAAACAAGAGAAGAGTTCCGTTTGAAGCATTTGCCACATTCAGTGCATTTATATAGTTTCTCTCCAAGGTGATTCCTCCTGTTTTCATTAAGAGATGAACTCAAGGTAAAGATGTCCCCAAAGTCCTTACCTTCATACAGTTTCTTCCCTCTTTTCACTATTTTTTGTTCACTAAGAGTAGTAAAATGATTGAAAGATTTAACACTTTCAGGGTATTTAAAGGTTTTCTCTCTCGTTTGATCTCTTCCAAGTTGAAAAACTTCCACAGAATGGTTGAAAGCTTTTCCACATGTGTCACTGTCACTATTTCTCTTAGCTACATAATTTTTCTGACAACTGTGTAAAGCTGCATCACAATCCAAACTTTTAATATCTGAGTCACATAGATGAAAACCATTTGTAGGTATTCGCTTAGATGACAGAAGGTCTGAGCTTGCACTCAAATGTTCTCCAAGTCCAGAATATTCACAAATTGCTTCCTGAGCCCCTGGCTTCTCCTGAATTAAAGGTAATTGCCTCAAATGTCCCTCCCGGTTCTTACAGTCCCAATTTTCACCTAGAATGGATAGATGGGATCCTTCTCTCATAAATCCTTCCATGTCCACGTCACAGGATGGTTCTTCCTCAGGAATATTCTGTCATTTTCAATCTCATCTCTCAAGCTGAAAAGCAAAGAATGAAAAAGATAGACTTAAGTACATAAAGCTGTATCTCGAAGAGGAATAAAAATGATGACAGAGCAGATGTGTGGATCCACATTTTTATTTTTTAATTAATTTTCCCCAGCTTATATTTTTATTGAAGTATATTTGACACACAATGATACATTAGTTTCAGGTGTACAACATAGAGATTTCACAAGTCTATATGTTATGCTATGCTCAGTACAAGCATAGCCACCATCTGTCATCATATAACACTATTACAATATCACTGACTATATTCCCTATAATGTACCTTTAATCCTCATGACTTATTCATTCCATAGCTGGAAGCCTGTATCTCCCTCTCCCTTTCATCCATTTTGCCCATCCCCCAACCTCTCTCTTCTGGCAACCATCAGTTTGATCTCCGCATTTATGAGCTGTTTCTACTTTTTGATTGTTTATTAGTTTTTTTAGATTCCCCCATATAAGTGAAGTCATATGGTATCTGTCTTTCTCTGCTTGACTTATTTCACTTAGCATAATACCCTCTAGATCCATCCAGGTTGTAGCAAATGGCAAAAATCTCATTCCTTTTTATGGCTCAGTAATATTCCATTGTATATACATACCACACTCATCTGTCAATGGGTGCTTGGGTTGCTTCCATATCTTGGCTATTATAAATAATGCTGCAATGAACAGGGGGACATATATCTTTTTGTATTCAGTGTTTTCTCTCCTTTTGGGGGGTAAATAGTAGTGGAATTACTAGATCATATGGTATTTTTATTTTTAATTTTTTGAGGAACTTCCATACTGTTTATCACAGTGGCTGCACCAATTTACATTTATGGGTATTTTTACTTTTTCAAATTAATCTCTGTTATAAGGTGAAGATAAAGTGAGAGTCAAAGGATGGAGCCAAGAACAGGCGCAAAGAGCCACATAGCATTTTCACCCTTCTAGAGAACAAGGAGGAGAAACAGTGGAGACAAGTATCACCAAAAGAATGAAACTGAGCTATAGGAGACCAGAGGCCAGGTATCAGTGTTCATACTGGAACACCATTTTGGCTATTGTGTGCTTGCCCCTACTACCCACTGCTGATACCAACAATCAATACACATTTTCAAAGCCCCAACTTTACTGTATGCTTATGATAGTGCAGAATGAGCAGTTTTCACCCCAGCATTGTGGTCGGTTATGTCTTTGTGGATGAGACAAAGCAAAAGCTCAATGACCCAGAAGTTCTGAAAGTCCTAGATCTGTCAATGATCACTCTGCAGGGTTATTATGAAAACTAGATCATGTCTGATGCTGGCTCTGACCTGAGAAATGAACATCATTCTCTAAGTGGCTGCCAGTGTCTCCACCATTATTGATCTTCCTCTAACCACCTTCCACCCCTTTGACTTCATGATATCAAGACAACTTGCTCCTCATTTCTTTTCTTTTTAAAGGTTATTTATTTATTCATGAGTGACACACACACAGAGAGGCAGAGACACAGGCAGAGGGAGAAGCAGGTTCCATGCAAGGAGCCCACTGGGGGGAACTGATCCTGGGACTCTGGGATGATGTCCTGAGCCAAAAGCAAATGCTCAACCACTGAGCCACCCAGGCATCCTGCTCATTTCTTTTGAGCAAAATGAAATTAGATCCTTAACTTGGGAAGAAATCTCTTTTAAAGAACTCTAGAGGAAAAATCCCAACATTAAATCAAAGTTTAAATTATGTAGGACACCTTCATGATCAACAAAAATCATACAGATGAGGACTAACAAATTTAATACCAACATTTTAAATTTCCACACAACAGAAAAACTGTAAGAGTCAAAACCTAAGTGGCAAATGAAGATTATAAAATGTAAGAGACAAAGGAATAGTGTCCACGATCATAAAGAATTCTTACAGAATAGCACAAAAAACGGGGCATGGAGACACAAAAAGGCACTTCATAGAAAATATAAATTTCCTGAAAACATGACTATCTGCTCATTCTCACCATCATTTAGACAATCACAAACTGAAACTTTAAGACAAAATGTACACTTTTCATATGAGTGAAAATATAAAGCTTAGGCATCTCATGGGAGAAGAGTGTTGGTGGGCATGTAAAGTGGTCAGTCCACCAGCAGGGTAATATAGTAACAGCCATCAAAACGTAAAATGGACACTTCCTTCCTACCAGCAAGCAATTCCACTTGTAGGCATTTCAGACTCAGAAAACATGAATCCCAAGCATAAACAATATATCAATCTATACCTAAGGAGACAGTCTTAAAGACTAGCAGAGAGAAGACAGAACACTGGTGAAGGAGTAAAAATCACCATGACAGACCACTTGATAGCAAAAATAGAAACCAGAAAGTAATGGGAAGTAACTTTAAAAGCGCCAAGGGGGAAAAATTCTCAGATACACTATTGCTCAAGAGTAATAAGACAAAGACAGCTTTAAAAAAACCAAAGAGTTTATCTCCAAGGACACTAGCCAAAAGAATTAGAAAAATGTGTTCTTCATGAAAAAAACACAGAAGGAATGGAAAAAAATGGAAATGAACATGTATTAAAATCAAATTCAGCATATAAAATGATACACCATCATATAAAATGTAGCAATAACAATGACTTGGAGTTAAAAACAGGACGGACTAAAAATTTTTTTTTCGGACTAAAATTTCAAATGGCAGTGGGTTTTTGATGGGAAAGGCATAACAAAATTAAGTGTCCTGATATCCTTCCATTGCTCATAATTCACATTATTTCTACTCAAGTCAGAATAAAAGAATAAATATAATGTAAAACTTCCAAACCCACAGTGCAGTCGTTTTCAATCAGTGTTACCCCCAAAGGACATATGACAATGTCTGAAAATGTTTTTGGTTGTCATGAATGGGGGGCAGATGCTACAGGTATTTAGGAAGTAGAAGCCAGGGATGCTACTAAACACCTTTCTTTTTAAAAAAATTTATTTATTTATTTATTCATGAGAGACACAGAGACACAGAGAGACAGGCAGAGAGAGAAGCAGGCTCTGTGCAGGGAGCTTGATGTGGGACTCCAGGATCACGCCCTGGGCCGAAGGCAGACGCCCAACCTCGGAGCCACCCAGGCATCCCCTAAACACTTAATACATAAGACAGTCTGAAAACACAGAATGGCCTAGTCCCAAGTGTCAATAGTGCTGAGGCAGAACAACCCTGTTGTAGTAAGAGAATAATAAAGAAAAGAATATCAGATTAATTCAGAAGGTGGTAATGGGGAAAGCAGAGAAAAAAAAAACAGATTAAACACAATGTACAAAACAAGATGTCATCAAAAACAATAAATGTAAATAGCATTGATGGGCCAGATAAAGATGCAGTCTCAGAGTGCACTAAGACAATGTGTATGCAACAGACACACCGAAAGCAAAAGGACATAGAAGATGAAAGCAAAAGTTTGGAACAGACAAAAGCTAGCCCAATATTTTACGGTTCTTTGCCAAGAAATGATAAACTTCAAATATGGTAAGAGGGCAAAAGAACAATGGCAAAAATGTCTATATTAACAGCATGCCTCAGAACAGAACAAAGTCAACAAGGAATGTTAATCAAAACTAGCAAATTCAACTATATAAAAGTTTTAAGGAACTTCTTTCAGAAATGAAAATTCAGAGAAACTTGATAGAGATAAGCAGGAGAGAATGTAATTAGCTAGCCTGTTCCGACAGTTGGATGAAGAACCATTCAACAATAATTAGAGCCAGAAAATGCTTTCTGAGTGCTGGTGGAACATTTGCTAACTGACAATAAACCAGGCCAAAGAACAAGTTCAACCAAGACCAGACCATAGCCTCTTAACTAAAAATGTGGTCAAGTTAAGAACCAGTAGCAGAAAGAAAATCAAGTACCAGAAAAACATTAAGTAAAACAAACTTCTATTTATCTGGAAAACAAAACCTTCTTTTTCCCTCAGGAATTCACAGCTCAAAGAGAAATATCAATAGAAATTAGAAAACACCAAGAAGCAAACTGAACAATGGAAATGGTAGATCTCAGAACATGTGCAAATGGGGGTGAGACTAACAGTTCCTCCAAAAATGCTGGCCTTTAATGCTGGTGTTAAAAAAAGACTGAAGGTTATTGAGTTCCATTTAAGACTTAAAGGAAAAAACAAAGGAATAAACAAACAGGAAGTAGAAGGATAGTGATAATAAAGGTAATAGCAGGAATTAAAGAAACAAAATAAAGAACATCCAAGAAGAGAAAGAAAACCAAGTCTGTTATTTAAAAAGATTAATGACACTTAGGAGGGCACTTAATGAGATGAGCACTGGGTGTTATAGGTTGGCAAATCTAACTTCAACTAAAAAAAAAAAAGGAAAAGATTAATGAAATAGACATACTTTGGCCAAGAGTATCCAAAAAAGAGAAGGCACACATTAGTGATATCAGTCATGAAAGAGGGATTTAACTAAGAAACAGAAAGTTACCAAAATGGCAACATTGGATTTATCCTAAGAATGCAAGGACTGTGAAACATTAGAATGTCTACTGACTCAACTCCCTATATTTTCAGAAAGAAATAGAAAACAATCCCCTATATCCTATCTCAGTAAAGTAAGAAAGTTAATTTGAGGAAATCTCATCCAGACTCATGATCAAAATGCTCTCAGATTCAGGTAGTAGACCCCTTTAACTCTATCAATAAATTCAAAAAGGAAAGCTCCAACTCTTGATGAACATTCTTAACAATCAGGGACACAAGGAATCAAGGTAAACATCATACCCAATGCAAAAACATCAGATTTGTTCACTTTGAAGCCAAGACCAACATCCCAGAAGCCTGCTACATCACAGCATTCAACAGTGATGTGGAGTTGGGCTAGTTGGTCTGGAGGACCAGGTCCCAAGATGTCCTGAATGTTATGAGTTCCTCACCTACAGAAAAGGCCTCCTGAGGCTGCCCTGCCACCACACTGCATGTTTCCCGTACTGGGCCTTTGGAGTACACTGGGGCCTGGATGGCCTGTGGTTATACTGTGAACATCAGAGATAGAGAGCACCTTCTTTTAGGTCTGTAGGGGAAGGATGTATGTGTGGACTTAAAAGAAAGGAGTCAGACATATACATATACACACATACACATATATATCTGTATATATGTGTATATATGTATACATACATGAGAGACACAGAGACACAGAGAGACAGGCAGGCACATACATGTATATATATATATGTATGTATGTATGTATGTATGTATATATGTATGATACCACTTGGGGAAATTTTTTAGGCACATAAATATTCTGGAAGTAATGCCCTGCCAAGACACTTACCAAAGCTGTGATCATGACTGTCTCAGGGATATGGAGAATGGGCCTTGAGGAGTAAAGGGAATATCTAGTCAATTTATAATAGACATTTTCTTTATTGCAATAAGAGACACCACTAAGAAAGTGAAATGACAACCCATCAATGGGAGAAAATATTTACAAAGTATACATCTAGTAAAGATCATATATGTAGAAGATATAAAAAAACTCTTACAACTCAATTAACAAAACAAACCAAATTTTAAAAACAGGCAACGGATGTGAGTAGACATTTATCCACAAAAAAGATACAGATGGCCAAAAAGCACATGAAAAGATACTCAACTTCACTGTCATTAGGGAAATGCTAATCAAAACCATAGTGAGATACCACTTCATACCCAGGAGTGTGGCCACATTAAAAAAAAAAAAAAAAAAGACAATAATGGGGCGTCTGGCTGGCTCAGTCAGTTGAGCAAGTGACTCTTGGTTTCAGCTCAGGTCATGATCTCAGGGTCATGGGATCAAGCCCCTCATCTGGCTCCACATGGATCTGCTTAGGATTCTCTCCCTTTCCAGTTCCTTCCTCTTCTCTCCAACCCCTCTCTCTAATATAAGTAATTAAAAAGTAATTTTTTAAAAAAGATTTTATTTATTCATGAGAGACGAGAGAGAGAGAGAGAGGCCAGAGACACAGGTAGAGGGAGAAGCAGGCTCCATGCAGGGAGCCCGATGTGGGACTCGATATCCAGGGACTCCAGGATCACGCCCTGGGCCAAAGGCAGGCGCTCAACCGCTGAGCCACTCAGGGATCCTTTAAAAAGTAATTTTAAAAAGTTAAACATAGGGATGCCTGGGTAGCTTAGGGGTCTCTCATGAATAAATAAAATAAAATAAAATAAAAATTCAAAAAGTTAAGCATAGAGTTACATGACCCAGCAACTCTACTCCTAGATATCTACTCAAGAAAAATGCAAACATAAGTCCACACATAAACTTATATTTGAATTACAAGTTCACAGTAGCACTATTCATGACAAACAAAAAGTGGAAATTCAGATAAATGTCCTTCAACTGAGGAACAGCTAAACAAAATGCAGAAATCCACACAATGAGATATTCTTCAGCCACAAGAAGGAATGAATCACTAATACATCCTACAACAACATAGCTGAACCTTAAAAACATTGTGCTCAGTTGAAGAACTCTGACCCAAAAGACTACGTATTATATGATCTCATTTATATGAAATGTCCAGAACTGGCAATTCCATACAGACAGAAATTAGTGGTTGCCAGCAACTGGGAAAAAAGGTGGAATGATTACTAATGGGTATGGGGTTTCTTGTTGGCCTAATGAAAACATTTTGGAATTACACAGTGGTGATGGTTACACAGCTTTGTAAATATACTAAAAACCACTTTGAATGAATCGTATGGTATTTTACCTCAATAAACCTCTAATAAGTAAATTTACACCTTCAAGAATGATGCCAGTGATGCTAAGCATACATGTGTCCCCTAGAAGGGGACAAGTCTCTTCCAGCCTGAACCAGAGCTCTTGACCTTGGTAGTACTTCCTCAGAGCATGTGGAAATCTGTGGAGGTGTTAGGTTGTCACAAAGATGCAGGCAGTGGAGAATGCTGGCATTTGATGGGCCTGGGCTGGGGATATAAATTTGCTTCCATGCTCAGGACCACCACATGATGCTTGACCACCCCATGGACCAAAGTCCCTGCATCATACTACTTGGGGTATCTCAGAACAGAATAATACTTTATGTGTTACAAGACATTAAGGAAAAGGTGCCTTCATTTAGAAGAAAGCTAAAAAGAGGGATGCCTGGGTGGCTCAGAGGTTGAGCATCTGCCTTCGGCACAGGGTGTGATCCCAGGATCCATGATCAAGTCCCACATTGGACTCCCTGAAGGGAGACTGCTTCTTCCTCTGCTTATGTCTCTGCCTCTCTCTCTCTCTCTTTCTGTGTCTCTCATGAATAAATAAATAAATCTTTAAAAAGAGAGAGAGGGAGAGAAAGCTAAAAAGAAATCAGGATACTGCCCTGGATTTATGGACTCATTCCCTATTTTGCATCTCCTTCACAAAAACTGGTCATTCCAACTATATCTTCAGTCAATGAGTGCCTGAGGGCCATAGTGAGACTTTGGGGGAAATAATATTAGGGAATTTAACAAAGGTATCACATTGAATTTTACTAATTAAGGTTATTTTAAAAACATCTCAGATTATGGCAGCCCTGGTGGCTCAGCGGTTTAGTGCTGCCTTTGGCCCAGGGTGTGATCCTGGAGACCTGGGATCAAGTCCCACCCACGTCGGGCTCCCTGCATGGAGCCTGCTTCTCCCTCTTCATGTGTCTCTGCCTCTCTCTCTCTCTCTCTCTGTCTCTCATGAATAAATAAATAAATAAAATCTTAAAAAAAAAAAAACTCAGATTGCAGCACTTGCTGGCTCAGTCAGAAAAGCCTATGACTCTTGCTTGATTTTGGGTTTGTGACTTTAAGCCCCACACTGGGTATAAAGATTACATAAATATATATGTAAATATGTATTTAAATAAATACATAAATAAATAAATAAAACTTAAAAATAATACATACATACACAAATAAAACTTTAAAAAACAAACACAAGGGGCACTTGGTCGGCTCACTTAGTTAAGTGTCTGCCTTTGGCTTGGGTCATGATCTTGGAGTTCTTAGATGGAGTCCCAGGACTGAGCCCTGCATCAGGCTCCCTGCTCAGCAGGAGGTCTGCTTCTCCCTCTGCCCCTCACCATGCTCATGCTCTCTCATATACATAAATAAAACCTTTAAAAAAATAAATAAGTAAAATAAAATATCTCAGATTATTTCCTTCCTTACTTCCTTATGTACTACCACTTTTAGAAGTACAATACAAAATTTATGCTGTAAAAAATTCACCTTGATGCCATTCACATATTTTGGGGGTTCCCTATTTCTCCCCCACTATTCTTCTGACCCTGTCCTCAGATGTTCACCATACTACTTGTCTGAAGCCCCAGTATTACCAATTTTCCCCAGTCTGTCCTTCTCTTCCCCATGGCCATCTAAGAAGGTGGTCTCCAAGTCTATTTTTACATGTTACCCCAGCATGGGCTGAGATGTCAGGTCTGAAGAACTGTTTTCTGTAATAAATTGTCCTGATGTTGTTCCAGGTCATATCACAAGGGGTGACTGATCCTTTCCCTATGACTATGTCCCAGCTCATCTAAACAGCCTGGGTTGCCTTACTGCATAAGCACTTAAAACCTGCTTCCACCAAAATACTTTCTCTCCTTTCTACTTAATACACCTGGTCTGTGTCCACTTCCCCAGCACTCATTGTTCCAAAAGCATCCACCCATACCTCACCTCATTCAGTTTCACTGAAGACAGTAACTTCTTACTATCCTATAATTCAAACCATCAGCACTGGACTGCTTCCTATATCTTCTAAGGCATTGTACCCAAGCATTTAAATCCAGAAATAGGGATCCCTGGGTGGCGCAGTGGTTTGGCGCCTGCCTTTGGCCCAGGGCGCGATCCCGGAGATCCGGGATCGAATCCCACGTCGGGCTCCGGGTGCATGGAGCCTGCTTCTCCCTCTGCCTGTGTCTCTACCTCTCTCTCTCTCTGTGACTATCATAAATAAATAAAAAAATTTAAAAAAAAATCCAGAAATAAATACTTTTATTGATTCTTTATATGCACATAAGACTTTAGTATTTTAAAATTACATGGTTATATAACATTATCTTAAAATTCCTTTAATAGCTACTCCAGGATGGCAAAAGACACACTGCAAATGACTATTCACAAAAAGTGAGCATTACACAAAAATTAACTCAAAATAGATCACAGGCCTAAATATGAAAGCTGAAATCATGAAATTCTTTTTATATATATATAGATTTTATGTATTTATTCATGAGAGACAGAGAGGGAGGCAGAGACATAGGCAGAGTGAGAAGCAGACTCCATGTAGGGAGCCCAATGTGGGACTCAATCCCGGAACTCTAGGATCACACCCTGAGCCAAAGGCAGACACTCAACCGCTGAGCCACCCAGGCATCTCTGAAATCATAAAATTCTTAAAAGAAAAACAAGTACAGGGATCCCTGGGTGGCGCAGCGGTTTGGCGCCTGCCTTTGGCCCAGGGTGCGATCCTGGAGACCCGGGATCGAATCCCACATTGGGCTCCGGGTGCATGGAGCCTGCTTCTCCCTCTGCCTGTGTCTCTGCCTCTCTCTCTCTCTCTCTCTCTGTAACTATCATAAAAAAAAAAAAAATTTTAATAAAAAAAAAAAAAGAAAAACAAGTACAAAAAAAAAAAAAAGAAAAGAAAAACAAGTACAGATTTTCACAAATGGGTACAACACAAAAGTACAAGTGACCAAAAAAAGTAGATAAAATTGACTAATCAAAATTAAAACATTTGTGCTTTAAAGAATTTCAATAGGAAAGTGAAAAAGGAAAAAACAATAACTCAACCCTCAGAGAGGCTCCTGGATGGCTCAGTTGGAAAAGCATGCAACTCTTAATCTCAGGATCAGGAGTTCAAGCCCCATGTGGGGTGTAGACATTATTTAAATAAGTAAAACTTAAAAAAAAAACTCCACAGTGGAATGCCTGGGCGGCTCAGAGATTGAGCGTCTGCCTTTGGCTCAGGTCGTGATCCTGGGATCGAGTCCCACATCGGGTTCCCTGCGGGGAGCCTGCTTCTCCCTCTGCCTGTGTCTCTGCCTCTGTGTGTCTTTCATGAATAAATAAATAAATCTTTAAAAAAATAAAAATTAGGGCAGCCCTGATGGCGCAGCGGTTTGGCGCCACCTGCAGCGTGGGGTGTGATCCTGGAGACCTAGGATCGAGTCCCGCATCAGGCTCCATGCATGGAGCCTGCTTCTCTTCCTCTGCCTGTGTCTCTGCCTCTCTCTCTCTGTGTCTATGAATAAATACATAAAATCTTTAAAAATAATAATAATAAAAAATAAAAATTAAAAAAAATAAAAATTAAAAACTCCACAGAATAGGATCAAATACTTACAAATCATATATCTTATTAAGGTCAAGTACCAAGAATAAATAAATCTTTCAACTCAATAATTAAAAAAGATAGGGGATCCCTGGGTGGCTCAGTGGTTTGGCGCCTGCCTTTGGCCCAGAGCGTGGTCCTGGGGTCGAGTCCCGCGTCGGGTTCCCGGCATGGAGCCTGCTTCTCCCTCCTCCTGTGTCTCTGTCTCTCTCTCTCTCTATATATATATGTCTCTCATGAATAAATAAGTTTAAAAAATAATAATAATAATTTAAAAAGATCAAGGGGTGCCTGAGTGGTTCAGTCGTTTGAATGCCTGCTTTTAGCTCAGGTCCTGATTCCAGGTCCCTGGGATAGAGCCCCATTGGGCTTCCTGCTCAGTCGAGAACCTGCTTCTCTTCTTCCTCTGCCTCTCCCCTCTGCTCCTGCTCTTTCTTCAAATAAATAAAACCCTTTAAAAATACTTAAAAGATCAGTAACTCACTTAATAAAGGGGCAAAGGATCTGAATTGATAGTTCTCCAAAAAAAAGATATACAAATGGACAAATAAGCACAATGAAAAGATGCACACCACCATTAATTACTAGGGAAATGCCTATCAATACCGCATTGAGATACCACTTCATGGGACGCCTGGCTGGCTCAGCGGTTAAGCATCTGCCTTCGGCTCAGGGCATGATCCTGGAGTCCTGGGATTGAGTCCCACATCAGGCTCCCTGCATGGAGCCTGGTTCTCCCTCTGCCTATGTCTCTGCCTCTCTGCCTATGTCTCTGCCTCTCTGCCCCTCTCTCTCTCTCTCTCTCTCTCTGTCTCTTATGAATAAATAAAATCTTAAGAGATCCCTGAGTGGCGCAGCGGTTTAGCGCCTGCCTTTGGCCCAGGGCACGATCCTGGAGACCCGGGATCGAATCCCACGTCGGGCTCCCGGTGCATGGAGCCTGCTTTTCCCTCTGCCTGTGTCTCTGCCTCTCTCTCTGTGTGTGATTATCATAAATAAATAAAAATTTAAAAAAATTTATCAAAAAAAATAAAATAAAATCTTAAAAAAAAGAAAGAGATACCACTTCACATCCAGAAGGATGGCTATAGTCGGTTCTACTCCTAGGGAGTTATTTATCCAAGAGAAATGAAAACATAGGTCCATCAAAAAAAAAAAAACAAAAAACACCCCACACATGAATGTCTACAGAAGCATTACTCGTAATATACAAAAAGCGGAAGCAACTCAAATGCCCATCTACTGATGAACTGATAAACAAAATGAGGTATATCCTTACAATGAAACATTTCTCATCCATAAAAATGAGCTAGATACTGATAGATGCTACTCTACTATACAACAAACCTTGAAAACATTATGCTAAGTCAAAGACAATCCCCCAAAAAGGATTTTATATGGCCATTTATATGAAATATCTAGAAGGCAAATGCGTAGAGACAAAAAGTAGACTAATGATTGCCTAAGGCTTGGAGGGATAAAAGACATAAGGAGTGACTGCTAATGCGTATAGATTTTGTTTTGGGGGATGATGAAAACATTTTTAAATTGATAGCAGTGATAGATACACAACCTAGGGAGTATACTAAAAAACACTGAATTGTATACCTTAAAGGATAAATTGTATACTATATGAATTGTATCTCAAAAAAGCTGTTTTAAAAACAAAATTAAGGAGGTGAGGCACCTGGGTGTCACAGCGGGTTAATTATCTGATTCTTAGTTTCAACTCAGGTCATGATCTCAGGGTCATGAGACCAGCCCTACTTGGGGCTCCGAGCTCAATGCATGGAGTTTGCTGGAGATTCTCTCTCCCTTTGCCCCTCCTGCTCATGCTCTCTCTAAAATGAATAAACAAATCTTAAAAAAAAAAGTGTTGAGTCGGCTGGGATCAGAACCACTAGTTTAGACACCACCTAGAATGTTTCTGATACCTTAGAACTTCACAAGAGAAGTTAACAGTTTTATAGGGATGTGCCAAACTTATATAGAATTCTATTCCCAGGCACTGACCTCTGAAGGGCTTTATCCCCAGTTTGGACCACCTGGCAGAGGGCTCACTTGAGCTGGATGCCTGGATGTTTGACATCAGTGGCACCAGACCTCAGTTGTCCAACCCCAACCACATGGTTCCTGCCATCTCTATGGACCACCTATGATAATGTTTACTTGTTTAAGTGATGCATTCTTTAACAAAAATAGTTTCCCAACTTTAGCTCTGTCCTAATAAAGTCACCCACCTGACTACCAATGTGATAAAGTGTGACTCCATTTGGATGAATGACTGCTACTAGTTTTCAAGCCTCCCCCTTCTCCTACTGCTCCACATGTAGGCAAGCTAACTAGAAAGCCTGGGTGCTTTCTTCTTGCTATGAGCAGGTCCCTGAAATCATGACCTGAGCCCAAATCAAGAATTGGTGGCTTAATGGACTGAGCCACCCAGACACCCCCCCAACTTTTTTTTTTATTGGCAAAGGATAATAAACTTTTCTGGGGTGATGGTAATTTTGATAAAGAATTGGGTTGTACTTGTAAAAACTCTCCCAGTGGTACAGTGAAGATCTATGCATTTCCCCATTTCATTGTGTCAATTTTGCCTCAAAAATTTAAAAAAGCAGGACGCCTGGGTGGCTCAGCGGTTTAGCCTCTGCCTTTGATTCAGGGCGGGGTCCTGCGGTCCTGGGATGGAGTACCGCATCAGGCTCCATGCGCGGCCCTGCTTCTCCCTCTGCCTAGGTCTCTGCCTCTGTCTCTCATGAATAAATAAAATCTTTAAAAAAATTTTTTCAAAGGGCAATAATGAGATGTTTGAGGGGGGAGCTTCGTAATACCTGGAACTTTCTTAAATGTTCCCCTCAAAAGATTAACGTATGGTTGAAAGGATGAAGGAAAATATATAAGAGGCAGCATGTATAGCAAATGTTAGCGGGTAGGCTTAAGGTCGCACAAGTATTGCCTCCCCTATATGTACGAAAATTTTTTCCATAAACTATTAGCAGGAGAGGAGTTGAAAAAAAAGAACCACTATACCAAGGGAGAGGAAAATGAAACGGCCACTAAAAAAACAGGTGGGAAAATAGATGATTTTACAGCTAGCAGGTGGAGGGAAGAACGAGGGATCTGCCACCTGCGGGGTCTTACCACCTGTGGGAAATGGCAGTTTCCCGGCGCCACGCGGCCACTCTAGTCTGAGACCCACCGACAGCGGTCCATTACTATTCGGCAGAATAGGGTGGACCCGGAATTCGCCCCAGCGGCAGGGCCGGGGACCTAGAAGACCGGAGCAAAATGGTCCCAGTGGAACGACCAGCCAGACACGGGCGCGGAACCCCCGAGCGGCGCGAAGGACGGAGCTGAGGCGTCCTCACTCGCGGGGGGCGTCTATGTCCAAGGGGGGTACTACGTCCTGGGTCGCTGAGGCATCTGTGCCCCCGGCCGACCGGCGCCCCTGAGAGCCGGACGCGCCCACTCCTCTCATGAAATCCGCTGGCGGACGCACCGCCCACGCCGCACCAGCATCCGGCTGACCCCTTCCGCGCTCCACATACCCACCTACACACACACATCACTGTCCTGAGGGAAACTGAGGCTCCAGGGTCCGTAGGACACAGCGGCACTCACCTCTGGCGGGCAGGCGATTGGACCAGAGGCGGCGGCCATTTGCAGCGGGTGCGCGTGCGCGCGCCGGGACCCGGATGTGTGCGTCCCTGTGGGCTCCGCCCCGCCGCGGACGGTGCAGACAGGTCCGATGATCCCCGACTTTTGGGGCTGAGCGGCGGTGTAGCCCCTCTGTCTGGGCGGGGGTTGGAGCGGGTTCCAGCCTCAGACGTCCATGTCCCGCGCCCACACCTCACTCTGCCTTGACGTCACCCGCGCGGGTCGACGGAGGACGTTGCCCGGAAGAGCTGTCTCTATTCCCCCTTTATCCACCCAATTATTTATTGATATCAATACGGACTCACGAGGAATTTTTCTCCTTTGGTTTTAATCCGACGCCATCATTATTGTACAGCCTCATTTTTATTTATACCATATTGAATTACTTTAAATAGCTTTAGAATTATTTTAAATATGGTATTATGGTATAAATGTATTTATGGTATAAATAAATATGGTATTATTCTATACCATAATTTATTATTTCTGTGAAAAATACGTAAAATTTAAGATATTTACACCTCGTTATTCGTTGACAATATAATTACTTAGTTGAAACAAGCTACACAATTTTGAATTAATAGGACAGCTAGGGGATCCCTAGGTGGCTCAGCGGTGTAGCGCCTGACTTGGGTCAGGGACGTGATATTGGAGTCCCAGAATCGAGTCCCGCATAGGGCTCCCTGCGTGGAGCTTCTCTCTCTCTCTCTCTCTCTCTCAATCTTAAAAAAAAAAGGACAGCTAAGTAAGGATTTTAGATAGATTATTAGTAAAAATCAGTGAATCCATTATGGAAAACGTAAAAATCAGTAATAAGCAGTTAGGAAACACGCTCTGAAAAGAAATGCTTGTCAATTTTATGTATGTATGTGTATAAAATGATTCCAATAACAATAATACTCATACCTCCATCATCCATCATTAACTTTGGGGAAGATGATGTGACCCCCAAAATAGACCAGGCAGCGTTTAAGGCCCAGGTTACTAGGCTGGGATCCTCCAGCAGAGCCTGGGAAGGGATGATGAGATGATTCTCAAAGAATGTCTCAAATATGTTTTTTAATTATAAAGGGGAAAACAGTAGCTTGATAGTGGAAAAACCTAGCAGGCACCATCCTCACCATCACTTTTCTGGAATTCTTGTCAAAAATGCACCATCTCAATCTAATCATGGGAAACAGACAAACATTATAGAAAATAACAGACCAGTATCCTGCTAAAGTGTCAAAGTCAGGAAAGACAAGGAAAGACTAAGGAATTGTCACACATTAGATAAGACTGAGACACCACAAATAAATGCAATGTGGGATCTTGGAACAAAAATGGACATTTGGAAACAATAATTCAAGTAAAGTCTGTACTTCAGTCGTTAACAGTGAACCAGCGGTAGTTTCCTAGTTTTTTGTTTGTTTGTTTGTTTTTGTTTTTTAAATAATCTCTACACCCAACTTGGGGCTAGAACTCAAAACCCCAAGATCAAGAGTTGCATGATTTTCTGACTAAAGCCATCCCAAGCACCCTGGTAATTTCCTTGTTTTGGTAACTATATCATGGTTACCTAAAATGGTAACATTAGTGGAAACTGGTGAAAGATCTACAGAAGTCTATTATTTTTCCAGCTTTTCTATGTTAAGAAAACCATAGGGGTACCAGGCTGGCTCATTGGATGGAGGATTGATCTCGAGTTTGTGAGTTTGAGCCCCGCTGTGTATAGAGACTATTTAACAATAAAATCTTTTTAAAAAAGAAAAAGAAAACCACAGGCCAAAAATTGTATTACTCAGGCCACATCACCAAACCGGGACTTAATACCTAAATTAACTGTACTCTCTGTCTCCCTCAGACATGTAGTCCTAACCTGTTGTCAGGAATTTTCTGGTCAGTACCAAAAAGGTAATCTGTCACTTGGGCCCTCTTCATCCCTCAGAGGAAGGGGAATCCACCTAGTAAGATATAGTAAGACCCTTTTGATCTCAAAATGAAGGTGACCTCACCTGCAATAATCCTTTTTTCTGAGCTCCTCTCTACTTACTAGATGGGATGCTGCCCATTTTATGGATCCTTTAATAAAGTTAATCAGAGTTCAAATCTACTTGGTTGAATTTTGTTTATTAACATTTGTAAGATTAAAATTACTTCTAAAATAAAAATATAGGAAAAAAAACTCTAGTCCTGATGAGGGATGGAAGCAGAAAAATGTTCACCTTTAGACCAGAAGGCTGACCTATAGCCTGCATAGTTCCAATAAGGATCAAATAAGTGCTGGTTGTTACATTCCTAAATAGTCTCGTGACTGCCTGTACATCACACCAATAGTTAATATTGAACTGATTGATAAACATTGAGAAACCTTGCAAAAGTAGTTTATGAGCAGAAATTAAAAGAAGACATTTATGATCTAATATTGAATGCACATCCCCTCCCTCTTGATCACTATGCATATAACCAAGCTTCACACAGCAAAAGTACAGATCTTCCCACAAATCCTGTCCCTGTGTTACTTAAACAAACTTACTAAGTTGCACCAGAAAACATCTTAATAGGGCAGCCCTGGTGGCGCAGTGGTTTAGCCGCCTGTAGCCAAGGGCGTGATCCTGGAGACGTTGGATCGAGTCCCATGTCTGGCTCTCTGTGTGGGGCCTGCTTCTCCCTCTGCCTGTGTCTCTGTGCCTCTCTCTCTCTCTGCATCTCTATGAATAAATAAATAAAATCTTAAAAAAAAGAAAACATCTTAATAATTCTTTCTTGGGATATCTGGGTGGCTCAGAGGTTAAGCATCTGTCTTTAGCCTAGGGCATGATCCTGGAGTCCCAGCATTGAGTCCTACATCGGGCTTGCTTCTCCCTCTGTCTATGTCTCTGCCTCTCTGTGTGTGTGTCTCATGAATAAATAAATAAAACATTTTTAAAAATAATAATAAATCTTGACTATATTGTGTTTTTTAAAGATTTATTTATTCATGAGAGACACAGAGAGAGAGGTGAAGTTTGTGGGCAGTGTTGTTTGAGTCCTCTATACCCTTATCAATCTCCAACTACTTATTCTATTAATTACAGAGAAAAGAGTATTTTTTTTAATGATTTTATTTGTTTATTCATAGAGACACAGAGAGAGAGGCACAGGCAGAGGGAGAAGTAGGCTCCACGCAGGGAGCCCAACATGGGACTTGATCCAGGGTCTCCAAGATCAAACCCTGGGCTGCAGGCAGCACTAAACCGCTGTGCCACCAGGGCTGCCAGAGAAGAGAGTATTAAAGTCCCCAACTATAATTACGGAACTAGTTTTCTTTAAATTCTACTAGTTTTTGCTTCATTTATTTTGGAGTTTTATTGTCAGGTGCATACATATTTAGGATAGTTATGTCTTCTTCATAAATTTCATATCTTTATGTAATGTCTGATTAAGTTTTGGAATATTGGTGAGGTCTAGAGCGGATGACCAAGAAAGAATTCTTGAGATGTCTTTGGTGCAAAACGGTGGCTGTATTAAAGCCCGGGAACAGGACCCATGGGCAGGAAGAGCCGCTGCCCCGGACCTGTGAGGGGTGGCTGATTATACACCTGGGAGTTAGGAGGGGTTTGAGGATAATGTACTTTCTAAGGAATTTTGGAAGCAAGGTTTCCAGGACCTTGAGGGGGCTAGCTATTGTTGGGAAAAGGTCACTTATTACCGTCTAATAAAACCTGAGTCATGAGACCCTTCAGATGTATATCAGTGGGCAATTGTGCTTGGAGGATGACTGCCAACACGTATCTTGGAGGTTTAGAGATAAAGGAAATTTCTAAAGGAATTTTTATAAGTTAAAGTAGACTGACAGGATCCTGGGGGTTGTGCTAAGATTGCCTTCTGCCCTCAGCAAAGTATGAACTTTGAGGTAGTTGAGTCTGTAGAGGAATGTCACTCTCCCTGTTTCAAGGACTTGTCAATGTGCTTTGTCCCTCAGCTAGTCCTCTGTTCCCTCATCACTGAGATCAAGAGTCACATGCTCTATAGACTGAGCCAGCCAGGCACCCCTACATCATTCACTTTTAATGTAATTATTGATAAGGTTGAATTTAAGGCCTACAATATTACTATTTGTTTTCTGTTGGTCTCTTCCATGATTTGTTCCTTTGTTTCCCCTTTCCTGCCTTCTCTGGATTATTTGAATATTCTGTAGCATTGCATCTTATTTATCTATTGGCATTTTAGCTATACATCTTTGCGTTTTTTTAGTGGTTCTAATGGGGTGCAGAAGGCTAGCTAGGACAAAACACAAACTGACATTCTGCACCCTCCTTCCCCAACCCTCCACTATGGGGTTTGTGTGATGTTCCTCCAGAAAACTTCCAACTATTCTCATACCCCTCCTAACTCCCGGGTATATAATCAGCCACCCCTTACAGGGCTCTTCCTGCCCACGGGTCCTGTCCCCATGTTTTAATAAAACCACCATTTTGCACCAAAGACACCTCAAGAATTCTTTCTTGGTCATCGATTCCGGACCTCACCCCACCAAACCTCACCTATATTCCAAAACTTCATCACTTGAACTTTCTAATTTTGCAAATATGTGCCTTTTACCAAATTTGGGGAGTTTGCAGTCATTATTTCTTCAAGTATTTTTTTCTTAGCCAATCTTTCTCCTGATGCTTTAATGACACAACTTTAGACATTTTGATATTGTCCCATAGGTCACTGAGGCTGTTTTCATTATTTTTGACCGTTTCATTCTGCCTATTCTTCAACCTGATCTTCAATGTTGCTAATTATTTTCTCTTATTTTATTCTGCTCCTGAGCTCATCCATTTGGTGAACTCTTTATTTTAGGTATTTTTCAGTTCCAAAATTTGCATATGGTCGAATTTCAACTTCCAGTTTTAATTCCCTACTGAAAAGTCTGTCTTTCCATTTCATTTGTTTACCTCTACCTCATGGAGCAGAGTTAGAGAGCTGCTTTAAAGTCTTTGGTAGGGATGCCTGGGTGGCTCAGCAGTTTGTTGCCTGCCTTCATGCCTAGGTCGTGTTCCTGGAGTCCTGGAATTGAGTCCCACATTGGGCTCCCTGCATGGAGCCTGCTTCTCCCTCTGCCTATGTCTCTGTCGCTCTCTCTCTCTCTGTGTCTCTCATGAATAAATAAATAAAATTAAAAAAATAAAAATAAAGTATTTGGTAATTGCTATATCCAGGTCCTTTCCTTTAAGTGTTGATCATTGTTCATATTTGCCTGGTTCTCTTTATAGCAAATAATTTGGATTGTGCCCTGAGAATTTTGAATATTACGATATGGGACTCTGGGATTTCTTAAAATCAGCTGGAAAATGTTGCATTTTTGTTTTATCAGTGATAAACCCAGATAGGCTTTTTTTTTTTTTTTAAGATTTTATTTATTCATTCATGAGAGACACACAGAGAGAGAGGCAGAGACACAGGCAGAGGGAGAAGCAGGCCCCATGCAGGGAGCCCAACGCAGGACCGATCCCGTGTTCCCAGGATCACGTCCTGGGCTGAAGGCAGGCGCTAAACAGCTGAGCCACCCGGGCTGCCCTCCAGCTAGGTTTAGACTGTAAGTTCTGCCTCATTTTTTGTGGATGGTGGTTCCAATGTCAGTTCAGGGTGGGTTGTTGTTGTTTTGAGAGAGAGAAAAAGAGAGAGACAGGGAGAGCAGGAGTAGAGTAGTGGTGATGGAGCAGGAAGGCCTCCCTGGGACTCTTAGCCCAGGACTCTGAGATCATGACCTGAGCCAAAATTGGGAGGCTTAACTAACTGAGCTACCTAGTCACCCCTGCCAGTGTCAGCTCAGTTTTAAACTCTGCTATGGTGTTTGAGTCTACCTGACATGCAACCAAAGCTACATACCAGAATGTCCCTATCACTAATATTCATAAAAGTCCGAAAGCATCATCAACCAAATAATCTACCAACATTAAAATGAACAGAATTTGGCATTTTCATACAGTGTAATACTGGACCAAACAAACCACTACTTACATACAAAAAAAAAGGATAAATTTTATAAATAGTATTGAGCAAAAGAAGGCAAAAAAGAATACATACTTCAGAACTCCATTTATGCAAAGTTCAAAAACTGGCAAAAGGAATCTACCGCAACAGAAATCAGGATAGTGTTTGTGAACCTTTGGAGGAGAGCTAATATTGACTTGGAATGAATCAGAAAGGGAGCATCTGGGAGCGCTGTTAATATTTTTTTATTTTTTTAAAGATTTTATTTATTCATGAGAGACGGAGGGGGGGGCGGGGGGGCAGAGACACAGGCAGAGGGAGAAGCAGGCTCCATACAGGGAGCCAGACATGGGACTTGATCCTGAGTCTCCAGGATCAGGCCCTGGGCGGAAGGCGGCGCTAAACCGCTGAGCCACCCAGGCTGCACAGTATTTTTTGATTTTATATTTGTGATGCCCTCTTCCAGAATGGAGAAAAGGCCTCCCAGAAGCTAGGCCAGGGACCCCAGAGGACATAGGTTTTCTTCCAGAGAGAAGAATCAGAGTCTAGAAAAACCGTAATCACTTCCTAATCACCAAACTCTACCTGAAGAAATAAATAATACACTGAAACTAATAATACACCGTATGTTAATTGGTTTTAAATTTTTAAAAAAGGGGGGGGAAGCCTCCTTTGTGGTTAGGGCAAGATTTCATAGGTGTGGTGCACTGGAATCTGCCTTTTCCTTTGCGAATCCAGTCCCTCCCTGCTCACCACAGTACTTTGGGAGTGGGGCGGGGCTCAGAACTTGTCCTTTAGCGTCAAGGTCAATGGATCCCCGGGACTCTCGGGACCTGAGCTATCTGAGTTATCCTTTTGGGAGGGTAGTGCAGTATGTGTAGGAAGAAAGATGGACAGATATCCAGGGACCAGAGGGTGTCTGCCACCAGTGGGGCTCCTCCTCCAGAGGATGGAGGTCTTGCTGGGAGATGGGGTTGGACGAGGAGAAAGGCCCCTGCCCGTACAGTGGATCTGGGGGACGATCCCCAGTGATGGCCAGCAGCAGATACCTGCCCCCACTGGAGCCACCTGCGACCCCGCTCCGGGTCCTCCCGGCTGCCCCGCCGCCGACTCCGCCCGAGCGCTAATCATGCTGCCTCATCAGCAGCAGCAACGTTAACGCTGTGTTCTCGGTCATCCCCACTCGAAAGGCAACAGCCCACCCTTCCCGCGCCAACGTACCCGCTTCCGGGTCTCCAGCACGCATGCGTGTTCTCCCAGCGGCCTACAACTCCCAGAAAGTCGCGGGAGGCGGCGCACCACCTTCTTCTACAAGTCGCGTTAGCTGTGGCGGCGGCGCCCTCTCCTGGCGAGAGAAGGAGACGACAGCAGATCCTGGATGTCAAGGATTCAGATCGCAGGGCTCTGAAGTGATCCCACAGGTGAAAGGAAAAATCACCCGCGGAATTCAGCCTCAAGCACCGAGCCCCGCAGTTCCTACTGGATTCATCCTCAACGGCTATACGCGGAGCTCTGAGCCAGCCTGTAGGGGCGGTAGGGACCTTTATCTGGTGACTGAAGTTTACTTTTGCCACCCTAGGTGTTCTTACCAGAATATTTTCTTTAATACAAGGAAAAGTCAATGGCTTAGACAATTTGTCTAGAAACGAATGAGGGGTAACTCCCTCAGCCAAAGATATGTGAACCTTAGAAAATACTGCATTTATTGGACTTACTTTTCCTCAACATCCTATTTAGAACATTTTCAATTATTTAGAAAACTTAGCAAGATTGTGGGAGCACACACCTAACCCTGCCCCTAAATTAGACAATAAACGTTTAACAACAGGTGTTTTATCACTATACACATAAACACCATTGGGTTTATTTTGATAATAATCGAATGGGATTAAGAGTGGTTTCAAAAAGGCACGGCCTGTGCCTCAGGTTAACACAGATGCTTTCTAGCTTCATGAGTGATGTAAAAAGACCTCAACTCTCTAAACTCTCCAAAACTCACCTTTAGGGACACCTGGGTGGCTCAGCGGTTGAGCATTGACCTTCGGATCAGGGCGTGATCCCGGGATCCAGAATCGAGTCCCACATCGAGCTCCCTGCGAGGAGCCTGCTTCTCCCTCTGCCTATGTCTCTGCCTCTCTCTCTGTGTGTCTCTCATAAATAAATAAATCTTTAAAAAAAATAAAACTCACCTTCCTCATTTGAAAATCAGAGTAATTAGAGAGCTCTGTGAGGACTGTATTGCTAGTACCTGTGTGTTCTATACACACTAAACCCTCAATGCAGATTCACTATTGTTTAATTACTAAGGCCTTTTTAAGAAGAATTTCTAGAAACGGAATTCCTAGATGCCAGAATGATAGGAACATTTTAAGTAATTTTATATTATTATGAACTCTCCCTTCATACTTATCCCACGTATACTCACCACCAGATGTTTCCAGAGTCAGATTCTTGGGACCAACAATAGAAATGAGGCAGGACCACAAATCAAATGTAAAGGCAAAGCTATATTGGGGGTGACAGCTCAAGCTGAGGAAAGACAGTACTAACAAGCAAGAATTAAACTCACTCCTCGGGCAGCCTGTGTGGCTCGGCGGTTTTACGTGCTGCCTTCGGCCCAGGGCATGACCCTGGAGACCCAGGACCGAGTCCCATGTCGGGATCCCTGCATGGAGCCTGCTTCTCCCCCTGCCTATGTCTCTGCCTCTCTCTTTCATGAATAAATTAATAAAATCTTAAAAAGAATAAACTCACCCCTCCTAACCATGGAGAGGCCCTGCTTATATAGAGAAAGTTCCATCCACTAAGGTTCCCACTCAGGTCCAATATGCTAAGGACAGAAAGGGGTAAAAAAAAATACCTCATCCTGATTGATCAATATTGGTAGTTAACACAGGCAACTCATTGGTGCTTTTGGGAGCCAGGGTCTTCTGTTTTTGTTTTTTTTTTGTTTGTTTTTTTAAAGATTTTATTTATTTATTCATGAGATACACAGAGAGGCAGAGACACAGACAGAAGGAGAAGCAGGCTTCTCGCAGGGAGCCCGATGTGGGACTCGACCCCAGGACTGGATTCACACCCTGAGCCAAAGGGAGACACTCAATCACTGATCCACCCAGGCATCCCCAGGGTCTTATGTTTTAAGTCTGGCTTGTATATGGGGTGGGCCATATCCTGGTTCTGCTCTGTAGGAGAAAAACCATGTAACAACAAAGTGCTCCAGATACACAATGTTTTTTACCTGTAACTTGTTTCCATAGTCCCTTTCATGCCTCTATTGTTTCTCTTGCTATGTAATAATCTACCATAAATTTAACACCGTAAAACAACATGCATTTATTATCTCGTAGTTCCTATGAGTTCAGGAGTCTGGCATGGCTTAACTGGGTCCTCTGTCTTCAGTGGGTTGCATTCTCATCCACCAACGGGGTAAGAGTATACTTCCAAGCTTATTCATTTGTTTAAGATTTTATTTATTCATGAGAGATACAGACAGAGGCAGAGACATAGGCAGAGGGAGGAGAAGCACGCTCCATGCAGGAGCCTGATGTGGGACTTGATCCCAGAACTCCAGGATCATGTCCTGAGTCAAAGGAAGGACGCTCAACAGCTGAGCTGCCCGGGCGTCCCCCAAGCTCATTCAGATTGTGACTGAATACATTTCCTTGTAGCTGTAGAGCTCAGAGCAGCTTGCCTCTTCCAAGCTAGCAACAGAGAGTCTTAAACACTCTTTTCAAGACTTCAGACTGGGGCGCATGGGTGGCTCAGTTGGTTAAGCATCAGCCCTTTTTTGTTTTAATAAAGATTTTATTTATTTATTCACGAGAGACACAGAGAGAGAGAGACAGAGACACAGGCAGAGGGAGAAGCAGGCTCCATACAGGGAACCTGACGTAGGACTCGATCTTGGGCCTCCAGGATCATGCCCTGGGCCGAAGGCAGCGCTAAACCGCTGAGCCACCGGGCTGCCCAAACATTTGTCTTAGGCTGAGGTCAGATCCCATGACCCTAGGATTTCTCCCTGGTTAGCAGGTAGCCTGCTTCTCCCTATGCTTGCTGCTTCCCCTGTTTGTGCTCTTTCTCTGTCAAATAAACAAAAACCTTAAAAAAAATCAGACTGACCAAGTCCAGCTGATTCAAATTAACCTCCCTTTTGATTAGCTTAAATCAACAAATTTGTAACCTTAATTACATCTTCAAAATCCCATCCTTTGCCATACAAACTAAACTAATCATGGTATAAAGTTCTTAGAATTCTGTGTACCACAATATCCAATCTAGAAATTGCAGCACATCATTGATTTAACTTGCATGTCCTTAATAATGCACATTTCTTGCATGTCGATTCATTAATACCCAGTTTGGAGGGAGGACTAGTCAATATTGTTTATTCATTTCTATGCTGGAGTCCATTGATCTCACAGATGTGTCTGAACTTTAACGTGGAAGCTCCTCTGCCTCCTTTAACACTTTTTTGTTTTGCTTTTCAAGGTGGTGCAGTTCAGCATCATACACTGAGACAGAGATAAAAGTGCAAAAATGATACCAGAGACTAGGGGAGTTGCAACGCCTCAGACTTTAACCACCAGCCAGTGGCAGGTTCTTTTTTTTTGTTAAGACTTTACTTATTTACTCATGAGAGACACACAGAAAGAAGGAAACAGAGACACAGGCAGAGGGAGAAGCAAGCTCCACGCAGGGAGCCCGATGTGGGACTCAATCCCGGGGACTCCATGATCACGCCCTGGGCGGAAGGCAGGAGCTAAACCGCTGAGCCATCCAGGGATCCCCGCAGGTTCTTGATTTTAGCATAGAACAAATTCAAGGATGAGTCTGCTGAAGTATAGAAGTGGCTTTATTGCAAAGTAAAATTACACACCTGAAGGGGCGGGAGGAGTGCAGTCACAGATACAGGATCTGAGTCGCTAGGTACATGTGGGGATCTGATCTTTATAAGCAGTTTTATTAAGGGGGTGGAAAATTCATGTAGAGTTCTGGGAATAAGCGGGACCTCTAAAAAGTCTGTATGGCTCTACATGCTCGATGCTAGACTATGCACAGGCGCAGTCTGATTTTTCTCTTGGGACACGCCATAGATATTCAAGATCTACTAGGAGTCCTCAAGCGCCCCCAGTGGAGGGGTCATTCTCGGTCATTTGCAATTTTTAAAAAAAAATTTGTTAATTTATTTATGATAGTCACAAACACAGAGAGAGAGAGAGAGAGAGAGAGAGAGAGAGAGAGAGGCAGAGACACAGGCAGAGACACAGGCAGAGGGAGAAGCAGGCTCCATGCACCGGGAGCCCGACGTGGGATTCCATCCCGGGTCTCCAGGATCGCGCCCTGGGCCAAAGGCAGGCGCCAAACCGCCTTGCCACCCAGGGATCCCTCATTTGCAAATTAAATGGGTCTTGGTGTGTATGCATGCTGTAAGCTTGTGCAGCAACAGGATTCTTGTGGCCCTGAGAAACCACAGGGGTATCAAGAGGTTGCTTAATCACCAAAAACTCTGTGAGTCATCAAACTCAGTTTCCCCATTTTGTTCCTCCTGCCATTTCCCAACGCTTCCTTATTCTACCTGCCTCCAATGGTTTGTTGTGGAATAACACTGGTAAAAGAGAAAAAGGATAAAAGAGGGAGGAAGCAGGACAGGGCAGAAGGCACTGTCAGATCATAGAGCTGCCAACAATAAGCTCCAGGGCAGAGACTGCTGATTAAAGGAGTGTCATGTTAAGTGCAAACATTCAGGCCTTTGGACCATGGCCTTACTTGCTTAGTGGCCAGGGCTGCTAGAACAGGAGTATGACCCTGGCTCCTGAAGGAGCTCACGGCTAACAGCAGACCCCTCCTTGAGGGGGAATTTGGGCAGCAACTAACCAAGTCTCTAACCTTGGCACCTTTTCCGCTGTTGGTTCCTTTTTTTTTTTTTTTTAACGATTTTATTTATTTATGTATTCATGAGAGACACAGAAAGAGAGGCAGAGACACAGAGGGGAGGAAGCAGGCTATATGCAAGGAGCTCAATGTGGGACTTGATACTGGGAATCTGGGATCATGCCTCAAGCCAAAGGCAGATGCTCAACCGTTGAGCCACCCAGGCATCCCTGTTGGTTTCTTTTTAAGAATAAAATCCTTCACTCAGTTTACAAGTCCATACCTGATCTGAGCCCTGCCCCTCAGGTTTGTCAGGTTCTAGCTCATTGGTGTGTGTGGCCTCTGATCTTCTTTCAATTCCTGATTTCTCTATCAGGCACAGAAAGCACAGTATCCAGGGCCCAAGATAACTTTAAGGGTCCACAAAAATGGTAGAAGTGAAAAATGAATATAATCCCATCTGGATTATATTAATATTTGGACCAATGCAGCCATACAATATAATTTTCTATTTTTGATGAAAGAAGAAGCCCATGATAGCCAAAGGGAAAGAGTCGGGGAAAGGAAGTCACAATCTGCCCCTACTGTGTTGCTCTTCACACTAGGTTCTCTGCTAATAGCACTCTCCTCTCTACTCCTCCTTCTATTCAGCACCTCATTTCTTCAGATTTACTATTGCTTTCTATGACCCCTAAGTGTATAATTTCAGCTCAGATTCTTCCCTGAACTCCAGAGTAAAACAGTCGCTTAATTCCTGGACACCCCACTTGAAAGTCTGATGAACATCTTATAGGCCCCAAACCAAACACTGGTGCTTCCCCCATTCCCAGCCCCTCTCACAGCTTGGCCTGTGCTGGTCACCAGCATTTCTGTTCTTCCCCTGGTATAGGCTGAAACCTTATTGGTATCCACACTCTCTTAATTAATATCCTACATGTGATTGGGGAGCAGGTCCTGACAGCATCATGCTCAAATCTATCCAGAATGTAGCCTGCTTTCACTTCCTGTCTGGCTGCCAGCATCTATCACAGTGATGTCACCAACCTCTCTGCTTCTATCCTTATCCCCAAGTCTATTTCCCTACAGCAGCTAGAGAGTTCTATGGCACCTCCCTCCTTTGCTTAAAAGTTTCACAGGTTTATTTTTTCTTTCTTTTTTTTTTTTTTTTTTAAGATTTTATGTATTTATTCATGAGACGCAGAGAGAGAGAGAGAGAGAGAGAGAGAGAGAGAGAGAGGCAGAGACATAGGCAGAGAGAGAAGCAGGCTCCATTCAGGGAGCCCAATGTGGGACTCCATCTGGGTCTCCAGGATCACGCCCTGGG
This sequence comes from Canis lupus familiaris, assembly GCF_011100685.1. Lineage (NCBI taxonomy): Eukaryota > Metazoa > Chordata > Mammalia > Carnivora > Canidae > Canis > Canis lupus. The sequence continues at coordinate 100,489,314 of NC_049222.1, read as the reverse complement.
CTGAAGGCAGATGCTCAACTGCTGAGCCACCCAGGTGTCCCTCTTTCACAGGTTTCTAACTCCTTCAGGGCAAAAGTCCATACCACAGCCTGAAAGGTCTGACCAGGTCAGCCTCTGTTGCCCTGTTGCCCTGCTCATTGTCCATTCCATTCCCTCTTCCTCAATCAGTTCCAGCCACATGGGCTCTCTCCTTGGTGCTCTCACATGCACAATATGCTCCTACCTCAGGGGCTTTGCACATGTTGTACGCCTTGCCTGGAACACCTTTCTACCAAATATCTACCCAGCTTGTTCCTTCACCTCTTTAGGTCTTTACCAATACCTGGAACATACTAGATGCTTAATGAATTTATTGACTGAAAAACAATCAATTGAACTGTTGGTCCCCATTTTTTCCTGCCTTTGCTAAAGGAGAATTACATGTTCCCATATTTCGCTAATGATTTGCAAGGCAATTCCTTGTGGGATTAGAAAGGAGGCATATATATGGGTGATATACATGTATGTCTATGTTTGTATATATATTATATATTTATTCATAAATAGACATATAAATAACAATGGAAGAATAAACCAAATACTAATGAAAAATTATTTATCTACAGGTAGTAAAGTAACCAGGGTGGAAAGGATGGGGATAAGAGGTAGACATTGTATACATTGTTCTTCATTTTTGACTTCGGTATCATGTAATTAGCTTACAGGATTTAAAATTTAAAAAAACTATCAATTAGAAATAGTTTAATCTTCGGGAGTGCCTGGGTGACTCAGTTGGTTAGGCGTCTGCTTTCGGCTCAGGTCATGATCCCAGCATCCTGGGATCAAGCCCGTGTGGGCTCCCTGCTCAGCAGGGTGCCTGCCTCTCCCTTTCCTGCTCCCCTCACTTGTGCTCACTCTCTCTCTGTCAAACAAATAAATACAATCTTTAAAAAAATAGTTTAGGGGGGCACCTGGGTGGCTTAGCAGTTGAGCATCTGCCTTTGGCCCAGGGCATGATCCTGGGGTCCTGGGATTGAGTCCCACATTGGCCTTCCTGCGTGGAGCCTGCTTCTCCCTCTGGGTCTCTGCCTCTCTCTATCTCTCTGTGTGTGTCTCTCATGAATAAATAAATAAAATCTTTAAAAAAAAATAGTTTAGGGATGCCTGGGTGGCTCAGTGGTTAAGCGTCTGCCTTTGGCTCAGATCATGATCCAAGGGTCCTGGGATCAAGTCCCACATCAGGCTCTCTACAAGGAGCCTGCTTCTCCCTCTGCCTATGTCTCTGCCTCTCTCTGTGTGTCTTTCATGGATGAATAAATAAAATCTTTAAAAAAATAGTTTAATCTTCTTAATATTCTTCATTAAAATTCATTTTCAAATGTTTAGTAGAAAGAGTGAAATAGGAAGGAAATTGCCCAAGGGCCTCCCTGAGGATGGCCTGAAGGGACTAATTGTCTGTCTCAGGGATCCCTGGGTGGCTCGGCGGTTTAGCGCCTGCCTTCAGCCCAGGGCGTGATCCTGGAATCCTGGGATCGAGTCCCGCATCAGGCTCCCTGCATGGAGCCTGCTTCTCTGCCTCTCTCTCTCCCTGTGTTTCTCATGAATAAATAAATAAAATGTTTAAAAAAATAATAATTGTCTGTCTCACATTTACTTTTTCAGGCAATGCCCCCCATTCACAATCTTTTAAAAAAATGACTATTTCTGTTTTGTTTTTTTGTTTTTTTTTTAAGATTTTATTTATTCATTCACGAGAGACGCAGAGAGAGAGGCAGAGACACAGGCAAAAGGAGAAGCAGGTTCCATGCAGGGACCCCAATGCAGGACTCCAACCTAGGACCCCAGAATCATGACCAAAGGCAGATGTTCATCCACTGAGCCACCCAGGCACCCGACTATTTGTTTTGACCAAAACCCATCGGTAACTGGAAATATGTATTGGTCAGTTATTATCATAAGACAATTGTGCAACAAACTGCCCTTAAAATGCAGTGGCTTAAAATAGTCATTTGTTCTGGCACATACACCTACAGGTCAATGTGGGGTTTGCTGACCTAGGCGGGGTTTAGCTGAGCTGGCCTTCAGGCTTCATGAGGAGCAGATCTGCTCCCTTTGTCTCCCATCCTCCTTAGACAAGTGTGTTAGCCAAGTCTTGTTCTTGTTATTGCAATGCAGAAGCATAAGAGGGGAAGTCCAGACACATTAGCACATTCTACACCTTTACTCACATCATAGCTGCTAACCCATTTTTTGCCAGAAAAAGTCTCATGCCTTAGTCCAAAGTCAGGGACAATGAGACATAGTGTACATTAATTATCCACTGCCATACAAAAATTACCCCAAAATACAGTGGCTTAAAACAAGAGTAGCAAGCCTTTTCTATAAAGAGCCAGAGGGTAAATATTTTAGATTTGGTGGGCCACATGGTCTCTGTTGCAACTACTCAATACTGTTTTTGTTATAGGAAATAAGTAATGAATGGACATGGCTGTATTCCCATAAAACTCTATGGACAGCAAAATTTTAATTTCATATAATTTTAACATGTCATACAATATAATTCTTCTTTTGATTTTTTTAACCATTTACAAGTATGAAAATTATTCTGTTTGTGAGTCATCCAAAACCAAACCAAAACAAAAAAAGATAGCCAACAAGATTAGTCCTGGAGGCTGTAGTTTGCTGACTCCTAGCTTAAAACAACAAATATTTGATACCCTCACAGTTTCTGTGGGTCAAGAATTTAGGATCAGCTTAACTGGATGGTTCTTCCTCAGGGTCTCTCATGAGGCTGTAATCAAGATATTGTCTGGGACTGTGGTCATATAAAGTTTAACCGTAATAGAAGATATATTTACAAGTTTGTTTTTGTTGTTGTTGGCAAGAAGCCTCAGATCCTTGTACCTTAAGCCTTTCTACATGGCTAGTTGAGTTTCCTTATAACATGGCATCTGGCTTCCTCCAGAATGAGAAGAGAGAGAAACAATAAAGACTAAAGCCACGTGTCTCTTATAATCTACTCTTGGAAGGGATATACCATCACTTCTGCCACATTCTATGAGTCATACAGACCAATCTTGGCACAGCATGGGACAAGGGAACCACAGGACAGTGTGAGTTCCAGGAGTGGGGAATCACTAGAGGCCATCTTGGAAGCTGCCTACAACACAGCATCTGTTTATTTTCCTTCTACTTGATCTGTTGTGAAACATGGTCTGTCAGACTGTAAAGTTTCCATGGTCTGGATTTTCCTGATCACACCCTCATGGTGTCATCTGTGCTCCCTGAAGTTTCCAGGCCAGGCTTCTTTCTTGCCCAGAGTCATTCCTGCCTTGGCATTTTTGGCTACATTTTACCCCTGACCTGACATCTCCATGCTGTACCTCCTCCACACAAGATTCCTTGAGGGCTACATGCTGCAAGTGTCATTGGATGAATCTTCCTTAAGGACTATAGGCTATATGCAATTCAATGTCTCTCAGTTGGACACCCAAGTAATTCAGTAAGGAGAAAAGTGGAAGCCCCATGACTGCCAATGAATTCAGGTTACCATGCTGGAGGGATTAGAGTTCAGGACCACTGGGACCATACAGCATCCTGAATATGATGTTACTGGGGCATAGGAAGATTACTCTGGTATCAAGGTGAGTCATAGGGCAATGACTAAAGAGAGAAGATTAAGAATGCTTTCGTTATCCAAGTATGAAGTACTAGGGTCCAGACTCTTCCCTCATGGTTCTTTTTAACTCCATCGCCTCTGTTCATTTGCCAACACTAATCATTTCCTACTGAATGTCGGGCAGCTGTTGTGCTAGGGGCTGCATTTTCTTTGGAAAATCTTCATGTATACAAGTCATCACCACACATCATAAGCATGGCATGTGAAAAGAACAAGAAAATATGAGGGAACAAAAGAGAAGGTACTCTAGATCATATGGACTGTATTATTATTTTTAAAGATTTTATTTATTTATTTATTTATTTATTTATTTATTTATTTATTCATGAGAGACAGAGAGGCAGAGACATAGGCAGAGGGAGAAGCAGGCTCCATGCAGGAAGCCCAACGTGGACTCGATCCCGTTACTCCAGGATCACGCCCTGAGCTGAAGGCAGGCGCTTAACTGCTGAGCCACCCAGGCATCCCCATATGGACTGTATTAGTTTCCTATTGCTTCCATAACAGATTACCACTAACCTAGTGGTTTAAAATAATACAAATTTATTATCTTATAGTCCTAGAGGTCAGAGGACTAAAATGAGTTAGTATTCTTCCTACAGACTCTGGGGGAGAATCTATTTTCTTGCCTTGTCCAGCTTCTAGAAACCACTCACATTGTGTACTTCATGACCCTAACTCACTCCAACCTCTGATTCTATCACCAAAACTCCTGATTCTGATTCTCCTGCATGCTTCTTACACTTTTGAGGACCCTTGTGATTACACTGGGCCCACCCACATGATCCAAGATAAACTCTTCATCTCAAGATCCTTGACTTAATCACAACTGCAAAATCCCTTAGGCCATGTGAGGTAACATGTTCTCAGGTTCTGGAGATTAGTACACAGACATCTTTGGGGATGATTATTGAGCTCACTACACAGCTCAAGAAGGCCTATTTGAACAGGTCAACTTTAATCTGACCTCTTAGGCATGAAAAGCAGCCAGTATATAACGAGCTGGGGAAGAGCATTTTGGCAAGAGAAGTACTAGTGAAGGTGGGAAGGTGGGAGGTGGGAAGAATTTGGTGCAATCAAGAAACTGATGGCAGGCAATGAGGACAGAATGGATAGGTGAGGGGGTGAGAGCAGGACGAGGGTCAGATGCAATGAAGCTCAGATGTGCCAGCCTTGTGAACACTAATTAGGGATTTGAGCTTCCTTCTGAATGCAATGGGAAGCCACTTGGGGTGGGGTTACCATGGAGAGTGACATGATCTGATTTACATCATTAGAAATTCATGGCATGCTGTGTAGAAAAGATCTTCAGCAAACATATGATCACAAAATTTGGAAATTTAGAAGTCGGGGGTTAATTATCTCAACTTGGAAGTCATCCACATACCAGTCAAAAGTGAAATGGTGAGGGGTACAAGTGACCTCAGACAGTTGGTCAACAAATAGTCTTTGTTTTTCAAATATTTTATTTATTTATTCATGAGAGACACAGAGAGGGAGAGGCAGAGACACAGGCAGAGGGAGAAGCAGGCTCCATGCAGGAAGCCCAACGTGGACTCGATCCCGGCACTCCAGGATCACGCCCTGAGCTGAAGGCAGGCGCTTAACTGCTGAGCCACCCAGGCATCCTAAGTCCCTCTTCCATGCCAGATGTGGTATTACCTGTATGCATCTATCATCATATTGGAAGGAGATACTCTAGAAAAAATTATAAATATTTTAAAAAATATTTTGTTTGAGAGAGAGAATTGGAGAGTACAGGCAGGGAAGGGACAGAGGGAGAGGGAGAAGCAGACTTCCCACTGAACAGAGAGCCCAATCATGACCTGAGCTGAAGGCAGACACCCAACTGACTGAGTGACCCAGGTGCCCCCAAATTATAAATATTTAGGAGTAACCATTGGTTAAGTTTAAGTAGGAAAATGACACTATCTGGTTTACATTTTGGGGTTTTTTTTTTTTTGGTTTTTAAAAATATTTTATTTATCTGTTTAACAGATTGAGAGCACAAGCAAGGGGAGTGGCAGAGGGAGAGCGAGAAGCAGGCTCTCCACTGAGCAGGGAGCCTGATGCTGGGCTAGATCCCACGACCCTGGGAACATGACCTGAGAGGAAGGCAGATGCCTAACTGATAGACTACCCAGGTGCCGCTGGTTTATATTTTTGATTTTTTTTATTTTTATTTATTTATGATAGTCACAGAGAGAGAGAGAGGCAGAGACATAGGCAGAGGGAGAAGCAGGCTCCATGCACCAGGAGCCTGATGTGGGATTCGATCCCGGGTCTCCAGGATCGCTCCCTGGGCCAAAGGCAGGCGCCAAACCGCTGCGCCACCCAGAGATCCCTATATTTTTGAAAGATTGTGCCGGATGAGCATCAGGACAGAGCTAAGAACAGAAGGAGGAATGATAGTTAAAGCACTACTACAGTATTTCCTCTGACAAGTTCAGTGACTCAGTCAGACAGGGCAATGGAAATGAAAATGAGACCAACTTAATGTATACTCAAGGTAGCCACAAAATTTGGTGATTGATTCAAAATGAAAGTGGAGGGTCTGTGAACAACTGGGTTAATGGTGATGCTGTCCACTGGTAGAGAAAACCAGGATAAGAGCAGGTGGGGATGTGGGATTAGTATTCAATTTTGGCAGGTTGTGGTTGTAGAATAGAGATGCCTAGCAGACAGATGAATGTGTCCAGTGCTCTGAAAAGAATCTGGAATTAAGCTACAGAAATACGATTTATCAACGTTAAAAATGGTGTTTGAATCCAGGAGATGTTAAAAAGTCCTCAGGACACCTGGTTGACCATCTGCCTTTGGCTCAGAGTGTGATACCAGGGTGCCAGGATGAGTGCTACATCAGGCTCCCTGCAGGAAGCCTGCTTCTCCCTCTGCCTATGTCTCTGCCTCTCTCTCTGTGTCTCTCATGAATAAATAAATGATATCTTTAAAAAGTAAACATTTAAAAAGTCCTCAAGGAATTGGGGTCTAGGGCACCTATGTGGTTCATTCAGTTGGGTATCAGTTTTCAGATCAGGGCATGATCTCTGGGTCCTGAGATCCAGCCCTGCATTGGGCTTCCTGCTCAGCAGGGGGTCTGCTTCTCTCTTTCTCTCCCCCTCTCTCCATCCCCACTGCTCATTCTCTCTCTCTGTCTCATATAAATAAATAAATAATCCTAAAAAAGAAAAAAAGAATTGGGATCCAAAAGAGCACCTAGAAAAGATGAGGGAGGAGTGATCAATAGCTTAGACTGATTTATCTTCCCATAAGCTACCCTTATGGGTAGTGAAGCTACCGCGTTCACTCTCTATGCTCACAGCTCAATCACTTCTTGCAAGACATTTTAAAACAAATCCACATGCTTCCAATGTGCTTCTTCACTTAATACCACTATTTTCTCTCCATGAGTTTTTCTCTAAGCACTTAAAATTATTATTTTTTTTTTCCAGATTGGGAAACTAGACTCGAAAGTAAATAGTTAAGCAGAAATCAGGGCATTTCTCTTAGAAGCACATGCTGTCCTGAAAACAGATTCACAAGGGATGAACTATATCCCCCCATATTTGTCAGAGACCAAGAATGTGAAGCCTACTTAAAGAGACAAGAGAACCAAGAAAGATGGAAGAACATATCATGAAACACTGATTCAGGACAGAGGCTGAAATAATAATGAACTTGGGGGAAAAGCTGATTAGAACTCGATCCTTCTTCCACTAGGCAATGACATCAGAGAAGTCATACTTAAAAGAAATCATATAAATGTGATGAATGTAGAGAAGTTCAAACAGAGCTCAACTCTTTTAACTGAGCAAGTTCACTCAGGAGATAAACTTAACAAATGTATTGAGTGTGGCAGAGTCTTCACTGAAAAATATTGCCTTTCATAGGTTTCAGAACTCATACAGGATAAAAACCATATAAACACAAATTATTCCTTACTCAGTATGAGAGAATTTATACTTAAGAGAAACTTTATATTTGCAGTGAATTCAGGAAATAATTTGCAAGGATGGAATGTTTTACTCTATATCTAAGAATTTATAAAGAAGGAAAACACTACAATATAATCATTCAGGAAAAGTTTCGTGCTTTTCTCCTTCCTTTCTCAACACCACAGAATGAACGCTAAAGAGAAACCCATGGATATATTCATTGGGGGAAAGTCTTTAAATATAGCTCAGCACTTATGTTGCTATACCAGAGAACTCATACTGGGAAAAACCCTCTATATATAATCAATGTGGAATAGCCTTCAGGAGGTGTTCTCACTTTTTCAACACATGAGGACTCATACTAGAGGACACTGTAAATAGAGTTAATGTTGGCACTCTTCCAACTATGGCTATCACCTTATTTGACACTTGGAAATTCATATAGATTTGAGAAGCTTTTGATTGTAATCAATATGGAAAAGCTGTTAGTTGGAATTCCATTTTATTCGACATCAAAAATAAACCAAAAGAGGCAGAATCCACAAGGTATTTTTGACCCATAAACAGGTATATGCATGTAATAAAACTTTGCACTTGAGGTTCCCTGCAGTTGAGGATAAGCAATTATAAGCAGTTATGTTCTACATATGCCCTTGATTTACCATTGAAACACCATTTAATGGGACTCATAGTCTAGGCATAATGGACAATGTATCATAGAAATGATTGCCATAGATGATAAAATGTAAAGGTTAAAACAATACCATATCTAACTTTTTATATCATATATGATTTAGAGACCTACCACGTTTGAAGTGTTATACAGAGATTATCTTTTAGTATCATAGGGATCAATATATGCATAATTATATAGTATTCATAGAAGAGGACTGAAGAATATGCCATTCACTTTTTCCCTCCATAATCTAAATGCCATCACTTCACACAAATCAGGGAGGTCTATACTAACTCAGCAATATTTCACACACAGCATTCTACTATTAACTTTAAGAAAGGTATCATAGGGATCCCTGGGTGGCGCCGTGGTTTGGCGCCTGCCTTTGGCCCGGGGCGCGATCCTGGAGACCCGGGATCGAATCCCACGTCGGGCTCCCAGTGCATGGAGCCTGCTTCTCCCTCTGCCTGTGTCTCTGCCTCTCTCTCTCTGCGTGTGACTATCATAAATAAAAATAAAAATTAAAAAAAAAAGAAAGGTATCATAAAGAGTTGTATGCATTTTCACACTTCCATGAGCATAGCCAAGATCCAGGCAGGATTAAAAAGACATACCACACACCACAGCCGGGTGACATGTCCATTCTCTAAGGATAATGCAAACCTCATAAACTTCAACTAAATTCTCTTAAAAAGATGGATCCTGAGGCAGCCTCACCCATAGCTGCCTAAAAAAAATATATGGTATGTTCTGGGGGAAGATATGAGGAAGAATGTCCTTCCTATACATGAATGCTGAAGACCTTCCTCTCCATCCCCCTTTATGAGAATCCTTTGAAACACTGGTTTTCCTCCGAGACCCAAGGGAGAGCCCTGCTCCTCTCATACTCTGTGGAATACCACTTTTCCTCTCCAACACAACCATCAAATTCTTTCCTTGCTGTCCCTTTGATCTTGAGACTTCATTCAGTTCCAGACCTCTGCTGGTAGCAAGCCCAGAAACTTCCAGCACCATCTGCTCTCAGATTTAGCATGTAGCCTTTAAACTCAACTGGAGGAGAGGCCTCTGGGGCAGATGCATTTCAAAAAAAGAAGATTTTTGTGCCTGTGGCTATGCCATCCTCCTCATTGTGGAGAGCCCATCTCCCTCTATAGATCTCAAATGTCAGCCACTCTCTTTACCAGCTTTTCTTACAGGCAGGACATAGACACAAGTGTCAATCCTGGCCAATGGGGTGTGAGGAAGTCCATGAGAAAAAGGGTTTCTGGAAATATTTTATCCCTTCTCTGTGCTAAGTAAAGTAATGGCTCCCAAAGACGCTCGTATCCTAATGCTGGGATCCTGTAAATGTGTTATTTTACAGGGCAAAAGGGACTTCACGAATGTAATTACATTAAGGATCTTGAGATGGGGAGATCATCCTGGATTACATGTGCTGGCCTAATGTCAACACAATTGTCCTTGTTTAAGAGAAGCAGGAGAAGTAGAGTCCGAGAAAGTCCCTCAGAATCAGAGGGAGACTTGAACATGGCACACTGCGGCTTTGGTAATGAAGAAAAAGATCACAGGCCAAGGAATGCAGTCTCTAAAAGCTGGAAACGGCAAGGAAACAGATTCTCCCCTAGAGCCTCTAAAAGGAATGCAGCTCTTCCAACATCTTTATTTTAGCCCATTAAGACCCATTTTGGACTTCTGACTTCCAGAGCTGTGAGATGATAAATGTGTGTTGTCTTAAGCCTCAAAACTTATGGTAATTTGTTAAAGTAGCACAGGAAACAAATACACTCCCTAATGCCAGTATCTTCAGCCAAATGTTGCATGGCTCCATGCAATGCTTGGAACTGTGATAACCACTTTGAGACTATGGGGACACAAGCCTCAGGAATAATCAAGACAGTACACTAAGGAGGGGTTGAGATAAAAGATGGACAGTGCCTGGCTAAGGGTAGTGGTCAAGTCCAGGAACTATTCCTGGAAGCCCTTTGCCTCTGGATTTCATGCAGTGTCAGATAATGAATGGTGCCATATTTTGTTACTTGGAGGGAAAAAAAAAACCTACAAATTTCTTACACTATCACCCTTTCTTGCTCCCAACCAGCTTCTGCTTTCAAGTGTCTTCTAGTCATGCTGAGCCATGATTTAGGTAGGAAATAGCCATCAGAGGTAACCAAGTTCTGCAGGCTCAGATTGACCATTGCTCACCTGATTTAGAGCCAATCCTTGGGAGATGAACACTCCACAAAGAGCAGAGATCCACTGAAATCAGCAGGAAGAGCCAAATCACCTCAACTACAATCTCAGAGGCATAGCCAAGGGACTCCAGAGAAGGCGCAAAGACATTTCAGAGGTCCAAAGGGAAGAGGTGAAAACACAGAGTGGGACCAAGAAGAGATGGTGGCTTCATCAAATTACATATGCAGACACGGGTACAGTCTCTCCCTCATATTCCTCTTCATAGTAGGTGACATAAGAGTGCTTGAAACAAACCACACACTTCTAAAAAAAAAAAAAAGTGCCAACTCGCTGAACCACAAAATGAATTTCCCACCACCATCATATAAAATGTTCTGTGATTATAACGGCATGCTATGGTTGGCTTTGAAGTCTAAATTTATTGGCAAAAAAACAAGGAACATTTTTGAAGTAGTAGTTTCTGGGACCATTTCCCTTTAAGATGAGTTTGAATCCATCTTGTGTGTGGGTGTGTGTGTGGGGTGTTAAGATTTTATTTATTTATTTATTTATTTATTATTTATTAATTAAGATTTATTTATTCATGAGAGATACACAGAGAGAGAGAAAGGCAGAGACATGGGCAGAGAGAGAAGCAGGCTCCATTCAGGGAGCCAGATGTGTGGGACTTGATCCCGGGACTCCAGGACCATGTCCTGGGCTATAGACAGGCACCAAACCGCTGAGCCATCCAGGGATCCCCTGTCTGTCTGTCTATCTATCTATCTATCTATCTATCTAGACACAGAGCTAGAGCCAGAGACATGGGCAGAGGGAGAAGCAGAATCCCTGTAGGGAGCCTGATGCGCGACTCCATCCCAGGACCCCAGGATAATGACCTGAGCCAAAGGCAGACGCTCAACCACTGAACCACCCAGGCGTCCTTGTGTGTGTGTGTGTGTGTGTGTTTAATTTAAATTCAATTTGCCTGGGCAGTCACGGTGGCCCGGTGGCCCGGCGGTTTAGGGCCGCCTTCAGCCCAGGGCGTGATCCTGGGGTCCTGGGATCCAGTCCCATGTCAGGCTCCCTGCATGGAGCCTGCTTCTCCCTCTGCCCTGTGTCTCTGCCTCTCTCTCTCAATCTCTCTCTCTCTCTCTGTGTCTCTAATATAAATAACATCTTAAAAAATAAATAAAATAAAATAAAATAATAAAATAAATAAAATAAAATAAAATAAAATAAAATAAAATAAAATAAAATAAAATAAATTTGCCTGGGAATCCCTGGGTGGCTCAGCAGCTTAGCGCCTGCCTTCGGCCCAGGGCATAATACTGGAGTCCCGGGATCCAGTCCCGCGTCAGGCTCCCTGCATGGAGCCTGCTTCTCCTTCTGCCTCTGTCTCTCTGTGTCTTTCATGAATAAATAAATAAAACCTTAAAAAAAATTCAATTTGCCAACATAGAACACTCACTACTCATTCCATCAAGTACCCTCCTTAGTGCCCATCACTCAGTTACCTCATCCCTTCACCCACTTCCCCGTGTGTGTGTGTTTGTGTGTGTGCTTTATTTTTTTTTAAGATTTTATTTATTTATTCATAGACACAGAGAGAGAGAGAGAGGCAGAGACACAGGCAGAGGGAGAAGCAGGCTCCACGCAGGGAGCCCGATGTGGGACTCGATTCCGGGTCTCCAGGATCACACCCCAGGCTGCAGGCGGCGCCAAACCGCTGTGCCACCGGGGCTGCCCTGTGTGTGTGCTTTAAAGATTGATTGATTGATTTTTGAGAGGATAGGTGAAGAGGGGCAGAGGGAAAGTGAGATTCTTAAGCAGACTTCACTCTGAGCATGGACCCTGACTCCAGGCTCGATGCCAGGCTTGATCCCATGACCCTGAGATCATGACCTGAACAGAAATCAAGAGCTGGACGCTTAAGTGACTGCACCATCCATGCACCACAATCTTAATTGTTCTTGTGAAAAACTAGTCAGTTCTTCCCCCTCATACTTTGGGGAAGAAGGAAATACAGAGTAAAGTCCAAGGGCCAGGATCCCAAAGCATCCTGCTATAATCCTATTTCCTCTTGAATTAAGCCTAGTGATCATTTGGGATTTACAACTGGACTTCCCATTCTGGAACATGATAATCATTTTTACATTAGTATATGTAAACTTACTTATAATTCTTTCCAGAAACTTATCTTTATATAGGTCCCCTGCATTTCCCAACAAATTAATCCCAGACCTTTGACTATATGGAGTATACTTTTTTTTTTTTTAAGATTTTATTCATTATTCATGAGACAGAGAGAGGCAGAGACACAGGCAGGAGAAGCAGGCTCACCGCATGGAGACCAATGTGGGACTTTATCCCGAAATGCCAGGAACATGCCCTGAGCTGAAGGCAGACACTCAACCACTGAGCCACCCATGTGTCCCCTCTATGGAGTATATTAAGAGAGGAAAAGTACAAATTAAATTTTACATTGAATGAAAAATTACTATTGCTAATCCAGCCATTTTTACATGATCCACAATGCCTTTTATGCAATTCTAAATTCCCAAGCCTTTCCTAATCAAGTGTCTTCCTCCATTATGTATCTGCCAGATTTACCAGAACTCACCAGGCTATTCACATTGTCTTTCTCCAATTTAGCATTACTCTTCATGTATTTTGCTATCAATACACGTATAAGTGGCTAGATGTTGTCCCAGACCTGCTCAGGATGTTACATATTGTGTGGTATATGCGTCTAACACAGTGGATTCCAAAATAGTTTTGGCCATTAAGGTTTTTTTCTTTTTTAAGATTTTATTTATTTATTCATGAGAGACACAGGGAGAGAGAGAAGCAGGCTCCAAGCAGGAAGCCTGACGTGGGGCACGATCCCAAGATTTCAGGATCACGCCCTGAGCCAAAGGCAGACACCCAACCGCTGAGCCACCCAGGCATCCCATGGCCCTTAAGGTTTTGAATGAGGGATTGGGGCCCTGTATGCAAACAGGATGCATAACATTTTTGATATTTTACACCCATAATAGTAATTGTTCAGAAATACTTTAACATAGTCAAATTACAGTAAATTAAGTAGTTTAATTTGCTAAATGAGAAAAATAACAATTTGTTGCTTAAAAGTGGCTTTCGTGAATAAATCTTCAATAATACACGTACTGAAAATCACCTTTGAACCAAAATCATGTTTTTATCCCATACCATGTAAACAGAATAAATAACTGAAAGAACTTCCAAGGGGGCTTGCTCCCCTAAGTTGTTAAAATCCTCCATCAAACTTGATGGTGAACCACTGCAAGCTTCCCCAGTTACATCCAAAACAAAGCAATAATAACATGACAAATTAATGTGGCTCTGTTGCACTACCTAGGGCTATGTAATATCAATTTTTTAAAGTCAAGATATGGAAAAGGAAGAAGTGAAAGTACTTATGGAATGGGGTAGTGTTTTATCCACACAATTTTTATAGCTATGAAAAATTCAAGGAAATACTGTTAGAATGAAAGACATCGGCATGGTCTCTTAGTAAATACGAATCAAAATCAAGCCTGTCTAAATAAAACAAATTAGATGAACAATGTGCAGCCTGCAGGTGGATGCTCTCCACAGTGACCATAAAGATTAACAACTCCTGGAACAAGTTTAGCAGGCAGTGTGCAAGATGACCCAAAGGGAGGAATAGGGCTGCTAAAACCTGCTAGGAGGGCAGGTTGAATGAATAAATAAAATCTAAATAAATAAATAAATAAATAAATAAATAAATAAATAAATAAATAAATAAATAAAACCTGCTAGGAAACCCCAAGAGGAGAGTACAGCAGGTCCTGGGCCTAAGAATGTTAGGAAAGCCCCAAGAACATTGGAGCCTGGGGCCTGAGGAAAACAAGACCACAGTAGGCCCTGGGACCTGAGGAAGATGAGAGAAGCCCAGATACTGGACTCTGAGGAAGATAAGATTCTTAGTCCTTGCTCCCAAGAAAGAAGAGAACACAATGGGCAGAAATAAGCACACACCTGATCCTGGCCAGCGACAGACTTCTTTCATTTCCTAGACACCAGCCCCTTGGCTCACAGAAGAGGACACTGAGTAGAGGATCCTACCCATTCCACTACTTCTCCCTGACAGAGTCTTTGCTTACCGGAACTTGAGTCAGGTTCCCCGAACACTCTTCCTAACAGGGCCCATCCATGAACTTCCTCCTAGAATCCAGGTTTGTTGTTGTTGCTGTTGTTGTTGTTTTAAGATTTTATTTATTCATGAGAGACACACGGAGAGAGGCAGAGGGAGAAATAGGCTCCATGCAGGAAGCCTGACGTGGGACTTGATCCTGGATCTCCAGGATCATGCCCTAGGCTGAAGGAGGCGCTAAACCGCTGAGCCACAGGGCTGCCCCTAGAATCCAGTTTTAGCAAGAATCCTGTCAGTTTAACAAGACTTCTCTACCTTGAAATCTGATAAAAATTCTCATCCCCACTGTTGTCCTCAGGTGTTATCTGACCACCCTGGCCTGCCTTCAGCAAAAATCTTATTAGGTTGGTTCAGCGAGAAGCCCCCAGACTATGTAATTTTCTAGCAACCAACACCCTCCCACACACACTCCAACTTGCTTCTTAGCTATAAATTCCCACTTGATCTTGTATTTAGAACTGAGCTCAGGTCTACACTGGAGCGTCTCTACTTGCAGCAACATTTTTGGGAGTAAAATCTCTCCAAATCTTCCACTGTTTAACTTCTTTGTAGCTCTGGTTTTGACAATCCACCCCCCACCCTCCTGCTTATGATGACGTTTTGGAATATAAGTGAGGTTTGGTGGGGTGAGGTCTGGGGCTGACGACCAAGCACGATTTCTTAAGACGTCTTTGGTACAAAATGGTGGTTTTATTAAAGCATGGGCAGGAATTGCTGCTGGCCTGGGGCCTGTGAAGAGTGGCTGATTAAATACCTGGAGTTGGGAGGGGTTTGGGGATAGCTTCATCTCTAAGGAATTTTGGAAGCAAGGTTTCCAGGACCTTGAGGGGGTTTAGCTATTGTTGGGAAAAGGTCATTTATTACCAGCTAATAAAACCTTCAAATGTTTATCGGTGGGCCATGTGCTTGGAGGATGACTGCCAACACGTATTTTGGGGGTTTAGAGATAAAGGAAATTTCTGAATGAGTTTTTATATGTTAAAGTACACTTACAGAATCCTGGGGTTCAGGCTAAGATTGCCTTCTGCCCTTAGTAAAGTACAAACATCCAGGCAGTTGAGTCCCTAGAGGAATGTTTCTCTGCTTGTTTCAAGGACTTGTCAATTATGCCGGCGGGGGCTTGTCCTTTGTCAGGTAGTCTAGGGCACAATTAACCCTGCTTTTCTTCCCACACCTTGAGTGAACACCTAGGCCTGGGCCCTCTCCCCTACTCCCCTCCCCAGACACAGAATCCCGCCGTTTTCACGTTCCCAGCAGGCCTCACCCCCAATCCTCTCAAAACCCAGGGCTGATCTTAGACCCGCCTCCGGCACACTTCCTGCCCTCCCCAACCCCGCCCCCTCCGTTCAGACACAGATCCACATTCAGCACCGCCCCCACTCTCTTCCGTCCATCCTCTCAGTGCCTCTTCCCAGAACTTCAGTGGACTTTAGCTCCACCCCCACACTACCCTCCCGTCCCTCCTCCCCCAGCTTGGCGGGACGTTAGCTCCGCCCCCTAGACGCTTCCTGCCCGCCTTGTTCCCGCCCCTCCTTCCTCCACATTGGGTAGGAGTAGCAGTTAGCCCCAACCTTCTACGCTTCCGGGCCCTGCCCGCTCTTCCTCCTCCGCGCTGGGACGTAGTAAACCTTCTCGCCAACACCCCACCCAGCTGTAATCAACTTCCGGCCTTCCCCCTTCTGCGCTCCTTCCCTACCCAACTTCCGGTTCGTCCCACGAGTGGTCGCCCTCGTGGCGGTGCACGACTCGGTCCTGGCCTGGGCCACTGACTGGAAAAGTGTTGATACACCGCGACGTAGTGTATCCGACTCGAGCCCTCCCCCAACCCAGCTGGACCACCGAAGGTCGCCAGCTAAGGCCCTCTTCTGGGCAGCCCGGTCTTCGCGGGCCATCCGAGATGGCCCTCCAAGATGGCCGCCGCCAGGGAGAGGTCGAGCGGGTATGCCGTAGGGGTGGCTGGGAGTTGTAGTCCGGGCCGACGCGCTGACGCATTTCGCCGCGGGCCGACGGTCGCCATTGTGCGCCGCGCGCTGGGTGAGTGTGGCGCGAAATCTGCTCCCGTCGGGGGCTGTGCGGATCCATCGCGGAGGCACTCTTCGGGGTGTGCAGCCCCAGTCTCCTCTCGGCCAAGCTCAGTAGCCGGAGGCCGGTCTTGCCTGCTGTCTTCCCGCCGCGGGGCCGGAAGGGGCGGTGTGGTCGGGGACTCGGGGCCCACAGGGAAAACAACCCCCTCCGGGCGTGGGGCTTAAATCGGGCTTACCTGTAGCGGGCGCGTGCGGACTGGACAGGGAAGTAACTCCCTCCAGGTGAGAAAGCTGTGAGGACGGCCTTCTCTCCAGTAGGGGGAAACCTGCCCTCCAGGTGTCGGGGAGGAGGGGGAGACGAACCTTTCAGTGCGTTTTTCTAGGTTGGGGGTGGACTTGTCAGTTCACTTTGGTCGGGTCGCTGCTGGGTAAAGGAGGGGTTGCCCCTCTGCGTAGCCCTCACACTCCTCCTGCCTCCCAAATTCAACCTTCTCAGGACTGCCTCCTCCCACGAGATACGTCGAGAAGGAGGTATGGCCTCCGGGCTTCCGACAGCCTGGTTCCATGTGAGTAGAGGCTTCTTTGAGTTTCTGAATCTACCCCTGGATTTGGGGGTGGGGGTGGCCGGATGATAGTGAGATGTCACCTTCCCTCGAGATGTCTTCAGGCCCCGAGCATTTTGGGGAGGATTGAGAGACTGGCTGGGAATGAGAGACCCTGCTGGACAGATGAATCTCAGGTTGCTTAGCTTTCCAAAGGAATGGTTAGAATACAGGTCAGGTTCTGGGGGATTCTGATTTATCCTTTATATAGAGGATAGGCATTGATAGGTTTAATCAGGGAGTAGGCTCATATTTAGATTTCAGTAGCTACTTTGGCATCAAAGCTAAAGGGGAAGTGAGCTCAGTCATTAAGATAAAACAGGAGGATGGGTCCTTGACATGTGAAGGAAGTAGAGGCAGCACAGGCAGTGGGGTGGGGGCTGAACGGTTGAGTGTGATGATTCAGCTTACAGGGAATTCTTTAGGAGGTATAACCACTGATACCAGTATTGGAATCCCCAAGTTAATAAACGGAGAGGTCTTCAGAGAAGGAAGAGCCCTGTCTGGCCTCATGTGTTGTCCTCCTTGCTGTGACCTGAACAGGGTCAGGCTTGGGTTTGCTCAGTTTCAGACAAACGCAGGAACACGTGAGACACCTGGAATGCTCGGGTCATCTTGTAGACTGTGCCTTCATGTGCTGGGTCAGCCTTCCCCCTCCTGTCAGTGTAGGTGACGACAGACCATGGCTGAACAGAAACCTGTGGGTTTTAGGAACCAGTGACCTTTGAAGATGTGATCCTGGGTTTTACTTCAGAGGAATGGGGACTACTGGACCTCCAACAGAAGTCCCTGTACAGGGAGGTGATGCTGGAAAACTACAGGAACCTGGTCTCAGTGGGTAAGGATGGCCTCCATGTCAATAAAGATCTGCGCTTTGCAGCACGAATGTGGTGCCTCTGAAGTGTGTGTCTGCTTGGGCTCAGATTGCAAGGATGAGAGTGAAATTGTAAAGGCTCCAGAGCTTGAGGGAAAAGGCTTTAATTTGTACCTGGAGGGAAAGGTAACTTTATGTGACTTCTGAAGCCACCTAGTCCACCCCCCACAGTCCTTGAATCCTATGGAGGTAGGTCTGTCACGGATGTTTTCAGACAGTAGTGGATGCTCATTTATGTAACAAGAATTCCATAGTATGTGGGGTCGGTGTCCCAAGAATTCAGGAGTGTCACTGAAGACTGATCCCTTCCATTTCTTTGTGATTAGTATGAACTTTTCCACTCTTAGGTTAGTGGCTGCATGGCTGTGGCACCCAGCATCATGTTTGTATTCAAGGCAGAAAGAAGGGAGGGGGCAGCTTTGGCTAGTTCTCTTTTCACACCTACCATATTTAGCAAGAAAGAAAAGTCCCTAAGGCCCCCAGCTGACATATTTTTCTTTGTACCTTGTTGGCCAGAACTGGATCCCATTGCTGGCCAGCCACTTTTAGTGGCAGGGGAGTCCAGGGATGCAAATAGTTGATAAAGGGAATGGATTGAGTTATCATCACTGACATAGACCAGAAGTCATGCCCTTGCAGGGAATAATTCAGGGACAGCATGTGCCACAGCAGGAACACATTTTCTCCGGAACACAGACCCCCCAAGCCCTGTCTCTTTTCCCTTGGGCAGAACATCAGCTTTCCAAGCCAGATGTGGTATCTCAGTTAGAGGAGGAGGAAGCGCTCTGGTCCGTGGAGAGAGGAATTCCTCAAGACACTTTTTCAGGTGAGAACCAGGCCCACAGGAGTCCTGGCAGGGATGGGCTGTTTAAGATAGGGACTGGTGTCTTAGAAGAAAAGATGGGACAGGGGAAAACACCAGATGGGGTGTAGCTGCAGACATGCTGAAACTGTTTTCCTCTGGTCTGAGTCAGGGGTACCTCTTGGTTGAATATGAATTTGTTGCAGCTGGCAGGTTGGCTGTAGGGTCTCCATCTGTTCTACTGCTCTTCTTTCATGTAATCCACCAGTATCTGGCTTGGTATGTCTGTCCAGACTTCTTTATAGATGTTTATATGTATGTATATGAGTATGTTTATGACTTGGGGGTGTTACACTCAATACAAATAGGCCTGTTTCATTCATTCTAATAGATACTGTGTAATTCACGTTTGATCTTTCCTCTTGATGGTTGTTCAAGTTGTTGAAGAAAACTTTGTTGCATATTTTTTTTTGCACATTTCATTTGGGTTTTTTGTAGGTAGAATTTCTTGAACTAGAACTTCAGAATCAACCAAGATAGAATCTAAAAATATGGTAGCAACAGATTGCTTTCTAGAATCCTTTAAAATATATGTAGGTGCTCAATTACACGAGAGCTCCTTTTCTGCTTCATTGCCAGCAATTTATAACGATCTTTTTAAGATTTGCGGATCTGATAGTATGTTCAGTGTAGTTCACGTTTTCTTCATGAAGTTTTCTTCATGAACATATATTTTTATGTTACGTTTATATTTTTTCTTGTATGAGTTCATATATTTTCCTTTTTTTTTTCTGTCGGTTTTTGTCTTTTTGGGTGGGTTATTTTGCTGAGAACTCTGCATTCGTTATGAGTATTGATAATGTCTCAGACCAACAGTTACCATCTGCCTTTAAATTTAGTCTCCATAAGGAAGTTTTATGATTCAGGTATTTTTCCCTAACAAAATTTTTTATTCCTATTCATATCATAGTGGCAGATTTTATACTTTCTTGTATTCCTGTATTTTTTTGTTTAATTGCTGCACTTATCTGGAGTTTGTGTATATGGCATGGAGCATAAATTCTTTCAGCACATTTTCTGATTAGATTCTTCCACTTATCATAGACTAAATTCCCACAGTCCTCATTGGATGCAGGGCTCCATCTTGGTCCCTTCTGCTTCATTGATCTCAGTCTGAGTAAACACCATATTGCTGTACATATGGTAGTTTTATAACAAACCTGGATAAATGGGAGTTCCTCTCATTATTTAAAAAAAAAATTCTTAGCTGCTCTCAACCACCTGGTTTGCCAGATGAACACTTAGCATCAGCTTGTCAGGGGTTCATTGAGAAAATCCTGTTATAATGATTGGATTTAGAATTCCTTGATGCAGAATTGGTTCGTCTAGTTTAACAAGTGTGCAAAGAAATCTGCTCACCTCACTGCCTCACTCAGGCCTTTTGAGTGTTGTTGGGCTTTCACTGTGGTTGCAGTTAATCTTCTCAGGTTAATCTTTGCAATCTCACGTAGTTGGTCCAGATGAGACTGTCAGGTTGCTAAATTCTCTTAAAGTTGTCTTATTAGGTTCTCATTAATTTTCTTAGTGCAGCCATTTTACCAGCAAGTATAAAGGAGGAGGCAGCTGTATTATTATTATTATTATTTTACTTCTTTTGCTTAATTACAT